>NC_092152.1:76542011-76714511 GCF_045791955.1 Oncorhynchus clarkii lewisi | reverse complement strand
GTGACCCAGGGGAGGAGGGACCAAACGCAGGCCTGATAATGATGATTGGTGTTCCATTTAAGGTGTACTCCAGATAGAACAAGTTTGTGCCTCGTGGATTTAAATGTTGTTGTTTTTTACTAGGATCCCCGTCTTCCTGGGGTCCACACAAAACATGAAACATGACATAATACAGAACATTAATACACAAGAACAGCTCAAGGACAGAACTACATACATAAAAGGCACACGTAGCCTACATATCAATACATACATACAAACTATCTAGGTCAAATAGGGGAGAGGAGTTGTGCCGTGAGGTGTTGCTTTATCTGTTTTTTGAAACCAGGTTTGCTGTTCATGTGAGCAATATGAGATGGAAGTGAGTTCCATGCAATAATGGCTCTATATGGGAAATGGGATTTCATTAAATGTAATGTAGCGCATGATAACTTTTACTACTCCCACTGACAGGATTTTTACAAGCAGCCATTTTGCACTAATGACTTGGATATGAAATAGTGATCCTGACAGTAATGTAGTTGAAGTAGTACTGCTGTGGTAACATACAGGTCAAATCACCTTCAAACCAATGATGGACAATTCCTGTGTTTGGGCCCATACACAGCCAGCAGATTTCACAACAAGCAGAACTACAAAAACAGTGTGACATAGGCATGGCATTCTCTGTTGTGCAGCAGGGACAGGGAGTAGCTAGCTACTGTGTGTTGCACTTTTGACATGAAAATGGGGCAAACGAGAGATGTAGCCTGTGAGCTCACAGCATCATGATGAGACAACAACAGTAATGTGTTAGTGTCAGCATTGCACTGCCCACTGTTGACTGTGTGTCTGTAGGATCCATCTGTTTAAGGGGCACGGCTGATAGCTGGCGAACACTGAGCCTAGTGGAGTGAGACCTGATCTGGTGTCAAACGGAGTGCTTGGAAGGGAAGGTGTGTGTCTGTTTGGGATGCTGGATCGTAAAGCTAAAGCATATGGTGTTGTTTATCTGGACTAACAGGAAGAACCAGGTCTGAGTCACTATTACTGGACAGGATGCCATTAAAATACGGCAATACAGGGACTGTGTTTTTACTGTATAATGAAAGAGACAATCTGTTAAGACCATACAGTAACAGACGTGCAGGGAAGCTAAAATAGCCTGGGACCTCATCCATCACACATCAACCTTACAATTCTGGTTAAGGGTAGAAAATGGAACTGGCAGTGTCACAAGTAAGGTAAACTATGGATGTTGCCATATAGGTCTTGGAGGAGCACAGTACATTCAGGGGATGTGTTTAGACCTTCATAGGAAATATATGTAGACCAAATAGCAATTATGAATCTGTTTATCACTGACGGACATCCCCTGGGTTGTAGCTACAGTACTGGCTGTGAGTTAAACAGGACCAATGTATCATGAGATTGAACATCATCCATACTTCTCCCTCTGTGTTGGCCAATGTACCATTAGCATAACTGACATGGTACATGGCGGTGTGTTCCTGCCCTCCTTCCCAGCCGTCATTCTGTTAAATGCTTGATGTACTGCATAATTATACATGACACCATATTCAATTACATCATTTCGTCTCACATTCTCAAACCAGAAGCAGG
The DNA here is from genome assembly GCF_045791955.1 of Oncorhynchus clarkii lewisi. Taxonomy (NCBI): domain Eukaryota; kingdom Metazoa; phylum Chordata; class Actinopteri; order Salmoniformes; family Salmonidae; genus Oncorhynchus; species Oncorhynchus clarkii. The sequence continues at coordinate 76,712,909 of NC_092152.1, read as the reverse complement.
TCGTTTCTGAGGATAATTGGGAATTTATCATTTCCAAGGTGTGGAAAGTCATTAATAGAAAAGTCTGCCAGGTCCCAAGATCTTTACAAACCCTTATGAACCGTTGGACCTGTTTGTGTAATGGCTGAAGTCTGTAAATAAAGTCACAGCGTCTTACCCTTCCCTATTGAGGTTCGGACCTATTGGTGTAATCAATAGCTACCTACTGTACAGTCAGAACGCGTCAGTGCCTTTCAATGGATGAATACAGTTGTATTGCCTCACCCTTCCCTGTTGTCGTCCTCATCCAGGTTAGAGAGGAGCTGTGATCCGGCCAGGGAGAGGTCCAGGTGGGCCAGAGGAAGGTCCCTGTAGCCGAAGCTGACCAGCTGGACAGGAGCCATGCAGGAAGGGTCCATCTCCTGCACACCATGCTCCTCCACTGGGTCTGGCTGGGAGATGATCTCCAGGTCTGATAGGCCTCCAGCCTGCTGCTCCACCACGTCACTAAACACACAGGGAGAGAAGACGACTGTGTTAGCCCACTGAGCTCAAGCCTCTTCACCTTCTAACTCCACTGGCTCTGGCTTCACCCTTTACCTCCAGGTCCTACAACCCAACCGCCTGCTCAAACATTTACCTCCAGGTCCTACAACCCAACCGCCTGCTCAACCATTTACCTCCAGAACCTACAACCCAACCGCCTGCTCAACCATTTACCTCCAGAACCTACAACCCAACCGCCTGCTCAACCATTTACCTCCAGAACCTACAACCCAACCGCCTGCTCAACCATTTACCTCCAGGTCCTACAACCCAACCGCCTGCTCAACCATTTACCTCCAGGTCCTACAACCCAACCGCCTGCTCAACCCTTTACCTCCAGAACCTACAACCCAACCGCCTGCTCAACCATTTACCTCCAGAACCTACAACCCAACCGCCTGCTCAACCATTTACCTCCAGAACCTACAACCCGACCGCCTGCTCAACCATATACCTCCAGAACCTACAACCCAACCGCCTGCTCAACCATTTACCTCCAGGTCCTACAACCCAACCGCCTGCTCAACCATTTACCTCCAGGTCCTACAACCCAACCGCCTGCTCAACCATTTACCTCCAGAACCTACAACCCAACCGCCTGCTCAACCATTTACCTCCAGAACCTACAACCCAACCGCCTGCTCAACCATTTACCTCCAGAACCTACAACCCGACCGCCTGCTCAACCATATACCTCCAGAACCTACAACCCAACCGCCTGCTCAACCATTTACCTCCAGGTCCTACAACCCAACCGCCTGCTCAACCATTTACCTCCAGGTCCTACAACCCAACCGCCTGCTCAACCATTTACCTCCAGAACCTACAACCCAACCGCCTGCTCAACCATTTACCTCCAGGTCCTACAATCCAACTGCCTGCTCAACCATATACCTCCAGAACCTACAACCCAACCGCCTGCTCATCCATTTACCTCCAGAACCTACAACCCAACCGCCTGCTCAACCATTTACCTCCAGGTCCTACAACCCAACCGCCTGCTCAACCATTTACCTCCAGAACCTACAACCCAACCGCCTGCTCAACCATTTACCTCCAGAACCTACAACCCAACCGCCTGCTCAACCATTTACCTCCAGAACCTACAACCCGACCGCCTGCTCAACCATATACCTCCAGAACCTACAACCCAACCGCCTGCTCAACCATTTACCTCCAGGTCCTACAACCCAACCGCCTGCTCAACCATTTACCTCCAGGTCCTACAACCCAACCGCCTGCTCAACCATTTACCTCCAGAACCTACAACCCAACCGCCTGCTCAACCATTTACCTCCAGGTCCTACAATCCAACTGCCTGCTCAACCATATACCTCCAGAACCTACAACCCAACCGCCTGCTCATCCATTTACCTCCAGAACCTACAACCCAACCGCCTGCTCAACCATTTACCTCCAGGTCCTACAACCCAACCGCCTGCTCAACCATTTACCTCCAGGTCCTACAACCCAACCGCCTGCTCAACCATATCCCTCCAGGTCCTACAACCCAACCGCCTGCTCAACCATTTACCTCCAGGTCCTACAACCCAACCGCCTGCTCAACCCTTTACCTCCAGAACCTACAACCCAACCGCCTGCTCAACCATTTACCTCCAGAACCTACAACCCAACCGCCTGCTCAACCATTTACCTCCAGAACCTACAACCCGACCGCCTGCTCAACCATATACCTCCAGAACCTACAACCCAACCGCCTGCTCAACCATTTACCTCCAGGTCCTACAACCCAACCGCCTGCTCAACCATTTACCTCCAGGTCCTACAACCCAACCGCCTGCTCAACCATTTACCTCCAGAACCTACAACCCAACCGCCTGCTCAACCATTTACCTCCAGAACCTACAACCCAACCGCCTGCTCAACCATTTACCTCCAGAACCTACAACCCAACCGCCTGCTCAACCATTTACCTCCAGGTCCTACAACCCAACCGCCTGCTCAACCATTTACCTCCAGGTCCTACAACCCAACCGCCTGCTCAACCATATCCCTCCAGGTCCTACAACCCAACCGCCTGCTCAACCATTTACCTCCAGGTCCTACAACCCAACCGCCTGCTCAACCATTTACCTCCAGAACCTACAACCCAACCGCCTGCTCAACCATTTACCTCCAGAACCTACAACCCAACCGCCTGCTCAACCATTTACCTCCAGGTCCTACAACCCAACCGCCTGCTCAACCATTTACCTCCAGGTCCTACAACCCAACCGCCTGCTCAACCCTTTACCTCCAGAACCTACAACCCAACCGCCTGCTCAACCATTTACCTCCAGAACCTACAACCCAACCGCCTGCTCAACCATTTACCTCCAGAACCTACAACCCGACCGCCTGCTCAACCATATACCTCCAGAACCTACAACCCAACCGCCTGCTCAACCATTTACCTCCAGGTCCTACAACCCAACCGCCTGCTCAACCATTTACCTCCAGGTCCTACAACCCAACCGCCTGCTCAACCATTTACCTCCAGAACCTACAACCCAACCGCCTGCTCAACCATTTACCTCCAGAACCTACAACCCAACCGCCTGCTCAACCATTTACCTCCAGAACCTACAACCCGACCGCCTGCTCAACCATATACCTCCAGAACCTACAACCCAACCGCCTGCTCAACCATTTACCTCCAGGTCCTACAACCCAACCGCCTGCTCAACCATTTACCTCCAGGTCCTACAACCCAACCGCCTGCTCAACCATTTACCTCCAGGTCCTACAACCCAACCGCCTGCTCAACCATTTACCTCCAGGTCCTACAACCCAACCGCCTGCTCAACCATATCCCTCCAGGTCCTACAACCCAACCGCCTGCTCAACCATTTACCTCCAGGTCCTACAACCCAACCGCCTGCTCAACCATTTACCTCCAGAACCTACAACCCAACCGCCTGCTCAACCATATCCCTCCAGGTCCTACAACCCAACCGCCTGCTCAACCATATCCCTCCAGGTCCTACAACCCAACCGCCTGCTCAACCATATCCCTCCAGGTCCTACAACCCAACTGCCTGCTCAACCATTTACCTCCAGGTCCTACAACCCAACTGCCTGCTCAACCATTTACCTCCAGGTCCTACAACCCAACCGCCTGCTCAACCATATCCCTCCAGGTCCTACAACCCAACTGCCTGCTCAACCATTTACCTCCAGGTCCTACAACCCAACTGCCTGCTCAACCATTTACCTCCAGGTCCTACAACCCAACCGCCTGCTCAACCATATCCCTCCAGGTCGTACAACCCAACCGCCTGCTCAACCATTTACCTCCAGGTCCTACAACCCAACCGCCTGCTCAACCATTTACCTCCAGGTCCTACAACCCAACCGCCTGCTCAACCATATCCCTCCAGGTCCTACAAACCAACCGCCTGCTCAACCATATCCCTCCAGGTCCTACAACCCAACCGCCTGCTCAACCATTTACCTCCAGGTCCTACAACCCAACCGCCTGCTCAACCATTTACCTCCAGGTCCTACAACCCAACCGCCTGCTCAACCATTTACCTCCAGGTCCTACAACCCAACCGCCTGCTCAACCATTTACCTCCAGGTCCTACAACCCAACCGCCTGCTCAACCATTTACCTCCAGGTCCTACAACCCAACCGCCTGCTCAACCATTTACCTCCAGAACCTACAACCCAACCGCCTGCTCAACCATTTACCTCCAGAACCTACAACCCAACCGCCTGCTCAACCATTTACCTCCAGGTCCTACAACCCAACCGCCTGCTCAACCATTTACCTCCAGAACCTACAACCCAACCGCCTGCTCAACCATTTACCTCCAGAACCTACAACCCAACCGCCTGCTCAACCATTTACCTCCAGGTCCTACAACCCAACCGCCTGCTCAACCATTTACCTCCAGAACCTACAACCCAACCGCCTGCTCAACCATTTACCTCCAGGTCCTACAACCCAACCGCCTGCTCAACCATTTACCTCCAGAACCTACAACCCAACCGCCTGCTCAACCATTTACCTCCAGAACCTACAACCCAACCGCCTGCTCAACCATTTACCTCCAGGTCCTACAACCCAACCGCCTGCTCAACCATTTACCTCCAGAACCTACAACCCAACCGCCTGCTCAACCATTTACCTCCAGGTCCTACAACCCAACCGCCTGCTCAACCATTTACCTCCAGGTCCTACAACCCAACCGCCTGCTCAACCATTTACCTCCAGAACCTACAACCCAACCGCCTGCTCAACCATTTACCTCCAGGTCCTACAACCCAACCGCCTGCTCAACCATATCCCTAAACACAATGTTGTGGGTTGCTGGAGATCCAGATCCTATATCAAAGTCTGAGAATCAAAACTATGAGATGATGGTGTTCATGTGTTTGAAACAAACAAAACAGGGAAATAAAGTAAATTGAAGTGCTGTAGAAAAACACTACCTTGGCGATTGGGGATAAACAGCACACCTTGCATCAATGATATCTGATTGAAACACACACAGTGAACTGAGTAGTGGTAGAGGCTGAGCCTCTTCTGTAGGGAGGTACCAGAGCACCATGACAAAGGGAACAAACTGAGCATATCCAGTGATTTGACATGGATTATTGTCTGATACGCATGACTTCCTCCGTTGGGGTGGAACAAAAGTTGAAATGATACAAACAGAAAGTTATTGAAAAAGCTCTGTCCTGTCGCACAATAGAACAAATATCAACATTATTCTGTCTCACTCCTGCCAAGTGTTAGCATTTCATCAAACAGGCAGACTGAACTTATTGACGTTAAATCGGTACCTACACTCTTAGAAAAAAAGGTGCTGTCTAGAATCTAAAAGGGTTATTTAGCTGTCCCCATAGGAGAACCCTTGAAGAACCCTTTTTGGTTCCAGGTATAACCCTTTTGTCTCCAGGTAGAACCCTTTCCACAGAGGGTTCTACATGGAACCCAAAGGGTTTCTCCTATGGGGACAGCTGAAGAACCATTTTGGAACCCTTTTTTCTAAGAGTGTAGGTCAACTGATTTTGCAAACACACACTGAGGGAGCACAAAGCACAACACCTGACACTGTCGTTTCATTCTCCTCTGTAGTATAGTTAAACACTGTGTCAGCACCTCCAGAGTATGTATACTGTAATACATCAGAAGTTTCTATTGTGGGCCAGGCCTCTAGCAGCATCACACAGCCCACCACTCAGCCCATCACACAGCCCATCACTCAGCCCATCACACAGCCCATCACACAGCCCATCACACAGCCCATCCACAAGCCTCAGTTGTGCCCTGTGGTGCATATTTTTAGACCAGAGCAGATGCGGATGTATCATGTCTGCTGTGACGTTGCTCTCCTCTACACTCACAAGCCTCCCATTGTCAGATGAGTGGATCGGAGCTCTTACAAATGTGAAGTTAGGAACGAGAGAAGAGGAGGAGGAAGAGAAGTGGGAGAAGAGGAGGAGGAGAAGGGAGAGAAGAGGGAGGTTCTAAGCAGTCTCCCACTGATTCACAGTCAGTGATTGTCCTCTCTCTCAATTCAATGGGCTTTATTGGCATGGGAAACGTGTTAACATTGCCAAAGCAAGTGAGGTAGATAATCTCTCTCTCTCTCTCTCTCTCTCTCTCTCTCTCTCTCTCTCTCTCTCTCTCTGTGTGTGTGTACCGTGAGGCGCTGTGGGGCACTCTACTGTGCTGTACTGTGAGGCGCTGTGAGGCACTCTACTGTGCTGTACTGTGAGGCGCTGTGAGGCACTCTACTGTGCTGTACTGTGAGGCGCTCCACTGGGCTGTGCCTTTAGGTTGTGTAATTATGAGACTTCACAGGGATGTGGGGTCTGGGTTTAGAAGGTCAGCCAGTGCTCCAGTTGTACTCTAGCCCAGTCATCCTCCTCATCCTCCCCGTCCTCCTCCTCCTCATCTCATCCTCCTCCTCCTCTACCTGCTCCTCCTCATCTCATCCTCCCCTCCTGCACCTCCTCATCTCATCCTCCCCCACCTCATCCCCCTGCTCCCCCTTCCCCTCCACCTGCTCCTCCACCTCATCCGCCTTCACCCCCTCCCCCACCTTCTACTCCTCCTCCACCTCCTCCCCCACCTTCTACTCCTCCTCCACCTCCTCCACCACCTTCTACTCCTCCTCCTCCTCCCCCACCTTCTACTCCTCCCCCTCCTCCGCCTCCTCCCCCACCTTCTACTCCTCCTCCACCACCTTCTACTCCTCCTCCTCCACCTCCTCCCCCACCTTCTCCTCCATCTCCACCTCCCCCTCCACTTCCACCTTCACTTCCAACTCCTCAAGGCTAAGTAAAACAATATCAACCTCCTACATAATGAAAGAAAACCATGTTGTAGTTCCATTATAAGTATTAAGAGATAAGTCAACAGTAATGGTCTGTTGATAGGATCAGGGTTGACCTGTGCAGTTGGAGGGCAGTGCCCCATCACCATCACTAGGACCAGGGAGTGCAGTAAAGTGCTTGTGTTGTGGGGAGTCAGTGGCCTCGGAGGCACCCAGGACCAATCTAATCTCTACAGTGACTCACTAACCTTCACAAGGACGACGGACACGACGGACTGGGAGCAGACCACACCTGGAGTGGTTCCTACTGTAGGTCCACAAACAAACACACACACACACACACACACTGAATACACACACACACACACACACACACACACACACACACACACACACACACACACACACACACACACTGAATACACACACACACACACACACACACACACACACACACACACACTGAATACACACGCACACACACACACACACACACACACACACACACACACACACACACACACACACGCACACACACACACACACACACACACACACTGAATACACACACACGCACACATAGACACACATGCACACACACACACACACACACAGACGCACATACACAAATTAAACCCACATAGGCTGCACCCACGCATACCATGCATGCTAGCATATCCAGGTGTGTTCTTCTGACACACAATCACATAAGAAATAGTTAAAGAGGTTAACAAGGATTTCTAAGGAAATTCTCACGATAAGCCTGACGGATAACAGTGTCTGTCTTGTGAAACAGAGAGGTTACATGGTACACATAATCAGTGGAGAAAGCTCTCTCTCTCTTACGAGCTTGGCACGCATCATCCTGAGCTGAACCCCCATCTGAAATGTTAATGTGGTCTATGTTTGAAGGCCAGCATTATGACTAATCCCTACTTAATATGCTCCCCTCCAACACTGGTTTTCTTTTTCCAAGTACACAGAGACCTCTGGGAAGAAATACTAGTCAGGAAGTGACTCTTTTACCTCAGAGTGAGGAGTAAATCAGAGTATATCACCTTTATTCACCAATTACATTTACATATACCTGGAATGGTGCTGGCAGCAGCAGAGAAAATATACAGCATCTCATCTTGGATCAAAACACTACTTGAACACAGTAGGCCTAAATTATAGTGACCCTGAGTGTTTCCCAGTGTGAGTTTGTGTACATGAGACAATGAATGACCTTATAAAATGGGGAAAAAATTACATAAATACTACTATTTGACTATAAGTTAGACCAAGTAAGCTCAAGGAACTATAGATGCCACAGTCAAGTTCAGCCTAAAGACATAAGCCTCCTCTTCAGTCTCCTTGGTCCTCTCGCCCTACACTACACGTCTCCATTAGACCAGACCTGTCCTGGCCTCTCACCATCCCTACTGATCAACACAGCCATCTGATCAGTCATGGCAGATCCAAGCTGTTCAGAGCCCCACACCTCATCATCTCATCCCAGCACAACTGCATGTAAAGCAGGGACCCAGTGCTGTGGCTAGCTGCCAATGGAAGTATATGGACAGTAGTGGCCCAAGACTCCTGTTGTCTTGTGTGGCTCAGTTGGTAAGAGATTGTGAGTTAAATTCCCACAGGGATCACATATGTGTACTACAAAGTCACACAGCAGAAAAGCTCAGAAGCATACTTTATATACAGTACATACATACAATACATAGAACTCACTCTAAGACAATGGAAAAAGCCATGGCACTCTGCAGAGGTTATGTGTATTAGTGGGAAAGACAAGAAGAGTCTCCCTTGGGGCATTGGGACACATACACACAGCCTGCCCCTTCAGCCAAATGATAGAATTAGAAGTGTTATGGGCCAGGTCGAAAAGGTCATTATTCATATTGCATAATTGGCTTAAGGCAGTCCACTGACCATACAGAAGGTCACGCAACTGGGAGCAACCACAAAGAAGATCATCGCACCACTTGCAATGTACTGTTTGTGTAAGTTGGAAAGACACATCAGTGTTTCATACAGTGGAGGCTGCTGAGGGGAGGACTGCTCATAATAATAGATGGAACGGAGCAAATGGAATGGCATCAAACACATGGAAACCATGTATTTGATACCATTCCACTGACTCTGCTCCAACCCTCCCCAATTAACGTGCCACCAACCTTCCGTAGTTTCATAATCCAGAAAAGCAACACCAATCCATATTCTACTGTACTTGGGTTGGTTGGACTAGGCTACAGTATGTGATCAACACACCTTAAAGTACTCAGGTTGTGGAAAGCCCTGCAGAGCTAAACCCACCCAACCTGGCCAAGTAAAAAGCAGCAGCTGTCTGATTGTAACCACCAGCTGCTGCAGAGAACATTGGAGAAGCTAGCCATCAGTATGAGTTAGTGTTCAAGGCTCCACCATATCTAACAGTGTGTTCCATGTGTACAGCATCTCTAGACACTTGATGCACATCTCACTCCACTCCATTCAACCCATGTACATGCACACTCCACTCCATCCAACCCATGTACATGCTCACTCCACACCATCCAACCCATGTACATGCTCACTCCACTCCATTCAACCCATGTACATGCTCACTCCACTCCATCCAACCCATGTACATGCTCACTCCACTCCATCCAACCCATGCACATGCTCACTCCACTCCATCCAACCCATGTACATGCTCACTCCACTCCATCCAACCCATGTACAGTACCAGTCAGGTTTGGACACACCTACTCATTCCAGGGTTTTTCTTTCTTTTTTACTATTTTCTACAAAATAGAATAACAGTGAAGACATCAAAACTATGAAACAACACATATGGAATCATGTAGTAACCAAAAAAGTTCTAAACAAATATATCTTAGATTCTTCAAAGAAGCCACCCTTTGCATTGATGACAACTTTGCACACTCTTTGCATTCTCTCAACCAGCTTCATGAGGTTAGTCACTTGGAATGCATTTCAATTAACAGGTGTGCATTGTTAAAAGTTAATTTGTAGAATTTCTTTCCTTCTTAATGCGTTTGAGCCAATCAGTTTTGTTGTGACAAGATAAGGGTGGTACACAGATGATAGCCTTATTTGGTAAAATACCAAGAACAGCTCAAGTAAGCAAAGAGAAACGACAGTCCATCATTACTTTAAGACATTAAGGTCAGTTAATCCCAAAAATGTCAAGAACTTTTAACGTTTTTTAAGTGCAGTTTAAAAAACCATCAAGCTCTATAATGAAACTGTCTCTCATGAGGACCACCACAGGAAAGGAAGGCCCAGAGTTACCTCTGCTGCAGAGGATAAGTTCATCCTCAGAAATTGCAGTCCAAATAAATGCTTCAAAGAGTTCAACTAACAGACACATCTCAACATCAACTGTTCAGAGGAGACTGCGTGAATCAGGCCTTCATTTTATTTGACTTTATTTAACTAGGCAAGTCAGTTAAGAACAAATTCTTATTTTCAATGACAACCTAGGAACAACTGCTTTGTTCAGGGGCAGAACGACAGCTTTTTACCTTGTCAGCAACCTTTCGTTTACTAGTCCAACGCTCTAACCACTAGGCTTCCTGCCGCCCCATGATTGAATTTCATGATCGAATTCATGATCGAATTTCTGCAAAGAAACCACTACTAAAGGACACCAATAAGATGAAGAGACTTGCTTGGGCCAAAAAAACACGAGCAATGGACATTAGACTAGTGGAAATCTGTCCTTTGGTCTGATGAGTCCAAATTTGAGATTTTTGGTTCCAAACGCTCTGTGTCTTTGTGAGACGCAGAGTAGGTGAACGGATGATCTCCGCATGTGTAGTTCCCACCGTGAAGCATGGAGGAGGAGGTGTGATGGTGTAGGGGTGCTTTGCTGGGGACACTGTCAGTGATTTATTTAGAATTCAAGGCACACTTAACCAGCATGGCTACCACATCATTCTGCAGCGATATGCGGGTTTGCGCTTATCATTTGTTTTCAACAGGACAATGACCCAACACACCTCCTGGCCATTCAACCCATCCACAAAGACACATGAATCTGCTTCCTAAACCTTCCTTCACCTCTTCCTCTTAGGCTTTGTCTTGATGCCTTTCCTAATATTACAGTATGTGCTAGCCTATGTGTACACTCCATCAGCCTTGACTTTATGCAGGAAATCTCCATAATGATAAATGAGTCTGGTTTCAGGAAGGTGTAGGCATGGCATGTTTCAGACAGGCACAGTGTGACCAGTCTCATCTGACCTTTACAGATACCAGGACTGGGAGACACACTGATGATGAGAGACCCTCCTGGACAGCTGCTGTGCTGTACTGTCAGCAGAGGAAAGGTCTTGGCTCTTTACAGTCGGACTGAACTGCAGTGTGTTTGAGGTTACCTGAGGCTCAAAGCTAAGGAGTCTGCGTAGAAAAGTGATCAGTGAAATGGGAATGGGCTGTATTATGATATAGACTTGATTTGTAATATGTTAAACCATATAACTTCCAGAAAGGATTTTCTAGGCAGAAAATCATCAGGAATGAAATAAAGTACCGTTTCAATCCAGACATTTGCTAAGATGCAAATCACCTACAGCATGAAATAGCACCCTCTTCACAACAACAACAAAAACAATTTGTTTCCGGCTACTAAACCTAGATGCATGTAACGGAGATTTCCTAACAGATTCCTTGTTATCTTCTGTAATAGATGAGGTCTAATAGATCAGCTGGCCCAAGCATCCATCCATCCCTGTGTTACTGTTCTGCTTGGAAAAGACTCACAGGAACATGACCCTGCTCAGACAGACACCATGTGCTTGTCAACCTCAGCATGCTGAACAACAGAGGCAGAGCCCTCCAACCTCCCCACCCTCCTGTTGGCATTGAATAAACAACAGGGTAAACAGCGACGGAGAGAAAGATGAATGGTGCTGTTCTGCAACGACAACCCTTCAGAATCTTAAACAACTGGGCCCAAAGATAGGCTACAGCCCTACGCCACTGACTGAGCAGGACAGAGTGACCGAATAGAATCGGACCAACAGGGCACAGAATAAATCCACTACCCTGACTGGCTGTCATGCTGACGGACAGAGAACAGTGAAGGAGGGCTTTTCATTTACCATTAATTTATTACAGGTTTGGATAATGAGCATGGCTAGTTACATACAGCCTGCTGAAGACTAATAATTAAGTCAAGTGAGACCAAATAAGCTCAAGGAACTATAGATGCCACAGTCAAGATCAGGCCTAAAGACGTAAGCCTCCACTTCAGTCTCCTTGGTCCTCTCGCCCTACACTACACGTCTCCATTAGACCAGACCTGTCCTGGCCTCTCACCATCCCTACTGATCACGCAACTGGGAGTAACCACTAAGAAGATCATCACTGCATAAGCAATTGTTAATTAGTCAGGTATTTTTCTGCAAGGAAATGTTGAACTATCTTGTTTCTATCTCCTTATCGCTCTCTCTCTATCTCACGCCAACACATTCTCTCACACACACACTCATCAATAAATCAACCAATCAAAAGACTTGAGGATAGCAAGAAAAAATGGTAAGGTAAGAGGAATTTGTGAAAGAGCGGCTAGACTGCAGAATTCCAAATGAGCTGACCAATGAGGTGCCCCTCTGCAATATCATTGAGCTCTGCCTCTGTCTGTAACAGGGCCATTGTCGTTTTCCCTCTCTCTCTCTCCCTCTCTCTTTTTCCCTCTCGCTCAGCCTCTCTGTCTCTGTCTCCCTCTTTGTCTCCTTTTCTGTCTCTCTCTCCCTCTCGCTATCTCTCTCTCTCACTTTCTGTGTGTGTGTGTGTGCGCGTGTGTGTCTGTGTGTTTGCATGCATGCCAGTGTGTACAATACCATATTTATTATTCAGGAAGAGAGGTGAGAGGAGGTCAGAGAAGTCTGGTAAAGAGGGAAACGTCTTACTGAGCACAGATCGTGTTCTGGGGGAAGAGAGATCATACTGAGCACAGGTCATGTTCTGGGGGGGAGACATCTTACTGAGCACAGGTCATGTTCTGGGGGAAGAGAGATCATACTGAGCACAGGTCATGTTCTGGGGGGGAGACATCTTACTGAGCACAGGTCATGTTCTGGGGGAGAGAGATCGTACTAAGTACAGGTCATGTTCTGGGGGAAGAGAGATCATACTGAGCACAGGTCATGTTCTGGGGGGGAGACATCTTACTGAGCACAGGTCATGTTCTGGGGGAGAGAGATCTTACTGAGCACAGGTCATGTTCTGGGAGGAGACATCTTACTGAGCACAGGTCATGTTCTGGGGGAAGAGAGATCATACTGAGCACAGGTCATGTTCTGGGGGAAGAGAGATCATACTGAGCACAGGTCATGTTCTGGGGGAAGAGAGATCATACTGAGCACAGGTCATGTTCTGGGGGAAGAGAGATCATACTGAGCACAGGTCATGTTCTGGGGAAGAGAGATCATACTGAGCACAGGTCATGTTCTGGGGGAAGAGAGATCATACTGAGCACAGGTCATGTTCTGGGGGAAGAGAGATCATACTGAGCACAGGTCATGTTCTGGGGGAAGAGAGATCATACTGAGCACAGGTCATGTTCTGGGGGAAGAGAGATCATATTGAGCACCTTTTCATGTTCTGGGGGAAGAGAGATCATACTGAGCACAGGTCATGTTCTGGGGGAAGAGAGATCAAACTGAGCACAGGTCATGTTCTGGGGGAAGAGAGATCATACTGAGCACAGGTCATGTTCTGGGGGAAGAGAGATCATATTGAGCACCTTTTCATGTTCTGGGGGAAGAGAGATCATACTGAGCACAGGTCATGTTCTGGGGGAAGAGAGATCATACTGAGCACAGGTCATGTTCTGGGAGGAGACATCTTACTGAGCACAGGTCATGTTCTGGGGGAAGAGACATCTTACTGAGCACAGGTCATGTTCTGGGGGGGAGACATCTTACTGAGCACAGGTCATGTTCTGGGGGGAGAGAGATCATACTGAGCACAGGTCATGTTCTGGGAGGAGACATCTTACTGAGCACAGGTCATGTTCTGGGGGAAGAGACATCTTACTGAGCACAGGTCATGTTCTGGAGGGGAGACATCTTACTGAGCACAGGTCATGTTCTGGGGGGAGACATCTTACTGAGCACAGGTCATGTTCTGGGGGGGAGACATCTTACTGAGCACAGGTCATGTTCTGGGGGGGAGACATCTTACTGAGCACAGGTCATGTTCTGGGGGAAGAGAGATCATACTGAGCACAGGTCATGTTCTGGGGGGGAGACATCTTACTGAGCACAGGTCATGTTCTGGGGGGGAGACATCTTACTGAGCACAGATCGTGTTCTGGGGGGGAGACATCTTACTGAGCACAGATCGTGTTCTGGGGGGGAGACATCTTACTGAGCACAGGTCATGTTCTGGGGGGGAGACATCTTACTGAGCACAGATTGTGTTCTGGGGGAGAGAGATCTTACTGAGCACAGTACGTGTTCTGGGGGGGAGAGATCTTACTGAGCACAGGTCATGTTCTGGGGGGAGAGAGATCTTACTGAGCACAGGTCATGTTCTGGGGGGGGACAGAGAGGAGATACACACACTGGGTGGTGGAATGTACTATACTTACTGAGGGTTAGCCATGTTGGTGGATGGTGATGGCGATGGAGAGAGGAAAAGGAGGAGGCTATGAGCTTCACTCAGTTCTCAGTCAGGCTATGCCTCTCTTAGCTTCTGAGATCACCACACCAGATATACTCTGCTGGACTCATGTTGAACCTGGGGATTGAATTAAATATCAATTACACCTGACATGTACTACAACCATATTACATCCGTATTACACTAAGATGTTTATGAGTTCAGTAAAACATTGTATACTGGCACCAGAAACAGTATGGGGATACTGAGACAATGAAGAACTTTAATTGTAGCTTGAAGAGTAACCTACAACAGCAATTCTTCAAAGTAAAAGATGATTCATTCTATGTCTATAGTAAGAGCACATTACCTGCATGTCTATTGGATAATACTCCTAAAGAGCTGCTCTCGCCATAGAATGAGTCCATTGTTGAGTTAATGCTGGGAAAATCCATTACGCTTGACACAGGACATGCATGAGTGAAAACCTACCCAGGTGCTTGGTCTTTATTTAGATATGATTGATGACAGACAGTGACACATTATTATGGCAATCCCCTGAGAGTATGGTAGGCTATGTATGAGTCATTCAATAACACTTTAAACGCAAGACATACACTACAGTACCAATACTTTAAATGGAGAAGATGTGAGAGACATTGCAGGTCAAATCTTTCTGTGTTGCCCATCATTACATTTCAGATGGTGCTGGTGAGAAGGTATATTGAGAGACTTCTACTAAAGTGGAGGTTGTTAGCACATCCCAACTTACTGTATAAAGGGTTATGTTAAGCAGATTCTCTTGAATACCATTTGTTCGACCATGGTGTTTGAATGGTGAGAGTTCATAGACTGTGCTTTGCCTGATCAGCACAAAACATCAAGTAGAGGTCTGTCCACTGGTCTCTGCATGACCTTAATAAGCTACAGGAGCCTATCAGTTCAGATCCATCTCGCCTCTAATCTACTTACTATATAGTGCACTACATTTAAGTGAGCCTATGTAGGCCATTTGGAACATGCGCTGGGTCTCACACAGTTCATTGAATAGTAAAGTAGGCTAACCGCCCCTTACTTCATAACTGAGGTTTCTTCACACGTACTTCATTTTACAAGGCTTTTCTGTAGTATTGCATAAAATTCAAAGCACAACTCAGCCCCATATCCACGTCAAAACCAAACTGACAGGTAGCTTGACATGCAAATGTTTGCCTTCCTGTTCGGGAACTAATAATAATGTAACCCTACTGGGAATTGTAATTGAAACGGATTTAACCAAGCATTAATCCACGTTAGGACTATACTTAGTCGCTGTAGTACCTGAATATAGAAGCAGAGACTCGAGAGACTATAGTAGCCTAGTGCGTAAAGCGGGGGTGGTCCCCGTTGTAGGCTACACCGAGGGAGTGCCCCGGCAATGTACAACTCATTTATTATTCAGTTGAACCAAAGAAGAACCTTCCTACCTGTCTTGATTTACATTGTTGACAGTCTAATCGAGCCTCCCGTTGGCCGCGTGCTCGTGATAATGTCTCCCTCTGTGATGATCAGCACGAGTGAGGCTCGTACTCCAAGCTCGTGGCGATGTGTAGGCTGCTGCCTTCCTTAGCACTTTTACATTGGACAAGCACCCCTGCTGCTGCTGCTTAGAATCCTTTGCAAAACGAAAAGACTGGAGCCGAAATGCAAGCACCATCGTCGTTCAGCAAGATTATATTAAGTGTCCCTGACTGACCACCAAATAACCAGCATAATTGGAGAGTGGAGAAAGAAAGGTCAGAGCGTTGTGTGTGTTGTTGGCTACACCGCTCCAAAATTGCTAGTGAGGGTTGAGGGCTTCCCCCGCGATCGCAGAAGGGACTCCTTGCTGCCGAATATAGACCTCTTCCACAAGGAGCTGTCTCGGTGCTGAAAACGTGATTAACCTCCGGCTTCTCTAGTGCCGCGCTGCTCTCTCCCTTTCAAAACCGAGAATAGTAGCATAATCCCTGCGAAACAACGTCAAAAACATTGCCGTTTATTTTCATGCCGAATAGTATCAGTATCGAAGCTATAACATTGTCATTGCTTGCTTCGGTCACGACTCCCAGGTTTGCTCTCTGTGGATTCTAGTTCCAAATCCTGATAACCGAATGAAAACTGAGGTACAGTCACCTCACTTGATTTGTAGGCCTGTAGCTTTATGCCCGAGCTGCCTTTCTCCATGTCCATAGGCTTTACGTTTTTATCGTTTCGCAAATTCAAGATACTATGGGAATATAAATGATCTTTCTACCAATTGGCTTAACAGTTTGTCATTCACCAGGAATAGCCAGTCGATGGTTAGAGCGCACATCAATCAATCTCAGCGTCTTCGCAGCTTTATATTAAACACGCCTGCTTGTCAAGGTTTTCGGAAATGGTCGATATGAAATAATTGTAGTCTATGATAGAGCAATTCTGAACAATTAGGCCTGTTATATAAGAAAACATATGTAAATGGAAGGTTTTACTATTCTATTATTCTTTAATTGTTAAGGTCATTGGTTGTAGAATATGATATTGGAAGATGTTCTGAAAATAATTAGATGCACATTTTTTTCTCCATTATGATAAATCAGGAAACCTAAACCTGAAGTCCACGTTGTGACTCTTGTGCAGGAGTTAGAGAAAGCCAGAGAGTGAGAAGATATTTCAATGGCAGTCATTTATTGAATTTGAAATAAATCAAACATATTTGGCACACATAGTTGAAAAGTGCTTGTAACCTTAAACATTTTGCTCATCATATTAAAGCCAGAGAAAACAATTTAAAGAACAATTCTAAAATAATCCCAATAACTACACAGAATGGTTGTGTGGTAACATTGTGTGGTAACAGAATGGTTGTGTTAGGTCACAGAAAACTATGAACAGTGATCTTACCCCCATTAGAGTATCAGGAGAATAACTTGTATACTATACTGAAAAGTTATACCTTAAAATAGCTTATTCTAAACAAAAAACAGAAGCAATCAAAACCATTTAGCCAAACATATAGGTTGGTCAAATTGCACATTAATCTCAAAAGAACTGTTTTGAACTTCCTAAACATTTCTCATGTGTTCATACCTTCATACCCATTTTCAGAACATCTACCTCAAACCTTCATAAACAAAACAAATACTGTCATCAGGAATGTCTTCAGAATTATAATATGTTCGTAAATGAAGCAGAATATTGTACAGAATCCCAACTACAAAACTGTTTGTACATGGTTTGTTTATCACACAATCATATAATGGCGGGAATACCCTGTTTGGGAGTAGAACACGTCAAATAACACATTTTACAACCATCAGCTCCAATGAAGCAACAAATATGACCTTACAAGACAGTATGAAGAACGACACAGAAAGATTTTGTCTAAACCACGGAATACATTTGAGTAAATAGAAGCTAGTGAGGCAATTCCACAATAACAGCACAAACCCTCATTCTGCTACCAAACTTTGCATCTTTTTTAATTTTTTAAATTGGCACGTCACTTAAGAACAAATTCTTATTTACAATGACGGCCTAGGAACAGTGGGTTTACTGTCTTGTTCAGGGGCAGAACGACAGATTTTTACCTTGTCAGCTCGGGGATTCGATTTAGCAACCTTTTGGTTACTGGCCCAACGCTCTAACCACTAGGCTACCTGCCGCCCCACTGTTCACTGTTCTGTTCTTCAAGTAAATGTCTTTATCAAAGCCATCCTTATGCATAGAGTTGTATGGTTGGTTTAACTTTGCAATCATTGCTTTCTGTTTGACGTGAAAAATCGGAGTCTCAGCCTCACTCTGTTATCGTGGAATTGCCCAGTGTGTGAAATAGTCTTATAAAGGTAGGAGGAATAGGCCTTGATTTAATTGCATTTCAAAAAGGGTTTCTCCATGTCTAACACTAAAAGAGGGGCATGTGTCAAAGCACATACCGGAGAAAACATTGAAATCAAGACAAACTGTTTCAAAACACGTTACTTTCCTTATCTTAGTAACTAAAATGTGCCTGATCGGTAATCTCAACAATTATTTATAATAATTAATAACAATTATATTTGTTAATTGGACATGAAGTGTCAGTAACTTTTCACTATAAGGTGTAAGAAACCATCTGGTCAAGATTAGTTAGAACTGAAACTATGTTTTGAATATGAGCATAGCATTTGGTGAGTAATTCAGGATATATATATATATATATATATATATGTGTGTTTTAAATGGGGAAGTCCACTGTATTATTTTGTAACAAAGGACTGAGATGAATGGACAGTATTTTCTTCTCTGATTCCCATCAGCACCTTGTTAAACTCACTAACATATCAGCAATATTTCCTATTCAAGTTTCAAACTGATCAATGCATGATCAAGTAACTATTTACCTCTATTGCAGCAGATAAAACATTGCATTTCCCTTCCAAAATGGACAAAGTTAAAACTTTACATTGGGAAAAGTTGAACACAACAAAAAGAAAGACATGTCCATGTTGTAAGCCACTTCAAACAGCATCACATACCACCATGGCTGAGAGATAAGATTCTACAACCAAAATGTTGTTGATCCTGATTGTTACGTGCACAGGCAGTCTTCTGAACTAGACACCAGGGTTGTATTCATTAGGGCACACCGTTTCAAAACATTTTGCAACATAAAACGGGTGTTTCTTATTGGACCAGTTAAGATAGTACCTCTCTGCTTCTTCTGGTTTTCTTCTGTTTCGTACCTAATCAATAGGAACCTGAAGTGAACAAAACAAACTGTAGTTTGAATGTAAATATGACCATCGACTCCTCAGCCAAGGTGAACTAGGGTCATAACAGTGGTGTATCCATGCTGCAGACTGTCCGTATCCATGTCACACAGAGTATAGTCCTCCTTCACGATACGATCACACCCAATCTCCCCGTTACCAAAGAAGCCAAACAGTGGGATGTTGGGGAACACCTTGCGGAAGGTGTCAGCCTCCACGTTACGTTGGTTGTTGTAATAGTTGTGTCCGCGGCCCACGCAGGCAAACATGAAGCCCAGGGTGTTCCTCTCTGGGAGGTTGGCGGCTTTCAGTCTCCGTATGGTGGCCTCGGCTGCCTTGGGGCTGCTCACGTCCTGCTCCAGGAGAACACTGGCCCCCTGGATCCTTGGACCGCTCAGAGCCAGACCCACCACGCCGTACGACCCCAGGCCACAGCTACGGAGAAAGACAGACCACTGTCACATAACTGTATAGTAATACTCTATGCTAAACCCTAACCCCAGGACCACTCAGGGCCAGACCTACACCACGCACCAGCCCCAGCCCCAGCAACAGTTACAGAGAACGATGGTGGGACAGACAAAAACAAAGTCACAGCTGCATAGTAAGAGTAGGGATTCCCAAACTTTTCATGTCAGGGCCCTTTGAATATGATGAGCCTCCAGCTGAGGACCCCCACTACCTTAAAAAATATGTTGTTTTGCCGCTTGGTAGATTACTAGGAGGTCGCAATAAATAAGACCCCAGACCCATGTTTGAGAAATCCTGACCCTTCTCAGCATTGAAAAGAACAGTACATGTTACAGATCACTCAGGTACTCACCACTCTCTTTCAGGGGAGAAGACATTCTCCACATGGCCCCCAGCGATGAGAGCCTTGCTGCGTGCCAAAGGCTCCAGGACCTGGTTAAGGAAGCGGGCTGCTCCGGGTTTGTAGGCTTCATAGCCAAAGAGCAGCACCACACGCAGATCAGGGTTATTCACCAGCCCTGAAGGGACAGGACGACAAGAGAGGGGTCAGAGATGGAATCATATTATGGTGGACGGTTGGCTAGAGCCATGGATGTGTTTAGCATACTGGTATTTATCACACACTCATATACTAATCCTAGTATCAACTTTACACTGCAGGGTTTGTATTGGGCTAGAACAAGACCGCCACTGACCAGCTTAATGGTTGACTGTGGTACCCCTATGTGGGAGAGCAGAGAAAGGTATATTTCTGAACTGGTCATTGTCAAGATGCTGGCCTGGGGGTAGGTTTATGACAGTCATAAATACCTCTCCCCCCCTTTTTCCTCTCTCTACCCTACTGATGTGACTATTGAACATCCCTTGGTTAGAATAGAAATTCTGGGAACATCAGAAGGTGGGAGGAAATTAACCATATTTTGGTTATCCAACCAGTTGAACATATGCGTTGGTACTTTATGAATATGATGTCAGTTCGGTTGTCATCTGAGACATTCTCATCAATGATAGGATGACATAAACGGTACAGTGGAAAGACTACACATTATAGTTATCAGATTCACATGGAATTGTTGTGCAATTTAAATGTTTGAATATGAAATTATTTGTGAGGGGATGAAATGTGATTTTAGCTTCTAAAATGTGAGAATTGGGTTTTCATGAGTGAATTAGGCACGACTCGGTGGCCCGCCCACGTGAAGAGACATTGGTGATAAACTATGAAACATGCCCTCCTCTCCCTTCCTATATAAAGCCTTGACGACAATATAACTTCCTGTTCCGGGTACATTAGGATGACGATCCGATGTCAGAAGGGTTCAGATAACTACAGAACAAAGCCAACCTCAGCGTGAGCTTTGGTTGCGAATGGTATGAACTTTGAACTCTTATTCTCTACAGAAGTGATACCTCCTAGCCGTTGAGTTAACAACAGCAGCTGCAAACGTGGGCTAGGAAAGAACAGACAGAGTATCCCGTCTACCACACATATACGTTACTACAACGTATTCAATTTACCAACCAGAGACATTCATCCGAGGACAGGACGATCTCTGTTGGCCAACACGACCAGCATCTACGACCAACCTACCGAAGCACAGCTCAGAGTAAATATTTATTGCATTTCCCTTTTCCAAATGGGCGGTAATTTAGAATGCATAAGATTCTGTATTTACGATAGAGTAGTTGCCTACGGCCCGATAGAGACATTGCTTCTCCCTTTGTTCTTCAGTCTTCCCACTCTTTCACTCAAACCCAACCCACTTTTCTTTGTGTAACCAGCTGTCATATCTGTTCCGTCCGCTAGGGACGTTTTCCTTTATTACATAATTTGTAATCAAGGTATGATTAACCTTCTAGTTAATTACATTTACATGATTAGCTCAATCAGGTAATATTAATTACAGAGAAAGGATTTTATAGAATAGCATGTCATATCACTTAATCCGGCACAGCCAAAGACACGACATCATCATAACTTCAACTCCCAGTCGGTCTCACCAACCTGCTTCCTCCAGGTGTGACTCTGAGATGGTGCGTTTGCAGAAGTGAAAGGGGCGGATGTCCACTCCCTCCATCCTAGGGAACATGATAGCGTAGCCAGCTTCTCCTTCTTGGAATTCCTTCGGTGGACCCGAGTGGGAGCCACTGGGAGTTACTGTGGGGGAAGATGAAGAGAGACTCAGCAGCAACTCTTGGGAGGACATTGGAAGTTTGCTTTTAAAAAAAATCTACATTTTGGCAAATGCCTTCTTCAGGGTTACTGTGGGAAAAGGCAAAAGGACAAATCATACTGTCAACCAATGTCCTTTTCCTTATATTGTATGATGTATATTTAAAGTAGTTAGCTAGCTAACAGTAATTGCATTTTAACATATTGCATGGTGTTCCACTTCCCTGGTTCTCTAAGCACTCAATCTATGTGACATAACACTATTTAACACATAACAAATCAATATTACCTAGCTAGATTTTCAGTTCACGAGCAAAGACACTATCTGCATACTTGGTTGATGGAGTGTCACTTCTCTCCAGCTTAGTGATTATATAGAGGAATATAGAGCACAGATCCTGTTGTCAGTCCTGGAATACTAGGGTATCTATCGACATATCTAGTCGCCATGCTTCTCTTCCCAGCTCCCAAGCAGAGCACCCTATGTTAATAAGGCAAGGGGAGATGAATGTGGACCATCCCCTGTTGACACTCCTCTGTGATGAGAATGCACAACACGCATCAAAGAGGAAAGGTCCTGAATATCATGCACCGGCAGCAGCCTGTGTCATGAGTTATGGCACAAGAGCTAGCTATCAGTGGTTAGTGTTGTAGGAATTATGAGTTATAACATATTATAACACATGGAACAGTTACCACACGGTGTTCTGGTCATTAGGAAGGGAAATATGAAAATACTGTAGTTCTTACAAACAACACCAGGCGTGGCAATGGCCATGATGTCACATCCATTGGGGAACAGCCTGTTCAGTTCCTCCACTGAGTCTGGACTGTGCTGGGTCTTGCGTGCTGCAAGAGGGGATACAGGTTAGAACATGCCTTACATTTAGATTGTTACTGACTGGGACTCTAATATAAGCAACAGCCTTCAACTTTTAATAACTTACCACGTGTTTAGTAACAAACTAAATGGAAGTTAGCTAGTAGATAAAGAGGCCACAGTACTTTTTACTTCTCAGCCCAGCATTATTAGTGTGCTTTACTACAGAGTAGTAAATGTAGTACATGTTACGTCTTACCCTTTTTCTGCTTGTAGCAAGAGTCTTGTCCACTGAAGGTCTCGCTGTCCACCATAACCAAGACTGTTTTGGGCAGCAGGTATACATTCTGCAAACATTAAGAGAGAGGTGTTTCTACAGTTTTCAATAATGTCAGACTCCACATAGTCTTCCACTGTAGGAGCCAGGCTATAACTTTACTGTGTTCTACTAGCCTACATGTAGGACTGTTGCAACAGCATACAGATAGATATACATAATGTCGAACAAGCATGCCTCTGGCTTATCTCAGTTAACCCAGAACTAAAGTCTTGCGTAATTGGTCAGATGCTCGATTAAGTTCTGGGTCTGTACATGTTAAGAGATGAGATGCTAAAACGAGGAGTGGAACCGGATTGAAGAGATCCACTCTTTGCAAGTTATGGGCAAATGTATGGGCCAGATGTCCCCTCCCCTTCCAAAATTAGAAAATATGGTAAAACCTGTGAAATCTTGATTTGTCCAAATATAAAACCAGTGACAAAAAACTGGAACTACTTCTGCTCGTTATCAATCAGAGCTCATAGTATAAAGACAGATCTACGGTACCATTTATGTTTGTAGTCTGTTCACGAGATACTACTCTCTGGCATGCAATCATGTCAGCTCTATTCATGACACTTCTATCAACAATTCATGAACGTTCTCCTGAAAGAGACCCTGTTGTAATTTCTTGTGTATTTTCAGTAGTCAAACTGACCTCCACTTCTTCAGCCAGGCTGTGGCAGAGAGCATGGCCGTCATAGTTGGACGGTCCAGAGGCAGACACCCACGTCAACTTCTGCTGGACCCTCAGTACTCTCCGTGCACAGTTCATCCACAGTCTGCAAACACTGCACAATAAGGAAGACAGTCGTCGTTAGCGCTCACTCTCATCCTGGCATGACAAGGAAGTTGTTTAAAAACATGATACCTACGACCAGTCTGGGGATACCTAGCTAACGTTAGCTAGATTCCAAGCTTTTCTTAGCTAGCTAATTTAGCTGTCAAACACTAATCTGTAATACAAGATTATTACTAAAATACTGTTGTTCTACCTGTTAGCTAGCTAACGTATGATAGTTTCACATGGCTGCACGCCTTTTTTGCAAGCAAAACGTATACAGCTAACAGATACATTTAGTGTAGATTGCTAGTTAGCTACATATATTCACTTCCAGTCCTGTTTAGAACTTGAAACGTGCATTGCCATTGTTGATAAAAACACTGTGCTCGCTAACGTTAGCTAGCTAGTTGACTGTGGCTAATCGGTCAGTGTTATTCGGAATCCTTGGCTACCTAAAGTTAGCTAGCTAGCTAGTCACTTACCAAGCAATTTGGAGCAGGGATTTGGTTGGTACAAACGTCAAAATTCTCTCCACTACTTCTGCCACATTACTGAGAATGTATTCTGCCGTGCATTCATCTGAAACGCCAGAAAAGTCTGTATTTCCATCCATATTTCCTTCGCAAGATCTTGGCAGCTAGCTACAGATTTGTCTTTTGACCTTTCACTAATGCAAATTGCATAGTTAAATATCGAAAGCACTAATACACTATTACTGCCACCTAGTGGCGAGTACACTTTATCTGCCTAGTATGTATGAATCAAATCAAACGTTATTTGTCCATGCGCCGAATACAAGTGTAGACCTTACAGTGAAATGCTTACGTACAAGCCCTTAATCTACAATGCAAATAGTCTGGGTAGCCATTTGATTAGATGTTCAGGAGTCTTATGGCTTGGGGGTAGAAGCTGTTTAGAAGCCTCTTGGACCTAGACTTGGCCCTCCGGTACCGCTTGCTGTGCGGTAGCAGAAAGAACAGTCTATGACTAGGGTGGCTGGAGTCTTTGACAATTTTTAGGGCCTTCCTCTGACACAACCTGGTATAGATGTCCTGGATGGCAAGAAGCTTGGCCCCGGTAATGTACTGGGTTATACGCACTTCCCTCTGTAGTGCCTTGCGGTTGGAGGCCGAGCAGTTGCCATACCAGGCAGTGATGCACCCCGTCAGGATGCTCTCGATGGTGCAGCTGTAAAACCTTTAAAGGATCTGTGGACCCATGCCAAATCTTTTCAGTCTCCTGAGGGGGAATAGGTTTTGTCGTGACTGTCTTGGTGTGCTTGGACCATGTTAGTTTGTTGGTGATGTGGACGGCAAAGAACTAGCTCTCAACCTACTCTACTACAGCCCTGTCAATGAGAGTGGGGACATACTCGGTCCTCCTTTTCCTGGAGTCCACAATCATCTCCTTTGTCTTGATCACATTGAGGGGGAGGTTGTTGTCCTTTCACCACATATATATATTTTGTGTCATATATTCATGGATTACATTTTCAGTCCATTGGCATTTGAGCAAGAATTATAAAAAAAAACATTTTATCACTTTCACTTTAGTTTCTTTATCACTGCAAAATAACACAAAAATAGTAGGCTATGCATGGTCCTGGAAATATCCTATTTTATATGAAATGGATCGATTCAAGGAGGTACTACCTTGGTTGATTATAAGGATTATATGCGTTGAAAGTAGTATTAGACTGTTTACACACACAGCCTATTTCAGATTTTTTTGGGCAAAAGAGTTGATCAAATTGGCCAAAAGACCAGTTAGTGGAAAAAGAACAGACATGGGATGCCTGTGTGAGTGAGTTAATGATCATTGTGCAGTAGCTTCACACCAACACTAGAGTGTAGTCTTCACACACTACATCTGCTTCCACTTGTAAAAAATATGAGCCAGATCTTTCTAAAGGGCATTTACAAGTCAAATGGATTTCAACAAAATCAGTTGACTTAGTGGAGACTGGACTACGATTCTAACTGTACCCCTTATCTACAAGTGTAACCACTGTAAAATAATAGCACAGATTACAGATGTCAGCATGTTTTCTGAAAGTGACACTTCATAAATGTGATTGTGGGTTTTTATTTATACATTACATTCACTTAATAAAAGGAACAAGAGACACCATCAAATCAAACATGTATACTATTTGACAACAAAAAACATTCCCGTGGCAGACACTGGACATGAAATGATCTAGGTCGATCTATTTGAGATTAAATGAACACCTTCCGCCTCGCTAAACATTGTATCAGTGTACATATTGCACATGCTTACTTTCTTTTAAATATAAGTACTGTATATCACTGAGGCACCAGCACATACATATGAAACATGTACAATATATGACTAAAAGAACAAGTTACAAAAGCAGAATAAAAAAGTACAAATGTTAAACCTTGGCTTCGGTTATGGCTTAATTGGTCAAGAGTAATCCTGTCCATTATAACAGCTTGAATAAATCACGTGCACATTTTGTCAATTAAATCTCACTTTAACATACAAAAATAAATGGTATATGAGTCAAGTGACTGCTCAGCCATATGTCTGCTTTGCTGTCTAGCTAACATCCAGTTAAAGTCCATTGTGTTTGTTTTCTCAGCCCCTCTGAGAGCTGAGAAAACAGTCAAGCCCCAGAGATCTCCACAAAGAGGGCACGGAGGAGCCCTCCATGGCAACGGCAGGTGAGTGTTGGTGTGATCATGGTGTAATGCTGGACCAGGTCACAGCAGGTGAGCGGTGCAGTCTTGTGTGATAATGGACCATGTTGTTGCATGTTATTGAGGTCCATGAGTGTCTGATCCAACATTTGACACATACCAAAGTTCTCTCATCTCATCATTAGCCTGATAGTGACAAACTATGTGTGCAACATAAAAATGAAGCTTGCAGACTATTTATAATTTTTGACCACAATGAAAAGGACCCAATAATATTGAATGAAGATTGTTATAGTTAAAACATTAAAAGGTGGTCCCTGTGTATATCCTTAGTCAACCACAGTCTGTAGATATTGTTATAATGCACACTCATATCAAGTCTTATCATACATTATGGGTCAGTTTCACAGACCCAGATTATGCCCAGATTTACTCCTGTACAATGGACGATCTTTCAGCCATAGACTTATAGACAGTGATCCAGTTTATGTTATCTAAATCGAATTGCTGTTCATGAAATAACAATTCCAGATGTTGGTTAACTAAACTAAAATAGGCCTGCGCTTAAATCCATCTGTGAGTCTGTGAAACCTGCCCTCTTCACCTGCAATGTGAACATGCATTTCATTTCTCTGATGCTCCGCATTAACTACAAGTCCAATTATTTCTTCCCGATAAATATTATCCAATATATATATTTTTTGTCTTTGCCTGACTCTTAGGTTTGTGTCAGAGACACACATTAGCCTATATTTCCATCACAGCATCAGACAAATGTCTACGGCCAATGACATGACAAGACAAAGGTATTTTAATGTTGTGCCACAAATGAAGAGTGCCTTTCATTTTTTTTCATCCAATTTGAGCACAGTGGTAATTTCACAACACATCCAGTAATAGTTTAATCCTGATTTAACACCACTCTCAGTTCATTGGAAAGAAGACGATTTTTCTCAAGCTGCTGGTACAGAGGGTCTTTGCAGTCAGAAAGCAGGTTAAGAGAAAATAGAATTGAGAGAACAAAGTGTGTTAGTACAGAAAGATAGTCGTGTCATGCTACAACAGCACACACAACAAATACCATTGTTTTCTACCCTCTGCCTAAATGATCACATCTATATGCAAACTAAGAAATGGCTCCCTCACCTCAATGTGGAGATGGTGTGACTGTGAAATGACTGAATTATATGTTTACAGAATATCCCCAATGTTACGCGTCACTATTATATTTTGGCTTTGAACATGAAGCAAAGTGTGACTGTCGGGAATGCTGAGGATGCTGAAACAGGTACATTTTCAGTTTCTGATCAATCCATGTCAATTACTCAGCTGGTTAAAGAAGTTGAAACCATGCCTGAGGTTGGTAGAGAGGTCATGGCCGCAGCCCTCTGCACTTAAACAATCCACTGCCTGAGTGGGGTCAAATCCCTGACCCACCGCACCTCTACACAATCTTTTTTAGCTCTCTCTCCCTCTTAATTTCTTGCCTATCCCTGTCAATAAACACCTGTATACTTTTTAAAAAGAATAAGCTCGGTGGATGTGCTTTTGTCCAAATGTAAGCACATTTTTTGTTAATACTACTAACATAGTACATAGTGCCAACCAAAATCAAATCAAAAAACATATATTTGTGAAGAGGAGCTTTCGGTTTTATTCAAAGCTGCTCAGTAATAAATTAAACAGAGAAACATTTAAAGACAGGAAATGAAATGAAGGAAATTAAGAACTACAGATTTGAAGGGTAAGGATGGCTGACTTGGATGGATGTAAAGTTTATTTTACAGAAAGCTAAATGAGTCAGGGTTCTGTACAAAAGGTGGTCTATAGGATGGCAGCAGCAGCAGAGGCCCAATGTGTGGTGGTCCTGTGGTAAAGAAGAGATGTGGAGACATAGGGGACTGGATGTTGGGCGATACTGCCACATAGTTGTAGTAGAGAGAGGCCTCTCAACCAGCGGGTGGCGTCTGTGATGGTTGTGAGATGATGTAAACAATTTAACTGGAAAAGAATTAGAGGAAAAACACAACGCGTTGGAGGGACAAATCGTAGAAAGGCACGTGACTGATATGACATGCAGGATGGAAACCACAGCACACAGAACAGAAAGCAGAGCCAGGTACTCAAAAAGGGTTGAGAGGTACACTATTCTGGAAGTTCAATTTAGATGTTTCTAAAAGCATGTAAAAACTGATTGTACGATGCATGTTAGATTCTATATAGTTTTCTCAGCCTAGCAAAAAAGCCACTAGTTAACTACAAAAGGCAAACGCTATTTGCTGTTGCATGGCAGAAGTGTAAAGGGAGTCAGATTAGTAGGCACTGAAACTAAAATGTGAGTGGAAAAATCCAAACAAATGAAACATACAAAAAATATGCCACTAGAGGGAGTATACAGTAGAAAAAATTGTGAGTGGGTGGGACCCATGCACAACGCACAAGCAGACACAAGCAGGTGATAGATTACATGGAGGTCATGTCGTTGAGGGCGTGGTCCAGCTCCTCGCTGATGGCCTTGTACTTTAGCTTCTGTGCATACAACTCATCTATTATGGGTGGAGTGGAGGAGGAGGAGAGGTGGAGGAGATGACATCGATGGGGTGATAATGAAGGAGGTTGGGGACAACAACAGAGATGATAGACAGAGCAAAGAAAGGAGAGGAAAAGGTAGGAAAAAACAATGGATTGTCAGAGAACAAATAAATAAAATAGAATGTCAAACCAAAAAAAAGAATAAGGGAGCAATAGGATGTGCACAGGCCACTAATGCCCTGTTCCATTGTTTAGACCAATCAGGAAATGACTAACCAAAACCCTGATGAAGGCAGCTTGGTGTTGAAATGTTTGTATCTAATTAATACATATTACATTGGAGTGGTATAGTGTGTCGCTGCTTTCTTTTCCAGAAGGAAATTACAACATGGTCTCCAACCAAATTATATAGAGCTCCATTGTGAATGCTTTGTAATTCCACAGCTACAGTGCCACAGTCACACCAACAGCAGCATGAGACATTTCTTTCCCTGGCCTGCACTAGCCTAACAAATACTGACTGTGGGTCTGCATAATGTCAGCTGTGGCACTGGCCTAGTCTGCCTAGCACAGAACTGACTGTGCAGAATGTAGATGCAGTATCTGATGACACCACAGAGGAGGTGATGAAAGGTTAGACTTCACACATTACTCTTTTTTAAATTATTCAAGCTCTGACAAGTTGGTTTTTGATCATTGCTAGACAGCCATTTTCAAGTCTTGCCATAGATTTTCAAACCAAAACTGTAACTAGGCCACTCAATGTCATCTTGGTAAGCAACTCCAGTGTATATTTGGCCTTCTGTTTCAGATTATTCTCCTGCTGAAAGATGAATTTGTCTCCCAGGTTTTCCTCTAGGATTTTGCCCTTGCTTAGCTCTATTTTGTTTATTTTTATCCTAAAAATCTCCCTAGTCCTTGCAGATGACAAGCATACCCATAACATGATGCAGCCACCACCACGCTTGAAAATATGAAGAGTGGTGCTCAGTGATGTGTTGTATTTGCCCCAAACATAACACTTTGTATTCATGATATAGAGTTAATTTCTTTGTCACATTTTTTGCAGTTTTACTTTAGTGCCTTATTGAAAACAGGATGGATTTTTTGAATATTTTAATTCTGTACAGGCTTCCTTCTTTTCACTCTGTCATTTAGGTTAGTATTGTGGAGTAACTACAATGTTGTTGATTCATCCTCAGTTTTCTCCCATCATAGCTATTAAACCCTCACTGTTTTAATGTCACCAATGTCCTCATGGTGAAATCACTGAGCGGTTTCCTTTCTTTCCGGCAACTGAGTTAGGAAGGATGCCTGTATCTTTGTAGTGACTGGGTATATTGATACACCATCCAAAGTGTAATTAACTTCACCATGCTCAAAGGGTTATTCAATGCGTGTGTTTTTTTATTTTTTACCCATCTACCAATTGGTGCCCTTCTTTGCATGAAATTGGAAAACCTCCCTGGTCTTTCTGGTTGAATCTGTGTTTGATATTCACTTCTCGACTGAGGGAACTTACAGGTAATTGTATATGTGGAGTACAGAGATGAATGAGGTAGTCATTCAGAAATAATTTTAAACACTATTATTGCACACAGAGTGCCAATGCAACTTATTATGTGACTTGTGAAGCACATTTTTACTCCTGAACTTATTTAGGCTTGTCATAACAAAGGGGTTGAATACTTATTGACTCAAGACATTTCAACGTTTCATTTTTTAATTAATTTGTGAACATTTCTAAAAACATAATTCCTCTGACATTATGGGATATTGTGTGTAAGCCAGTGACAAAATGTAATCAATTTTAAATTCAGGCTGTAACACAATACAACAGGGTGTGAATACTTTCTGAAGGCACTGTATATGTCCGGTTTTACTATACAACTTACCTCAGATTTTCACATAGAAAATGCTTCACAATATATGAAATGAAAGGAAAAAAGGTCCATACCCTCCAGATCATCAATGGTCTTCTCAAGCTTGGCCACGGACCTCTCAGCGAACTCAGCACGGGTCTCAGCCTGTGGCACAAGAGGCAGACAAGATGTGATGAGTGTCTCCCATCCTCATCACACCAAAACATGTTCCAACATAGATATATAATACAATGTCTAGTGTTCTCCACCCTTTCTATGGTCGCACTTTACAGACGATCTAGTGGTTAAGATGCTAACGCTAATGTCCCACTTTAGCTAATGGTAAAGTGAATGGAAACATTAGCTAATTTGCTAATGCTAAAGGGAACTCACCTCCTTTAGCTTGTCTGTGAGAACCTTGATCTCCTCCTCGTACTTGTCCTCCTTCTGTGAGTACTGTAGTGACATAGTGGAGCGCAGGTCAGAGAGTCATCATCACAGCACTACCGACATGAACTGGTTCAAGGGATAACAGGCAGAAATAAGTGGGCCTACTCAATAGAGTTACCTCCCTTTATCTCTATGGCTACACTAGCAGGCAATGGGGATATAACCCCTGACTGCAACGACCTGAGAAGAGATACATTTGTCTAAACAGACACCTACCTTCTCTGCCTGAGCCTCAAGAGACTTCAGGTTGTTTGTGACTGTCTTCAACTCTTCCTCAAGCTCAGCGCATTTGCTGGTGTTTTAGGTATGGTAAGGAGCAGAGGGGTAGGAACGAATGCAATAGGAGGACCGACGGGGGAAAGAAACAAGAGTTATAACAGGGCAATAAGCACACAATAAGAGTAACAGCAGGTTGTCTCCAAAGCAGTAAATTGTGCTGTATTTTGTGGTTGGTTCCAAAGTTTTTACCCTTCAGAGAGCTCAGCACGCTCCTCTGTACGTTCCAGATCACTCTCAATGATGACCAGCTTACGGGCGACCTGTTTTCACCCATAATAGGACAACACATCACTATACCACATTGGTGCACCAAGCAATCAATATGTTATATGTTTAGTTTCATGTACAGGTCTATATGCTGTCTGTTTCCCCCCCACACACACACACACACACACACACACGACTACCTCAGAAGTACAGTGCCTTCAGAAAGTATTCAGACCACTTCAATTTTTCCAGGACATTCTGAGACTTGTCCCGAAGCCACTTCTGCGTTGTCTTGGCTGTGTGCTTAGGGTTGTTGTCCTGTTGGAAGGGGAACCTTCGCCCCAGTCTTTGTTCCTGAGCACTCTGGAGCAGGTTTTCATCAAGTATCTCTGTTTACTTTGCTCTGTTCATATTTCCCTCGATCCTGACTAGTCCCTGCCGCTGAAAAACATTCCCACAGCATGATGCTGCCACCACCATGCTTCACCGTAGGGATGGTGCCACGTTACCTCCAGATGTGACACTTGGCCTTCAGGCCAAAGAGTTCAATCTTGGTTTCATCAGACCAGAGAATCTTGTTTCTCATGGTCTGAGTCTTTAGGTGCCGTTTGGCAAACTCCAAGTGGGCTGTCATGTGCCTTTTACTGAGTGGCTTCCTTCTGGCCACTCTATCATAAAGGCCTGATTGGTGGAGTGCTGCAGAGATGGTTGTCCTTCTGGAAGGTTCTCCCATCTCCACAGAGGAACTCGAGAGCTCTGTCGGAGTGACCATCAGGTTCTTGGTCACCTCCCTGACCAAGGCCAGTCTCCCCCGATTGCTCAGTTTTGTCGGGTGGCCAGCTCTAGGAAGTGTCTTGGTGGTTCTAAACTTTATCAATTTAAGAATGGTGGAGGTCACAGTGTTCTTGGGGACCGTCAATAATGCAGAAATTTTTTTGTACCCTTCCCCAGATCTGTGCCTCGACACAATCCTGTCTCTGAGCTCTACAGACAATTCCTTCGACCTCATGGCTTGATTTTTGTTCTGACATGCACTGTCAACTGTGGGACCTTATATAGACAGGTGTGTGCCTTTCTAAATCATGTCCAATCAATTTAATTTACCACAGGTGGACTCCAATCAAGTTGTAGAAACATCTCAAGGATGCTCAATGGAAACAGGATACACCTGAGCTCAATTTCGAGTCTCATAGCAAAGGGTCTGAATACTTATGTACATAAGGTATTTCTGTTTTCTTATCTTTAATAAATATATATTTTTTTAAATAAAAACCCTTTTTGCTTTGTCGTTGTGAGGTATTGTGTGTAGATTGATGAGGATTTATTTTTATTTAAACCATTTTAGAATAAGGCTGTAACGTAACAAAATTAGGAAAAAGTAAAGGGGTCTGAATGCTTTCTGAAGGCACTGTATATCATAAAGTATCAGCCTAAGGAATGCTAGGAAACTCACCTCCTCGTATTTCCTGTCAGCCTCCTCAGCGATGTGCTTAGCCTCCTTCAGCTGGATCTCCTGCAGCTCCATCTTCTCCTCATCCTTCGATGCTCTGTTTTCAATCACCTTCATGCCTCTGGAGGACAGAATAAACGGGGGGAACATATGTCAGGGATAGGAGGACATTGCATGTTGTCTTGTTTTTTAAAGAAATAAAATGTTGATCAACTAAAAGGAACAGGAGGACATTAATCTGCAGCCCAACAGTCCACACACTGTGGGGGCCATAACTACATTTGGCACTTGGCTATTGTAACACAATAAATCTGGTACAGTGTGCTTATGCATATTTTACATGAACTCTTCTCAATAAGTGTGCTAGTTAAAGAGATTGAACATGATCTTAAGCACTTACAAATTTGTCACATATTGTACTTATTGGAATTCATAACATACTGTATCATATGAATTGCAGAATATTGTTTAAAAAAAATGCAGGATGTAACATATCATAAGAAATGGATGTCGTTGTGCACAATTTTCGCTCGGCTTGGCTTCTTCTAAAACTACTGGCTGAAATTATACAATCCCTTTATAATGCATCCTTTACTGAACACTTTTAAGAGTGAAATGATAATATTATTACTGTGGTCATGTGGATTGATGTCATCTATATGGGTTCGGTGTTGATGACTGTGTTTGAGACAGACTGACGGGTCTGATGATGGCTGGGTCTATACTCCTAGAAGAAATGGCTCCAAAAGGGTTCTGCAGCTGTCCCCACAGGAGAATCCTTTTTGACTCCTGGTAAAACCCTCTTAGGTTCCATGTAGAACTCTTTTGGGTTCCATGTAGAGGCCTCTGTGGAAAGGGTTCTACATGGAACCCAAAAGGTTTCTACCCGTAAACAAAAGTGGTTCTTCACAGGCTTCTCTTATGGTGACAGCTGAAAGAACCATTTTTGGTTCTAGATAGCACCTTTTTTTGTCTACGAGTGTAGTGTATGATACAGAGTCGGAGTCTCTGCTCTGCTCACCTCTCACTCTCATCAGCAGCCTTCTCAGCCTCCTCCAGCTTGGTCAGAGCTGTGGCCAGACGCTCCTGAGCACGATCCAACTCCTCCTCAACCAGTTGGATACGTCTGTTCAGGGAAGCTACATCAGCCTCGGCCTAAGTGAGCACAACATGGGGAAACCACAATGTCAACCTGATGCACACTCAGACAGTCACACTTTCTTGCATAATACAGTATGGAGAGATGTGTAATGGAGGAGGTTGGGGGTCATATTTGGACACCTCTGTGGGGGGCTTCTTAACACTATAGGGGATTAAGGTTTAATGTGTGAGAAAGGGATAAGGGCCCAGACCACACTATTTTATTTATTTATTTAACTAGGCAAGTTAGTTAAGAACAAATTCTTATTTACAATGACGACCTACCCCAACCAAACCCTAACTCGGACGACGCTGGGCCAATTGTGCGCCGCCCTATGGGACTCCCAATCACGTCCGGTTGTGATACAGTCTGGAATGGAATCAGGGTCTGTAGTGACCCCTCTAACACTGAGATGCGGTGCCTTAGACCGCTGCACCACTCCGGAGCCCCTGTACTTTCATGTAAATCTCCAACATTATATATAACATTCTATAGACAGGATTGTATAAAATATACATTTATATAGGCCTCATTTGTATGTTTGGAAAGGCAGTAACCAATATAAACATAATAAGCTGACAATGATGTAAATGTATGTAGCTACAGAAGGTGTAGGATGATAGTGTATGGTCGACTAGAACATGCTGAAACTGCAGCAGCCTAAACTAATGTGTTTATTTTGGAGCCTTCCTGCCTGGCACGTTTTACCATTAAATTGATTCTCACTGTCCCATTTCTCCATCCCTTTAGCACATCACATGACAGACAAAATATTGACGTTTTTAGTACCGTAAAATCATATATATTCTGTCTATCGTTCTACCAAGCTGTTGATCAGATTTATACTAATACTGTCATCAGGCAGGCTGCAGACTAATTGTCTTAAATTATTAGCCAGGGCTTACGGATTCTCTCGCATCCCTCTCCAGACCCAGTTCCTTCTGCCGCCTCTCTGCCGACTCTTCTGCACCGTCAGCCTGTTCTTGTAATGCTTTAATTTTCCTTTTTACAGTTTCCAACGAAGTTAGCCCGGCCATTTCGCTTGTTTACTGCCTATTTTCTATTGCCTACGCCTTTTTCTAACGGTTCTCGGGACAGAAACGCGCAACGATGCCGGGATGACAAAATCTGCTCACGACTCTGTTTTTTCCAAAAGCTACTGGGGAGGCTGGGATTTGCGCTAAATGACACCGGAAGTAACACATTTCATGAATTGCCTCAAAATATCCAGAAAGATTTTGTTACAGAGGTTTTTATTTATTGTATTATAGTGAGATAATGTGATTATGTCATAATGACTTATTGGCCATTAGCCTATAATGGGATCTCTGCTCAGAGCAGAGTATTTGAAGATATTAATTGTATATAAAAATAAACATCGATTACATAAGGACAAAAGTAACATGATTATCCCAATTCATAATAATGATAGACCTATAGGCTACTTAAAAGTATAAATATGTTTGGTACCATTTTTGTTTAATGTTTTTTTTTATCATAATTACTATCATAATTTGGTGTTCTTTCTAAACTGACACAATAAGATGCATGTTTCCTATAAGAACAAACGTTTAATTATTGGTGTCCCCTACAACATTCTCAATAAAAGGAGAAGTAAAAGTTTTAATTTGACGACTAGAATATAATGTATGACACCTACAAATCTAAATTAAAATGTATTTAAAATATTCAAAAACTTCCACCAAACTTTTAACTGAAATTCTAAACGGGCCCCCATTTTAACCC
This sequence comes from Oncorhynchus clarkii lewisi, assembly GCF_045791955.1. Classification (NCBI taxonomy): domain Eukaryota; kingdom Metazoa; phylum Chordata; class Actinopteri; order Salmoniformes; family Salmonidae; genus Oncorhynchus; species Oncorhynchus clarkii. Next base: position 76,676,834 of record NC_092152.1, on the reverse strand, counting down.
AACAGGTTGCGGGGTGCACAGGGTACACTGCCTAAACCTGTAACTTGGCCATATAAAACACAGCTAAATTTAACCTTCCGCTTGCATCTTCGAGGAGGGTGGCACACAAGGCACATTTGTTAGGCCTACAGTTGGTCTACTCAGTCTTGTTCGGTTTCAGTGAACACGTGGAATATTGCGCATTGCAGGTCGAGCCTAATGAAGACGCAGCTATTAACCATACACAATTATGTAGGCTATTCCAAACTGAAACAATAAAATTATCCTAACTTATATGTATATGAATGATGACTAGGCCTAGAATGAAACATGTTGAGGTTCCATGTTGGCAGACTGTTCGTGGTCCCCCTGAATCCACTCATAACACTTCGGACAGGTTTATGCCACCGCGCCTCTTCAAACTTACGTCTGTGGCTTTCTTCTCAGCGAGTTCAAGTTTCTCCTGGGCATCCTTAAGAGACTCAGAGTACTTGTCCAACTCATCCTCGGTTCCCTTCAGCTTCTTCTGCAGCGCTACCAGGTCATCCTCAAGCTGATAGTTGGTGGATAATATCATCAGTCAATTGGGGTGTGCCATAAACAGAGTGGACGCACAGCCAGAAACAGTCAAAAAAGGGAAGAAAACAAAAGCCAAGAGTCATAGAAAAAGGCAAACACTTACAAATGCTTCATATCATATTCTTTGGACAAGTATTTACATGTAATTTATTCAATCCACCCACAACACTAGAGTGGCATACTTTAATCAATAGACTACGCTATTCATGTTTTAGGGTAAAAAAAAAAATATATATATAACGCTGATCAAAGAATATTAGTTTATACTAGGCTTAATCCTGCATGATGCAGTATAAATGAATCGGTCAAACAAACATTTTCTAAAACTTCCTGGAGTCAAATAATAAAATATTGTCACGCACCAAAAACAAATATATTCCTAATACGATTAAATACAACAATCAATACTGATCCTCATACTCATCCTCTGAGACGTGATTTAATCCATATCGAGAGAGAGAACGCTCCAATGCACTCCGTGCCCAAATAAGACTGAACCCGATTTCTCTATGGATGCCAACCTGTTTGCTCTTGTCCTCCGCTGCCTTCTTGTCTCCCTCAGCTCCCTCAGCTCTGTCCAGGGCATTCTCCTTGTCGAGTTTAAGCATCTGCATCTTCTTCTTGATGGCGTCCATGACTGCTGTGTTGTTGGGGTGGTCTCACCAACTGACAAAAAACAAACTCTGAGTAAAACGCTGAGAAGCTCCGCGCGTCTGAACCACACTGAACGTGAAGCTGGAGTGCAAGCTCGAGCCGACTATAGTTTGTCAAATATGTACTATAGCAGAGGAGTTACTGGATCCCCATGGATACCAAATACTTTTTGGGGAAACGACGCCAGCTGCTCGCTTCCGCGGGTCCTGCCTTTTTTATGGCTCTCCTCGCCGATTCGCTGATCCAATACATTTTACCGTTGATAAGACTATATATGGGGTATGGGCGATAAAGTGGCACCCCCTCAAAGATGTCTGTTCCTTTTTCAAACACTGTGCTGAGACGTAGGCTACAGCCAAGGAAGTCGGTTTGGGGAGTGGGGGTCAGTTTATGCACAAGGAAGTGAAGGTGAACAACAAAAACATGATCTTTGACTGGAATTGCTCATTTCATTCTGGTAGTATAACTTACATTTGCTCAACACAGCAGTTCAAAGAAGGCTTGATAGAGTCATATTTATACTAATAAATAATGGCATAGTAATCGTTATGTTACCATTCCTCCAAACAAATTAATGTTTAAAATAATTGTCGCCCACACTTAGTTTAGCCATTGACCCCTCTTCATTATGAATCGTGTCTCCACTATGAATCATAACAGTTATTAAACCAGACAAATTTAGTGTAATGTTTAAAAGGGATTGTCCCTGGGAGGGGTGCCATATTATCTATGCTGAAGTGTTCTGTCAGTGATACCACCCAGTAGAGAGAAGAGGAGCACGTCAACAAGTCCCTCAAGATATTGTTCACAGTCTGAAGAGGGGCATTAGATAGTGTTATATTCAACAGTGGCATATCATCGAGCTTATAAGTGCCTTGGAGTTCATTCAAAATGGCCACAGGGTAATAAACGAGTGCTTTGGCATTTCAGCAATCCCCCTCTTCATCTGTTACAGCTCACAGGTCCAGGGAAGTCCGTCACAGCTGTCGCACATGAACAGTGGAGGAGGAACCAGAGACCTGTCCAAACACACTGTGATTGGCTGCATGGTATGGACATATACCCACCCTCAAGTTCACTTTGACCTAAATCATTTCTAGGCTATATCTTTATGGGGAAGATAATGAAAAAATTATGTCTAGTACTTACATTTATAGTACATTTTACTTTACAGTACTCATACGTACTCATTGGCTATGTGTGTGAAAGTTACTGCTGTTGTAGGCCTATACCCCATAAAGGAGAAGAACAGAACAACAACACAAACAATGATGTCTTTATATCACCATATCCTGGGTTGGCTCAGCGACATCTACTTAAACAACCTCATTTTCTTGTCCTTTCTGTTCCTCCCATGTTTTCTTGAGATGTATTTTTAGGAGTGTCTTGTTTGCACAAGTTGCACCTGTTACATACTGTACAAAGCGCTTCAACAAGGGTTCTTCTAAGATCCTCAAAGTTATTTGAAGAACCTTAGGGTTATTGGCACTGAAAAATGCCCCCAAAAGTTACTTCCAAGAACCTAATAGGAGATGGGGCTCATCAAGGAACCTCTTTAGTTCCTGGGGGTTCTTGCAGGTGCCTAACTGCCCAACTGAAACATTTTTATTTGAATTTGAGAAAACAGCAACTAAACATCTCTAAGATCTCCTCAATTTAAAGTTTCTCCCTTGTATGATCTAAAATATTGTTTTATGGTGATACTATCTGTCTTTTCATTTTTGTGCAAATGGCTGTGCTTGACACTTTCTCACTTTTAAAAGTATTTCTAAAACAGGAAATGGAAACAATTCAGTGGATGTCAGTCAACGAAGAGGTAAGAATATGTTGAAGGCTATAGCTGCATTGGGCGCAGATGACTGAACTGCCAACTTATTTGTGTGTGTCTGTAGGTATACTGACGAGGAGGCACACAAAGGTATGTACAATTGGCCATCGATAAAAGACAGTACTGTGCAGTCGTCTTCATCGACCTGGCCAAGGCTTTCGACTCTGTCAATCACCTCATTCTTATCGGCAGCCTTCGCTTCTCAAATGACTGCCTCGCCTGGTTCGCCTGGTTCACCAACAACTTCTCAGATAGAGTTCAGTGTGTCAAATCGGAGGGCCTGTTGTCCGGACCTCTGTCAGTCTCTATGGGGGTGCCACAGGGATCAATTCTCAGGCCGACTCTTTTCTCTGTATATATCAATGATGTCGCTCTTGCTGCTGGTGATTCTCTGATCCACCACTACGCAGACGACACCATTCTGTGTACATCCGGCCCTTCTTTGGACACTGTGCTAACAAACCCCCAAACAAGTATCAATGCCATACAACACTCCTTCCAAGGCCTCCAACTGCTTTTAAATGCAAGTAAAACTAAGTGCATGCTCTTCAACCGATTGCTGCCCGCATCTTCCCGCCCAACTAGCATCACTACTCTGGATGGTTCTGACTTAGATTATGTGGTCAACAACAGTTGATGTCAGAAGTTTACATACACCTTAGCCAAATACATTTAAACTCATTTTTTCACAGGGCCTCCTTGCTCGCACACTCTTTCAGTTCTGCCCACACATTTTCTATAGGATTGAGGTCAGGGTTTGTGATGGCCAATCCAACACCTTGACTTTGTTGTCCTTAACCATTTTGTCACAACTTTGGAAGTATGCTTGGGGCCATTGTCCATTTGGAAGACCCATTTGCGACCAAGCTTTAACATCCTGAGTGATGTCTTGAGATGTTGCTTCAATATAGTTACAGAGAAAACTGAGGATTGATCAATAACATTGTAGTTACTCCAAAAAAATATTACAAAAGACCTGTTTGCAACAAGGCACTAAAGTAATACTGCAAAAATGTGGCAAAGCAATTATCTTTTTGTCCTGAATACAAAGTGTTGTTTGGTGCAAATCCAATAGAACACATTACTGAGTACCACTCTCTATATTTTCAAACATAGTGGCGGCTGCATCATGTTATGGGCATGCTTGTAATCTTTAACGACTGGGGAGTTTTTCAGGATAAAATGTAACAGAATGGAGCTAAGCACAGGACAAATCCTCAAGGAAAAATCCTAGTGGAATCCTAGAATTTTAAAAATAATAATGTGCAAATGTTGCACAATCCAGATGTGGAAAGCTCTTAGAGACTCACAGCTGTAATCGCTGCCAAAGGTGCTTCAACAAAGTTTTTGACTGAGTGATGTGAATACTTTCATTTAATTTTCAATAAATTTGCAATAATTTCTAAAAACATGTTTTCACTTTGCCATTATGGGGTATTGTGTATAGATGGGTGAGAAAATAAGACTAACATAACAAAATGTGGAATAAGTCAAGGGGTATGAATACTTTCTGAAGGCACTGTATGTACTTTGAAGCAGACTAAAGCATTAGATAAATAGTTTGCAGTGATCACTAATGTTCTCCCTGGGGTGTCTGCCCATCTCATTTTATGGCAGGCAGCTGTCATTCTCTTGTTAGCCTGGGTTTTGTCCAACTGCTGCCAGGCATAGCATGCCGCTCATACACACAGATCAAAGACCACAGACCGCTCATACAGAGATCAGAGAGGCTCAGAGCAGAAGCCATGCTTTCCCAGGACATTTGGGGCTAATGGAGACAGATACTAGACACAGATACACAAACACAGTACCTGGCCAACTCATCATAATGCCTTAAAGTCTAGCCAAGCATCTAGGGCCTCTGAAATCCTGGTCCCAGATCTGTTTGTGCTGTATAGCCAACTCCAAAATAGCTCAGGGACCAAGCTGGGCCAAAACAAAGTACATGGAATTAAATGTACACAGAGTTAACTTAACTGTGTAAATTCTATTTAGGTATTCTTACTGGGGAAGTGATAAACCCGTTTACTACAGTGGAATTTCATGCCCATGCCTCGCTTCATATTTCAGGTATTCAGTCTCATAAAAATAGATAGAGGGCACTGAAGTATCTGACCCTATGATTCTATGGCCCTCCATTACTGGGAACTTGGGATTACATAAAACTTACTGTATTTCTCTGTCAGTCATGTAATACATGTGCTTCCTTGATGTCTCTAAGCCCATCATAACAGTATACCCCTCAATCCCACACCACTGGTCTGACAGTAGCATTGGGGTGTGTAGAGTATTCCCAAAATTCTCAGGCTGGTGGGAAGTATGTGGTCCTGTAATGCGGTCGTTTGTAACGCGGTCGTGGGTGAGAGTGTCAGTGTAATGGTCTCTGGTAATAACTATGTGAACCCTACAGACCTCTGGCAGTCCTCTTCATTAACCAGGACTTTCTGGTATGTTGATGAAAAATCTTAGCACAGTGGGTCAGGTGAAAAGGGTCTTGAAATGCAGTAGACATTGTCTACATTCTCAGAGTAGTACAATTCCACAATGGGATCAATAGCTAAATTGTATTCCTTCCAAAGGCTTCCATATGTGCCTGTATTGTAACACATGGGTGCAGAGGTTTTCTTCGAACCCCCGCATTTCACTGTAGTTTAAGAACTTTGAGAAAGGCAGATGATTATCTTCACAATGTCAAGAATAGTTGAACAATTCCTGTTCCTTTTTCACATCATGTGGGTACTTCGAAAGACAGAGACCGACACTCTAAACGATTGCTTGACAACAGCTACCCATCTCATTTACAATGTGGTTTGGGCGGCGCAAAACCTTGCTACCTCACCCACCCACAGATAACATCCATGTGTGATGTCTATGTGTAGCTCTTGGTGCAGCATTCAAAAGGGTGACTGCAGCTGGCCAGGGAACGTTATGTCATCGGTGTCTCATTTTCCCTCTGTGGCAGCATGTATGCCAAAGAGTTGGGGTTGGAGGGTGGGAGGATTCTAAGAGTCAGCTTGCCTCAGACAAAAGACAACAGTTGATTCAGGAAGTTGTATTGTGACATGTGGCACTATACTCTTCAAAAAAAATACCTACACTCTTCTTGTCTTTTACTTCCCAATATGTTCTAACAGAGAAGTTTCCTTTCAAAACTGATTGAAGGGAACACATTGAACCACATATAGCCCAGGCTTCTCACGTGTCAACAAGGCGAGGTTTGGGGCCTCCCGGGTGGCGCCAGCTGTGCCATCAGAGTCCCTGGGTTCGCGCCCAGGCTCTGTCGTAACCGGCCGCGACCGTGAGGTCCGTGGGGCGAAGCACAATTGGCCTAGCGTCGTCCGGGTTAGGGAGGGCTTGGTCGGTAGGGGTGTCCTTGTCTCATCGCGCACCAGCGACTCCTGTGGCGGGACGGGCGCAGTGCGCGCTAACCAAGGTGGCCAGGTACACGGTGTTTCCTCCGACACATAGGTGCGACTGGCTTCCAGGTTGGAAGCGCGCTGTGTTAAGAAGCAGTGCGGCTTGGTTGGGTTGTGTATCGGAGGACGCATGACTTTCAACCTTCGTCTCTCCCGAGCCCGTACGGGAGTTGTAGCGATGAGACAAGATAGTAGCTAGTACAACAATTGGATACCACGAAATTGGGGAGAAAAAGGGGTAAAAAAAAAACAAACAAAAAAACAAGGCGAGATTTGGACGGGCGGCCCCGCGAGACTTGACCATATAAAGCTTGTAGGCCATTTTACGGGACATCACAATTCCAATTGTAAACCAGTAGATTGTCCTACTTCACTGATTTAAAGGATCGGATGGGTGCCATTTTGCTTTCACCTGTCTAGCACCTTGAGATCAGCGATTATAGTTTTGAGATCCACCCTTCCTGCCAAAAATTCTGGGTATTATCCTGCAGAAGGAGGGAGCAGCTGTGCCAGTATAATTTACAAATAACCTCCCTCCCTCAGATTTTAGCGGGCCAGAATTAGTACCTGTCTCAGCTCTAACCAACACCAGCTATATATAGCACAAGGCTCACTGCTGACTCAGAAATACCATCTACCTTCACTGACAGAGGAGCTGCTTAAAGAGACCCTGCCTGAAAAAGTCACCTTTAGAGCAGTAGGTCTCTTCAAACCACAGGATCATGTTCTGTTATTGCACTAGTAGTGCATGTTTTTATGTGCAGGATGTGATGCTAGGATTTGTGATTATTAAAGCTTTACTACAGTATACAAGTCATTAGTCTGTCACAGGCTTTCACCTCATCTTTAAACAACTTCTCGGTCATCTGTGACTTCATTTCCAGCTGGCCTGAACCTGAGAATGTAGATTAGTCTGTCACAGGCTTTCACCTCATCTTTAAACAACTTCTCTGTCATCTGGGACTTCATTTCCAGCTGGCCTGAACCTGAGAATGTAGATTAGTCTGTCACAGGCTTTCACCTCATCTTTAAACAACTTCTCGGTCATCTGTGACTTCATTTCCAGCTGGCCTGAACCTGAGAATGTAGATTAGTCTGTCACAGGCTTTCACCTCATCTTTAAACAACAACTTCTCTGTCATCTGTGACTTCATTTCCAGCTGGCCTGAACCTGAGAATGTAGATTAGTCTGTCACAGGCTTTCACCTCATCTTTAAACAACTTCTCGGTCATCTGTGACTTCATTTCCAGCTGGCCTGAACCTGAGAATGTAGATTAGTCTGTCACAGGCTTTCACCTCATCTTTAAACAACTTCTCTGTTATCTGTGACTTCATTTCCAGCTGGCACAATGGCCTGAACCTGAGAATGTAGATTAGTCTGTCACAGGCTTTCACCTCATCTTTAAACAACTTCTCTGTCATCTGTGACTTCATTTCCAGCTGGCACAATGGCCTGAACCTGAGAATGTAGATTAGTCTGTCACAGGCTTTCACCTCATCTTTAAACAACTTCTCTGTCATCTGTGACTTCATTTCCAGCTGGCCTGAACCTGAGAATGTAGATTAGTCTGTCACAGGCTTTCACCTCATCTTTAAACAACTTCTCTGTTATCTGTGACTTCATTTCCAGCTGGCACAATGGCCTGAACCTGAGAATGTAGATTAGTCTGTCACAGGCTTTCACCTCATCTTTAAACAACTTCTCTGTCATCTGTGACTTCATTTCCAGCTGGCACAATGGCCTGAACCTGAGAATGTAGATTAGTCTGTCACAGGCTTTCACCTCATCTTTAAACAACTTCTCTGTCATCTGGGACTTCATTTCCAGCTGGCACAATGGCCTGAACCTGAGAATGTAGATTAGTCTGTCACAGGCTTTCACCTCATCTTTAAACAACTTCTCTGTCATCTGTAACTTCATTTCCAGCTGGCCTGAACCTGAGAATGTAGATTAGTCTGTCACAGGCTTTCACCTCATCTTTAAACAACAACTTCTCTGTCATCTGTGACTTCATTTCCAGCTGGCCTGAACCTGAGAATGTAGATTAGTCTGTCACAGGCTTTCACCTCATCTTTAAACAACTTCTCTGTCATCTGGGACTTCATTTCCAGCTGGCACAATGGCCTGAACCTGAGAATGTAGATTAGTCTGTCACAGGCTTTCACCTCATCTTTAAACAACTTCTCGGTCATCTGTAACTTCATTTCCAGCTGGCACAATGGCCTGAACCTGAGAATGTAGATTAGTCTGTCACAGGCTTTCACCTCATCTTTAAACAACTTCTCGGTCATCTGTAACTTAATTTCCAGCTGGCCTGAACCTGAGAATGTAGATTAGTCTAGGAGAAGGCTGCTGGAATCAGACACAATGTTAGCCTGTCCATTCATGATCACACTCCTGTATTCAACAAGACAGGTAAAAACACAATTCTGCAGGCCATATTACTTTGAAACCCTTTATTTTCAGTGAATACAAAAAAGATGTTTTCTTGTGGCCAGATAAATAGTTTCCATACTGTAGGTCATTGTCACTTCATATCTATCTTTCTTGTAGAACTGCACTTTAATTATCATTGAATTCATTATGGGACAAACACACAGGTATGAACAGTTTCTCCCTATCATTGAGATGTGTCACACTACATTAACAGTGACAGCTATACATCTTAATATCCTTATCACATTTATCCTTAAAAAAATATTAATTGTGGCAAAAGAGAAAGAATCAATCCATAAAACTTTTGTGAGACAGCAGAGTACAGACCTATTGTCCGGAGTGTGTGAATCCTATGATTTACTTGTAACATACAATAACCGAACGACAGACTCCATTCTGTCATATATAGAGTTCAGATGCATCTTGATACATGCCCATGGAATGCAGTACAAAAATGTGTTGTCTTCATATATATCATATACATATAGTGATGGTACTTTTTACACAGCGACACATTCGTCTCTGCCCTCAAGGCCATGGGTGCATCAGGCAGAAAGATGGGGACAGAGGTACAGTTTATAGGACAACGCAGTAGTACCTGTGAGGCCGTGTTTTTCATCTCTATGGGACCTAAACGTCTTTGTAATAGGCTATGACAGGAACAACTCAAGGCCCTCCTCATTGATACTGACCACACTCCTTTATCCAGCTAGATAAGTTGTCACAAGCAGACCAGACGCTGTATGAGCTAGAGACTAAGGCACTAATGACATAATACTACAACGACCAGATGCGTGAACTGTAGAGTCTACTGTTACACATCAATACGGAGTAAAACATGTTTAACATGGACCGTTTGCAGTTTGTTAGGGGTTATTGTCCTTATGTGCAGTTCAGAATACCAATACCATTCAGTGCGTCGTGTAGTTTAGAAAATAATAGAACCCAGAAGCCATGCATATGACTGACACGCAAGAGCAGACCTTTACCTCACAATAATTATTTTTTGCTAACCGTTACTCACTGACTGTCCATAAAACTAGTAACACCAAACGCTAGAACCAAACCTGGGTTGTGTTCATTAGGATTTCTTTGTTGTTCTATTGGACAATTCTAGGTAATCCCTCCTCCGATTTCCTCCTTTCGGTGCATAATGAACACAAGCCTGGCAAACAGAAGGTAAATATACTGCAATAGTAGCACTTCTCACTACAGTTACACAAAGCACCATTAGAGTAAGAGTGAGACGGATTCAACAGGTGAACAACAACAGGACGTGATCCACTGTAGTGGTCCAACAGGCCCCTATGGAGGGATGGGGGACTCTGCCCCGTGTAAGACAGCAGGGGTAACCATCAGAAGCACAGTACATTGTGTATAGTCAACAAAGATTTACTGCTTCACATTCATTCAAGAGGTCTGGGGTGTTACAATATCCGAGCCGTACATTTCAGATTGCATTATGAGTTGTAGAGAAATCACGCTTTATCAATGAGAATCTTTTCAGATTGCCTGGATGTTTTTTTAAAACTCCTACTTATATCGTAATACATTTTTAAGACCAGCAGTTGTTTCCTACATTAGTGTTTTTTCTTACAGTATCTGAACGGTTTTCAGAGGTGCAGTGTTTGTAGTGTTTAAAAAGATCAAGCAAGAGGTTACTTCATTACATTGCATGTCAGGAGGCTGTGAGGACACCAACACTGCCCCCTACAGCGCCTTCATAGTATTGCTTCATGAACATCAGTTCCAGCTGTTTGGCTCAATATCAACTGTAAACTAATGAGAATAGTAGAAGGAAGCCAGTTAACTGACTGTCCACAGTCCAGGTTATGCAGGGCTAGGAGATCTGTAGTAGTGGAAGGGATGAGACTAGTTAAGCTTACTGTAAATGAGTATCTTAACTTGCTAAAAATGTTATTCTGTAGTAACTTTGCCTCGAAATCACAGAAATTATAAAGTACTAGATTGTAATGCATCATAAGAGGTTGGTTGTAAAAAAGGTCTCTAGCAATTAGACGCAAATTTAAGCGTTTATCAACACTAGGCACATTTCAATCTTCAGTGTCAAGAGCCCATCTAAACAAGGATTTTTAAAAAGTGTCTACGCAAGACGAACGGTCAATGCAACAAAAATGCTTCCATGAAATAAGATCCATAAGCTATTCTTCAATATGCTCCAAATACCTCAACTGTCTGAATTACTTGCTGTCTGACAAGGAGGAGATATATATATAGACCACAAGGTGACATAAGTGTCAAATCACCCAAGTGTGGAATTTCAAACACTAGTAATATCTAGGAAATGCTATAATTTCTCACTTGTCTCATAAAAAAGGAAATGAATGGCAATGTGTGTGTAAATGCCTAATGTACTGTATGCACCTAACATATCACACTCTTCTTCCTTTATGAAAGAAAGCCCGGCCAAAAGGTTAAGACCATGCTAACATCTAGAAATATCCCCTTAGTTTGGAGATTCAATGTCACCACTGGTATCTAATCACATCAAATGTATAGCTCCATAGAGAAAAACATTCAAACTTTTATGATGCACATTTTTCAGCTTGTTCACCTGTTACAAATCCATTGCTTCTAGAGAATACTTTTTTCCGGTGTAGGTTAACTGGCAGGTAATGCAGAGTAATAGACCGTTACAAGTCAAGTCATAGTGGTAGTAGACAACTCCTGGTAGTTAAATACCCCTGCAGGTGTAGTAGACAGTGGCTATCCATGTCCCATTCTGGACTTGACCCCGGACTGGTTGAGAGAGCACATTAAAAGTCCAACTTAACCTTGTTGCACACTGAGAAAGTCAATTTGGGCCACCGCTCGTGTGTGTGGTAACATACTATATATACACACACAGGTACAAATGCGCTCAATACACACACGCAGCGGCAGCATGGCAATGCAGCAGGGTATTGCTCAGTTCTCGTCCTCTCGTAGTTCACTGGGTAAGAACTTGTACTGTTGCTGTCTGATCTGAGCCAGCTTCTTCCTGGCCTCCTCCAGCTCTCTCTCCTTCCTCAGCATCTCCTCCTGGGCTGCTATGATCTGGACACAGGATACAACAGGCACCAGTTACTTACTACACAACACCTAGCTACAGTGAGGGAAAAAAGTATTTGATCCACTGCTCATTTTGTACGTTTGCCCGCTGACAAAGAAATGATCATACATTATATGGTAGGTTTATTTGAACAGTGAGAGACAGAATAACAAAAAAATCCAGAAAAACACGTGTCAAAAATGTTATAAGTTGATTTGCATTTTAATGGGGGAAATAAGTATTTGACCCCCTCTGCAAAACATGACTTAGTACTTGGTGGCAAAACCCTTGTTGGCAATCACAGAGGTCAGACGTTTCCTGTAGTTGGCCACCAGGTTTGCACACATCTCAGGAGGGATTTTGTCCCACTCCTCTTTGCAGATCTTCTCCAAGTCATTAAGGTTTCGATGCTGACGTTTGACAACTCGAACCTTCAGCTCCCTCCACAGATTTTCTATGGGATTAAGGTCTGGAGACTAGCTAGGCCACTCCAGGACCTTCATGTGCTTCTTCTTGAGCCACTCCTTTGTTGCCTTGGCTGTGTGTTTGGGGTCATTGTCATGCTGGAATACCCATCCACGACCCATTTTCAATGCATTGGCAAATTTCAGACGGGCATGTATATGTGCTTTCTTGAGCAGGGGGACCTTGCGGGCGCTGCAGGATTTCAGTCCTTCACGGCGTAGTGTTACACCAATTGTTTTCTTGGTGACTATGGTCCCAGCTGAGATCATTGACAAGATCCTCCCGTGTAGTTCTGGGCTGATTCCTCACCATTTTCATGATTATTGCAACTCCACAAGGTGAGATCTTGCATGGAGCGCCAGGTTGAGGGAGATTGACAGTTCTTTTGTGTTTCTTCCATTTGCGAATAATCGCACCAACTGTTGTCACCTTCTCACCAAGCTGCTTGGCGATGGTCTTGTAGCCCATTCCAGCCTTGTGTAGGTCTACAATCTTGTCCCTGACATCCTTGGAGAGCTCTTTGGTCTTGGCCATGGTGGAGAGTTTGGAATCTGATTGATTGCTTCTGTGGACAGGTGTCTTTTATACAGGTAACAAACCGAGATTAGGAGCACTCCCTTTAAGAGTGCGCTCCTAATCTCAGCTCGTTACCTGTATAAAAAGACACCTGGGAGACAGAAATCTTTCTTATTGAGATGGGGTCAAATACTTATTTCCCTCATTAAAATGCAAATCAATTTATAACATTTTTGACATATTTTTTTGTTGTTATTCTGTCTCTCACTGTTCAAATTAACCTACCATTAAAATTATAGACTGATCATTTCTTTGTCAGTGGGCAAACGTACAAAATCAGCAGAGGATCAAATACTTTTTTCCCTCACTGTAATTAACACTAGGATAGAACAGGAACCAGTTACTACACAACACCTGATTCAAACCAGCCTGTACAACATACTGTACAGTGCTGTCAGCTCCTGATAACTGCTAGTTGTTCTTAATGTGTCCACTTACAGAACTGAAAAGCTTGACAAGAGTAAATCAGGTTTGAACAGTCTACATGTCACTGTGGAGTCTGCCAGAGCGCTAAAGTCTCACCTGAGCGATTCCTCCCACAAACTTGGTCTTGACCACCACGTTGTCATCGTCTGCCTTGTGGAACGCAGCTTTCTGGGCCGCTCGGACCAGGTTGTCCGACGCCCTCTTTACTGCGTTACCAGCAGCCTTTGGGAGGACAGTCCATCAATATCATACCACATAACATGTTACAACTATTACACAATGCTAATCACAAGATGTGTGTTTGTGGGGTTACACTGAGCCCCGTCTCCCCCGGCACCCCTCCAGATCTCAAACAATTAGATAGACGTGTAGGATCTACAGGAGTGCCTAGGAGGCAGGGGGCAATTTGTTATTCATCATCCTCGTACCTGCAGTCTCCTCATGGCCTCAGAGTCCTGGTCAGCTTTAACCTTACAGGCCACTAGGAGCTGGGCTGTGGAGGCTGCAACCTGCTTGGCTGATGAGATCAACTTCTCCTCGCTGGCTTGGCCCTGGACCGAGGCATTAGCTGCCTCACACAGGTTACTGGTGGCTGCTGCTACCATCCGGGCCTGTAGGAGAGAACGGTTCATATACATTTCAAAGATGCAATCCCTTAGAATTAATGATGTGTTCATTCCAGCTCTTCCAAAAGGAAGGATTGATAAACGTTATTTGGAGGCTTTATTTAGATTGTGTGTGTAGGTGTGTGTACGTACCGCTGAGATGAGACCCTGGGACCACTGACCATCATCCACTGCGTTAGCTGGAATAGAGCCCACCTTGCCCTGAGCCACCAGCTCTCTCTGGGCAGCTGAGGCAGACTTGACCAGGGCACTGGTGGCTGCAGCGATGGACTTAGCTGCTTCCAGGATCTGCTCCTCAAAGTCCAGTGTTTCATCTGCTTGCTGAAGGGGAGACGAGACAGTCACAACTCAGACGTCTCACAGGACAGGACAAAGATAGGCAGCAATCATATTACATGGCAAACGTAATGGTTTTGATGTTGGAGTTTTAGAGTCTTTCAATTTCAAAATAGTTCACTGACACAGATTTGTTTACAAATCCGTACTGTCTGCACTACAGAAACTTCTCAGTAACATCTGTTATTTGGGGCAAACTAAACGAAATAAGAACACAAAACACTTACAACTATTCTATGCCAAGGCATTCCAAGATTAGACCAGTCCCTCACACACACAGTCTGTAGACAGGGCGGGACACTGTAGAAATATGTTTGATATATAGTTGGATTGAATAACAACCTAATATATCAAACATATCAGACAGAGGCCTGCAGAGAAGGCTTCGAGGGTTTATACTCTGATCAGAGTAGTACTTCTACAGTATATAGGGACAGATGGGCTACAACTAGAACTACAGGACAGGAGGAGGGAGAGAGAGAGGGAGAAAGAAAGGAGAGAGAGAGAGAGAGAGAGAGAGAGAGAGAGAGATAGAGAGAGAGGGAGAGAGAAAGAAGGAGAGAGAAAGAGAGGGAGAGAGAAAGAGAGGGAGAGAGAAAGCGAGGGAGAGAGAAAGCGAGGGAGAGCGAGAGAGGGAGTGAGTGAGAAGGAAGGGAGGAACAGAAGGGTTAGAATGATAGACAGCAGGAAGGGGAGGGAGAAAGGGATTGAAAGAGGAAAAGAGTGAAGGAGGGAGTGAGAAGGAAGGGAGGAACAGAAGGGTTAGAAACAGACAGCAGGAAGGGGAGGGAGAAAGGGATTGAAAGAGGAAAAGAGTGAAGGAGGGAGAGAGGAGGGAGCGGTGAGCAGAAGGTCAGAATAGAGTAGGAGGTTCCTCCTGAACGATGTACATGATATCAGCTACAGACAGACTGGTAGACTGGTAGACGTACCAAAGTACATACAGACGGGTGTACATACAGGCGTACAAACATGAATAAATCCAGAGACAGAGAGGTTGCCACTACTTTCACTGTATGTGAGGAGAGACAATACAAGTATTAGACATTCAAATAGTGAATAGAGCATCACCCTATGGATCTAACACTGACTCACGGCGACTGAACACCACAGAACCTTCGTGTCAAAACTGATGAGACACTGTCTCTAAACAGACAGCCACATAATGACAAACACACCAACAAAGAGACAAGCACCAAGACAAAATTACTGACAGGATTGTCATTCTTGCTCCAACTTTTGCATCCCATTTATGTTATTAGTGTAGAAATTGGGGGTTAAAAATACCCATGTGGCGTGTGAGGTGCGTTGTGGGTGGTGTAGTCTCCTACCTTGGGCTTGGCTCTGGGTTTCAGCTGCTCCAGTTTCTTAGCCGCTGCTTCGATGGACGCTGCCGCCCCCAACAGCTCCGTCTCTGCTATCACTGTGGGGTCCTCTGGGTCCACCCACTCTGTGCCTGAAACACACACACAGTGAGTTACCACACACACAGCAGTGTATGAACAGAGCATGCCTCACAATATGAAGACCACAGAGACAGAACAAATGCCACATGACACGGCATGCACAGCAAATTAAGTGTGTTTAAGATTGAATCGCAATCATCTTATCAGTGACATTAAATACGCAAATGAAGAGCATCCACACTGCAATGGACATGGTGATGAGCATTTCACAATGTCTTTATGGTGAGAAGGAAACTAAAATGAAGAGCATCCACACTGCAATGGACATGGTGATGAGCATTTCACAATGTCTTTATGGTGAGAAGGAAACTAAAATGAAGAGCATGATGGATTGACAGGGATATTGTTAGACTAACGGGCCTGTAAAGAGGGACAATTCAACGGTCGGCCCTGAATCACAACTGGTTACATTCTTAACTTACCTCCATCTGTGGCAAAGAAGGCAGGAACAGACTGTTAATAGAACACTCTGGATACATACAGTATATCTGCTAAATGATCATTACTGTCCTATATTATGAAGCAGGCGTACAATAGTTCAGTGAAGTGTCTCCTCTCACCTTTCATGGCCTCAGCAGTCTGGATGAGTTCAGTAACAGCCCCAGCAACACGTTTAGAGTAGAACACCAGCTGCTGTTTCTGCTCTGCTGTAGGTCCCTGGAGGACCTGGAGATACACACAGAGTAGAGGTGGTTCAGGAAAACATCCCCATCGTCACTATTACTCTATTCTCAAATCACAGACACACCCACCCAACCTACCAGCAGCACATGCTCCAGTAGGTCAATGTAACCTGTGGTGCACTCTGTCCCGTAGAGCAGTGCTCTGCTCCGTACGTCCTTGTTCACCTCCTGGTGGTAAGCTGCTTGCTGAGGGACACAGACACACAGTGTTAGGAGTCAGATGTTCCACTTTCCAGGTGGTCAGTATTGATGAGATGAGAAGTTATATCAATATCTATTCTTCCTCTAACATCCACACGGTTTAGGGCCTAGGGATGATCACAACCTTGCATATAGTCAGCATGTTGAAAATGGCCGTGCTGGTCAGGGTTTAAGTATACAGGATAGGAGGGTAGGGGACAGAAGGTAGGGGGCATCTTCCCTAGTAAGGAGTATTGATCAGAACCTTGCATGTGGTCAGCATGTCGAAGATGGCCTTGCGACTCAGGTTAGCTGTGGAGATCACATCCTCCTGTCGTGCAGAGTTCCCAGCCGCCACTGCTTTGGCTGTTGCCGTGGTGATGCCCTTGGTCATGCGGATGAACTCTTCAGGCGTGGTCGACTTCTCCGGGACGTCTTTAGACTGGAACACCTGAAAAAATACAACACTCAATATGTTCTTAAAAACCTCACTGACTTAATATATCAAACAGCTCTCCATATAATGTTGAATTGTACAGCTGTGTGCAGTAGCACCTAACAGGGCTATGTCCTATAATGACCAAACACACAACAGGCATACTAATGTGTCCCAATGTGGCAACACTGGTTGTTGAGTTTTAACTCTGGTTTATCTTATTGATGCCATGGTAATAGCCGTGTTTGATCAAGGCTCTAGTTGTAGTAGCTGCACTAGGAGGCTGTCCCGAGGGGGTACTGATAAAGCTTAGAGCTGGAACCACACACTAATGGAGATCTGTGGTCCTCTGTCAGTTACTAAAGATAAGGATAGCAGGGAAAACACAGGGCCTGGGCCGTTCTAGAGTTCAGAGCTCATCTAGTGACGAGTCTATAAACCGTTATGGTTGATGATTCAATATGTCAATGCTTTTATAGCACGTAACTAAGACAGCATTTACAGCTTAGCTTGAGGACACGTTTAGGCCACATCTATCCTAATCAAGTCATTGATGAAATAAATAACTTTATAGATGACTGTTTACCGTGAGTTCCTGTTTAATACATTCAATGGTGGCCTCCAGGGCTCTGGTCCCCCGCGTGGCCTCGTCCTCCACAGCCTTCACCGTCTTCAGCAGGGACGTCACGTTGGTCACCATCACCTGGTGGGTTACCATAGGGGGGACAATGGGGGTGACAGGTCCATGGATGTCAGTGGGAGAGACAGCACTGGGGGCATCAGAGAGACATCTTGCCTTTGGTGGGCGGAGAGATTAAACTTTTTTTCTTATGACAGTTTGCGTGTGCTGTTGGTATTATGTACATAAACACCATATGGAACTGAAAGACAGGCAGCACAACAGCCATCAACATGAACCACCCTGCAGCTTGAGCTGAAGTTAATATAAGCCAAACTTGACCTGTTATCTACCTGTTGTCTGTCTGCCTCAGGGCTTGGATAAGGTCCAAAAGCAGGTTAAAAGGAGTGCCCTGGATTACTATGACTGCGTCCCAAATGGCATCCTATTCCCTATATAGTGCACTACTTATAACCAGGGCCCCAAGTAGAGCACTATATAGGGAATAGGATACCATTTGGGACACAGCCCACCAGTCTGTTAAACCACATTTCCACCGCATGCGCTAGGTAGGTAGTGGCTAACAGTGATTTTAGATCTGGCTTCCTTTCCACTTGGCTGGGTCATTGACTAGCGCTGGATGAGATTCGTGCATGGCGTTAGCATATAAGAGGTAGATGGGATGTTGATTAATGGCTAGGCCTAAAGGAGGGGGAAGAAATCTGCTGCTATGGCACACAACGACAGCATGCCTTCATCTGGTGTACTGGAAGCGCTCACCAGAACACCCTTTATGCACATATCAGACTGAGGAGGCATCTCGTTCACTTCTGCCATGTCTCTGGGGGACAACTGGGCGTAGATTACAAGATTTAATCTTACAATATTTTATTTCAGAGCACTAGACATAGTTCAAACAGAATTGGTCGGTTGCCCGGACACAGATTAAGCCTAGTGCTGGACTAAAAAGCACTCTGTCAAGAAGATGTATAGTAACTGTATAATAAGCTACAGCCAGGAGGGATGATGATAGAGACAGTGGCCTTAGAGTCCAATATGGGTCCTACTGGGTCTCCTACCTTGGCAGCACTCTTCAGCTGGTACATGGATGGGTCGTCTGCAGCCTTGCCCGCAGCACACTTAGTGGCTCCTATGAGCTCAGCCAGGGCCTTGGCCACGTCTTTCACTGCGTTGATCAGAACCACCTATACAGAACACACATATCATCAGCTTATTAAGGACACAACCTGGGGTAGAGTCCATCCCAGGTTGGGTACATCAATAGGTCCCCCTAATTAGCTACAGTACTTCCTACTTTTAATATCAGTCTCTTTGAAGAAAGGAAAGTTGCAATAGGCCTATGTTTTATTAATTAAAAACAGTCTAAAATGGCACAGTAATTTTGTCCACTAAGGACTGTTCTGGAAACAGAAGATGTCACCTAAAATGAATAATAGGTCACCTGTGTCTCTGGGTCGTCAGAACCGATGCTGGCGGCACCCAGTTTGACCACGTCAGTGAGCTGTGTGATGGTCTTAGCTGAGGACTGGGCAGCTTGGGCTAGTTTGTCCTGACCGGACGCTGCTCCAGACACCAACATCTTAGTGTCCTCCACCAAAGCCTTCGCTGTCTTCAATATGTTCTCCCTGGGAGGGGGTGCGGGGAGAGGGAGGAGAGAGACGGACAGATGAAGAGAGGCCGAAGGAGGCGGTAAAATCTCTAAACTTCTACAGGTGTTACCATGGCTCATGGTTAAACATTACGTTGTTTTTTTTAAATTCCAATGGTCTTATTAATACCATCCTGCTATGAGACGACCCTCCACCAACACAAAGATATGTCAAAACTCTTTTAACCCATTCAAAATGATAGCGCTTAACACTAGAACCCTAAAGCAGTCATTTTGACAGCTTTTTGGTTTTTATTACTCTGCCATTAACTCTTGCCCACTCCGTCCTTGACTTTTCCTAAATAAGTTTAAAAACACACCGCCGTTGTTATATTTTTAATATCACAAACAGAACTGGTGTAATAACCAGTTATAGGAGGGCATGTCATTTTTAAAAATGGTTTTCCCCCCCTTGCCCCTCCTCCCAACAGTAGGGCCTGCTCTGCTCCTCCTCCCAACAGTAGGGCCTGCTCTGCTCCTCCTCCCAACAGTAGGGCCTGCTCTGCTCCTCCTCCCAACAGTATGGCCTGCTCTGCTCCTCCTCCCAACATTAGGGCCTGCTCTGCTCCTCCTCCCAACAGTAGGGCCTGCTCTGCTCCTCCTCCCAACAGTATGGCCTGCTCTGCTCCTCCTCCCAACAGTAGGGCCTGCTCTGCTCCTCCTCTCAACAGTAGGGCCTGCTCTGCTCCTCCTCCCAACAGTAGGGCCTGCTCTGCTCCGCCTCCCAACAGTAGGGCCTGCTCTGCTCCGCCTCCCAACAGTAGGGCCTGCTCTGCTCCTCCTTCTGACAGTTGAAAGTGGAGTCCCAAGTTGAAACTGAACCTAAACTACACCTAAACTAATTTCACACACACAACAGATGAAATAAATGAAGTGAAGTATGATGTGGAAAAGGGGTGAGTTGATGAGAAGGGGAAGCGAAATAAGCTTACTAATATAATCACCAATTGTGAATGAAGAACAGGGAGGGCCATTGATGATGATTAGAATGGATCAATACATCTCAAAATGGTATGTTCCCTATATGAGCAAAACAAATCCAACCAGTCTTATGAGACTACTCTGGACAACTTGGAGGACGCTACACAGTGAGAGGTAATTGTTGAACGGCTTTCAATCTCTGGGAAAATATCCACATCTCGCAGCAGGCACACGTTTCAGAGAATGTGGTGATGAGGCTTGTGGAACCTTACGTTAGCAAGGGGAGAACTGTCACCTTGGACAATTACTTCACTTCACTGTCATTGGCGAACAAGTTGATTGCAAAGAAAACAAGTATGGCAGGCACCATGAACAAACAGAGACAGGAGCACCCTCCCTTTGCGCAAAATATGGCACCTGCTGAAGAATGACAAGACAACGGGACACAAGCAAGAGAAAACCGGATACTATTACGCACTACAACCAAACAAAGGTATGTCCAAGTGTGTCAAGCAAGTGAAAGTTAAGAAAATTGTGTCAACTGTTAGGACAAGGGATACTAGCTAAATGAAACCCAACTGATGAAGTACGAGCTGACAATAATTGTCTATTTTTGACAACTGTCATATTACCATATATTCATTGTAATGTCATTACTGATGTTGCGCCAAGTTACACTATTTATCAAGACCACTTGGTGCCTCTAATGATGTTCAGGATACTGATGTTGTCATCATTTGATCGTGTGTCTTTTGACCCTACCCCTAATGATGTTCAGGATACTGATGTTGTCATCATTTGACCGTGTGTCTTTTGACCCTACCTCTAATGATGTTCAGGATACTGATGTCATCATTTGACCGTGTGTCTTTTGACCCTACCTCTAATGATGTTCAGGATACTGATGTTGTCATCATTTGACTGTGTGTCTTTTGACCCTACCCCTAATGATGTTCAGGATACTGATGTCATCATTTGACCGTTGTTGGGGAATAATCAGAATTAGTTGGTAACATAGGTAAGATGTTTTATATTCATCATATGTTTGTAAGTTACTTCTCATCAGAATGTTATTTTTGTATAATACTGTGGCAGGGTTGCAGTATCTGTTGTCTGTCAAGACTAAGTTACTTGGGCCGGAGAGAGGGGAGAGGTCAAGCGTGTATCTCTTGGCTCCACAATGTCTGTGTGCCAGTCAATGTGTCTCTGTGATCTTGTCAAGATAGGATGGATTTGATATATGCCTGTTGATATGGAGGATTTGTTTAGGTTCTGAGTTTGAGAAAATAACATAGTTTAGGAGACAAAGCTGAACGATGAATGATGCCGATGCTGTCTGGCTATGTGTGTCTTTCCTATAAAGGATCTGTTGCAATGTGTAAGGAACTCAGATAATTCATTTATAGACACTGAATTGATCTGAAAGTCACAGGGTTGTGATGGAGCTCATATAATTAAAGACGGACTTTGTAATAACTAACTCTGACTTGTGTGTGGTTTGCTCTCATGATTTGGTAAATACAGGAAATTTCCACGACACCGTGTGTCTTTTGACACTACTTCTAATGATGTTCAGGATACTGATGTTGTCATCATTTGACCGTGTCTTTTGACCCTACCCCTAATGATGTTCAGGATACTGATGTTGTCATCATTTGACCGTGTGTCTTTTGACCCTACCTCTAATGATGTTCAGGATACTGATGTTGTCATCATTTGACCGTGTGTCTTTTGACCCTACCTCTAATGATGTTCAGGATACTGATGTTGTCATCATTTTACCGTGTGTCTTTTGACCCTACCTCTAATGATGTTCAGGATACTGATGTTGTCATCATTTGACCGTGTGTCTTTTGACCCTACCTCTAATGATGTTCAGTATACTGATGTTGTCATCATTTGACCGTGTGTCTTTTGACCCTACTTCTTGGTGGTTGGGATATTTTCTTTTTTCTTTCTAAAAATAAGCTGTTGTCATGCTCCTAAGCATATGCTTTCTGTTTCATAGTTGTAACAAAGCAATTCACAAATAAAAAGTATTCAAAACTAGAATTGTTGTGTTTCAGCTTCACAGTAAAGGAAAATGCTACTGTGTAATTTGAAATAAAATACAAAATTGGATTATCATGTTAACCAAGGCCTTCATAAACACAACCAAATTATCATTTTTGCTATAACATGAAATATATTAATTACACTGTTGGAATGTTGCAGTCAAAATGACTGCTCATTAGCTTGAAGGGCGGTCCATATATGCCAAGCGGTTCTAGTGTTTAAAAGACGACATCATTCAACCTTCAGAGATTTCCATATCAAAGGTTGATCTTTGTCAGAGCATCTGCAGAGGCAGGGGTCAGGTAAGGTACAGTACGTCTGAAGTGTTTAATAGAAGTGTTTGGTCTGAAGTACTGAGCGACTTCCTCTCCTCCCAGTCTGAATGATTTGTAGTGTGACTCCAGTCCAGACACTTCCTCCTGCCTGATCACTAGGCTATATGTCTTCCTGTCACTGAGTGCAGGGGTGGAGGTTGGCCTAAGGCACGTGTCAAACTCATTCCACAAAGGGCCAAGTGACTGCGGGTTTTCCCTCCACCCTTGTACTTGATTGATTAATTAAGGTCACTGATGAGTAAGGAACTCCCCTCACCTGGTTGTCTAGGTCTTAACTGAAAGGAAAAAACAAAAACCCGCAGACACTCAGACTCCGTGGAATGAGTTTGACACCCCTGGCCTAAGACCTGATTCCAGCTGTCTCTGTCACACACACACACAACCTTGTGGGGGGACACAATTCAGTCCCATTCAAACTCTTATTTTCCCTAACCCCTAATCCTAATCCTAACCCCTAATCCTAAACCTAACCCCTAATCCTAACCCCTAATCCTAACCCTAACCCCTAATCCTAACCCCTAATCCTAACCCCTAATCCTAAACCCTAATCCTAAACCTAACCCGTACTCAATGTAAATAGTCTGGGTGGCCATTCGATTAGTTTAGTTGTTCAGCAGTCTTACGGCTTGTGGGTAGAAGTGGTTAAGGAGCTTTTTGGTCCTAGACTTGGCAAACCGGTACCACTTGCCGTGCGGTAGCAGAGAGAACAGTTCATTACTTGGTTGCCTGGAGTCTGACAATTCTTTGGGCCTTCCTCCGACTCCACCTAGTATATAGGTCCTGATGTCAGGAAGCTTATCCACATAGATGTACTGGGCCATACGAACTACCCTCTGTAGGGCCTTCCGGTCAGATCCCGAGCAGTAGCCATACAGTGATGCAACTGGTCAGGATGCAGCTGTAGAAATGTGAGGATCTGGGGACCCATGCCAAATCTTGTCAGTCTCCTGAGGGGGAAAAGGTGTTGTCTTGCCCTCTTCACAACTGTCTCGGTGTGTTTGGACCATGATAGTTTGTTGGTGATGTGGACACCAAGGAACTTGAAACGCTCAACCTGCTCCTCTACTTCCGGCGCCGACAGAGATGGCCGCCTCGCTTCGCGTTCCTAGGAAACTATGCAGTTTTTTGTTTTTTTACGTGTTATTTCTTACATTAGTACCCCAGGTCATCTTAGGTTTCATTACATACAGTCGAGAAGAACTACTGAATATAAGATCAGCATCAACTCACCATCAGTACGACCAAGAATATGTTTATCTAACGAAAACATGCGGTCTCTCCTTCACTGCAGCCGAGGTGAGTAAGACATTTAAACGTGTTAACCCTCGCAGCAAGGCTGCAGGCCCAGATGGCATCCCCAGCCGCGCCCTCAGAGCATGCGCAGACCAGCTGGCCGGTGTGTTTACGGACATATTCAATCAATCCCTATACCAGTCTGCTGTTCCCACATGCTTCAAGAGGGCCACCATTGTTCCTGTTCCCAAGAAAGCTAAGGTAACTGAGCTAAATGACTACCGCCCCGTAGCACTCACATCCGTCATCATGAAGTGCTTTGAGAGACTAGTCAAGGACCATATCACCTCCACCCTACCTGACACCCTAGACCCACTCCAATTTGCTTACCGCCCAAATAGGTCCACAGACGATGCAATCTCAACCACACTGCACACTGCCCTAACCCATCTGGACAAGAGGAATACCTATGTGAGAATGCTGTTCATCGACTACAGCTCGGCATTCAACACCATAGTACCCTCCAAGCTCGTCATCAAGCTCGAGACCCTGGGTCTCGACCCCGCCCTGTGCAACTGGGTACTGGACTTCCTGACGGGCCGCCCCCAGGTGGTGAGGGTAGGCAACAACATCTCCTCCCCGCTGATCCTCAACACTGGGGCCCCACAAGGTTGCGTTCTGAGCCCTCTCCTGTACTCCCTGTTCACCCACGACTGCGTGGCCACGCACGCCTCCAACTCAATCATCAAGTTTGCGGACGACACAACAGTGGTAGGCTTGATTACCAACAACGATGAGACGGCCTACAGGGAGGAGGTGAGGGCCCTCGGAGTGTGGTGTCAGGAAAACAACCTCACACTCAACGTCAACAAAACTAAGGAGATGATTGTGGACTTCAGGAAACAGCAGAGGGAACACCCCCCTATCCACATCGATGGAACAGTAGTGGAGAGGGTAGCAAGTTTTAAGTTCCTCGGCATACACATCACAGACAAACTGAATTGGTCCACTCACACGGACAGCGTCGTGAAGAAGGCGCAGCAGCGCCTCTTCAACCTCAGGAGGCTGAAGAAATTTGGCTTGTCACCAAAAGCACTCACAAACTTCTACAGATGCACAATCGAGAGCATCCTGGCGGGCTGTATCACCGCCTGGTATGGCAACTGCACCGCCCTCAACCGTAAGGCTCTCCAGAAGGTAGTGAGGTCTGCACAACGCATCACCGGGGGCAAACTACCTGCCCTCCAGGACACCTACACCACCCGATGTCACAGGAAGGCCATAAAGATCATCAAGGACATCAACCACCCGAGCCACTGCCTGTTCACCCCGCTATCATCCAGAAGGCGAGGTCAGTACAGGTGCAACACACTGACACTGACTCAACTCCAGCCACTTTAATAATGGGAATTGATGGGAAATGATGTAAATATATCACTAGCCACTTTAAACAATGCTACCTTATATAAATGTTACTTACCCTACATTATTCATCTCATATGCATACGTATATACTGTACTCTATATCATCGACGGTATCCTTATGTAATACATGTATCACTAGCCACTTTATACTATACTATGCCACTTTGTTTACATACTCATCTCATTTGTACATACTGTACCCGATACCATCTACTGTATCTTGCCTATGCTGCTCTGTACCATCACTCATTCATATATCCTTATGTACATATTCTTTATCCCCTTACACTGTGTACAAGACAGTAGTTTTGGAATTGTTAGTTAGATTACTTGTTATTACTGCATTGTCGGAACTAGAAGCACAAGCATTTCGCTACACTCGCATTAACATCTGCTAACCATGTGTATGTGACAAATAAAATTTGATTTGATTTGATTTGATTTACAGCCCTGTTGATGTTAAGGCTGTCTCATTGTTGTGGGTGATCAGGCCTACCACTGTTGTGTCATCAGCAAGTATAATGATGGTGTTGGAGTCGTGCTTGGCCATGCAGTCGTGGGTGAACAGGGAGTACAGGAGGACGCACATCTGAGGGTCATCGTCATAAAGTCCAGGATCCAGTTGCAGAGGGAGGTGTTTAGTCCCAGGATCCTTAGCTTAGTGATAAGCTTTGTGGGCACTATGGTGTTGAATGCTGAGCTGTAGTCAACAGCATTCTCACATAGGTATTCCTTTTGTCCAGGTGGGAAAGGGCAGTGTGGAGTGTGATTGAGATTGGGTCATCTGTGGATCTGTTGGGGCGGTACGCGAATTGGAGTGGGTCTAGGGTTTCTGGCATGATGGTGTTGATGTAAGCTATGACCATTCAATTCAAATCAAATTTTATTTGACACACACACATGGTTAGCAGATGTTAATACGAGTGTAGCAACATTTTTGTGCTTCTAGTTCCGACAATGCAGTAATAATCAACGAGTAATCTAACCTAACAATTCCACAACTACTACCTTATACAGACAAGTGTAAAGGAATGAAGAATATGTACATAAAGATATATGAATGAGTGATGGTACAGAACGGCAAGATGCAGTAGATGGTATCGAGTACAGTATATACAGTGAGGAGAACAAGTATTTGATACACTGCTGATTTTGCAGGTTTTCCTATTTACAAAGGTCTGTAATTTTTATCATAGGTACACTTCAACTGTGAGAGACGGAATCTAAAACAAAAATCCAGAAAATCCCATTGTATAATTTTTAAGTAATTAATTTGCATTTTATTGCATGACATAAGTATTTGATACATCAGAAAAACAGAACTTAATATTTGGTACAGAAACCTTTGTTTGCAATTACAGAGATCATACGTTTCCTGTAGTTCTTGACCAGGTTTGCACACCCTGCTGCAGGGATTTTGGCCCACTCCTCCATACAGACCTTCTCCAGATCCTTCAGGTTTCGGGGCTGTCGCTGGGCAATACGGACTTCCAGCTCCCTCCAAAGATTTTCTATTGGGTTCAGGTCTGGAGACTGGCTAGGCCACTCCAGGACCTTGAGATGCTTCTTATGGAGCCACTCCTTAGTTGCCCTGGCTGTGTGTTTCGGGTCGTTGTCATGCTGGAAGACCCAGCCAATACTCATACTGAGGGAAGGAGGTTGTTGGCCAAGATCTCGCGATACATGGCCCCATCCATCCTCCCCTCAATACGGTGCAGTCGTCCTGTCCCCTTTGCAGAAAAGCATCCCCAAAGAATGATGTTTCCACCTCCATGCTTCACGGTTGGGATGGTGATCTTGGGGTTGTACTCATCCTTCTTCTTCCTCCAAACACAGCGAGTGGAGTTCAGACCAAAAAGCTTTATTTTTGTCTCATCAGACCACATGACCTTCTCCCATTCCTCCTCTGGGTCATCCAGATGGTCATTGGCAAACTTCAGACGGGCCTGGACATGCGCTGGCTTGAGCAGGGGGACCTTGCGTGCGCTGCAGGATTTTAATCCATGACGGCGTAGTGTGTTACTAATGGTTTTCTTTGAGACTGTGGTCCTAGCTCTCTTCAGGTCATTGACCAGGTCCTGCCCGTGTAGTTCTGGGCTGATCCCTCACCTTCCTCATGATTATTGATGCCCCACGAGGTGAGATCTTGCATGGAGCCCCAGACCGAGGGTGATTGACCGTCATCTTGAACTTCTTTCATTTTCTAATAATTGCGCCAACAGTTGTTGCCTTCTCACCAAGCTGCTTGCCTATTGTCCTGTAGCCCATCCCAGCCTTGTGCAGGTCTACAATTTTATCCCTGATGTCCTTACACAGCTTTCTGGTCTTGGCCATTGTGGAGAGGTTGGACTCTGTTTGATTGAGTGTGTGGACAGGTGTCATTTATACAGGTAACGAGTTCAAACAGGTGCAGTTAATGCATGTAATGAGTGGAGAACAGGAGGGATTCTTAAAGAAAAACTAACAGGTCTGTGAGATCCGGAATTCTTACTGTTTGGTAGGTGATCAAATACTTATGTCATGCAATAAAATGCAAATTAATTACTTAAATATCATACAATTTGATTATCTAGATTTTTGTTTTAGATTCCATCTCTCACAGTTGTAGTGTACCTATGATAAAAATTACCGACCTCTACATGCTTTGTAAGTAGGAAAACCTGCAAAATCGGCAGTGTATCAAATACTTGTTCGCTAAACTGTACATATGAGTTGAGTAATGTAGGGTATGTAAACATGATAGTGACATTTTTTACATCATTTTCCATTATTAAAGTGGCTGGAGTTGAGTCAGTATGTTGGCAGCAGCCACTCAATGTTAGTGATGGCTGTTTAACAGTCTGATGGCCTTGAGATAGAAGCGGTTTTTCAGTCTCTCGGTCCCAACTTTGATGCACCTGTACTGACCTCGCCTTCTGGATGATAGCGGGGTGAACAGGCAGTGGCTCGGGTGGTTGTTGTCCTTGATGATATTTTTGGCCTTCCTGTGACATCGGGTGGTGTAGGTGTCCTGGAGGGCAGGTAGTTTGCCCTGGTGATGCGTTGTGCAGACCTC
The DNA here is from genome assembly GCF_045791955.1 of Oncorhynchus clarkii lewisi. NCBI lineage: Eukaryota > Metazoa > Chordata > Actinopteri > Salmoniformes > Salmonidae > Oncorhynchus > Oncorhynchus clarkii. The sequence goes on along the minus strand of NC_092152.1, from coordinate 76,648,382 downwards.
ACTACCCTCTGGAGAGCCTTACGGTTGTGGGCGGAGCAGTTGCCGTACCAGGCGGCGATACAGCTCGACAGGATGCTCTCGATTGTGCATCTGTAAAGGTTTGTGAGTGCTTTTGGTGATAAGCCAAATTTCTTCAGCCTCCTGAGGTTAAAGAGGTGCTGCTGCGCCTTCTTCACGATGCTGTCTGTGTGGGTGGACCAATTCAGTTTGTCTGTGATGTGTACGCCAAGGAACTTAAAACTTTCCACCTTCTCCACACCTGTCCCATCGATGTGGATAGGGGGATGCTCCCTCTGCTGTTTCCTGAAGTCCACGATCACTTCATGCCTCCCAACATGAGTGCCACGGGGCGGTAATCATTTAGGCATGTTACCTTCGCTATCTTGGGCACAGGGACTATGGTGGTCTGTTTGAAACATGTAGGTATTACAGACTCGGTCAGGGAGAGGTTGAAAATGTCAGTGAAGACACTTACCAGTTGGTCCACATATGTTTTGTGTACAAGTCCTGGTAATCCATCTTAGTTCTGTATTGACGCGTTGCCTGTTTGATGGTTTGTCTTACCTGAACCCAAAAACCTAACCTTAACCCTAAAACTAACCCGAGCACTAACCCTAGCTCCTAACCCTAAACCTAACCCTAGCTCCTAACCCTAAACATAACCCTAGCTCCTAATCCTAAACCTAACCCTAGCTCCTAATCCTAAACCTAGCTCCTAACCCTAAACCTAGCTCCTAACCCTAAACCTAACCCTATCTCCTAATCCTAAACCTAACCCTAGCTCCTAATCCTTAATGTAATTCTAACCCTAACACTAATTCTAACCTCAACTCTAAACCCCCTAGAAATAGCATTTGACCTCATGGGGACTAACAAAATGTCCCCAGTTATTCACATTTTTGTTTGTACACACACCTGTGGTCAGCGAAGGACTCGTCATTCTCTGCGTTGAGTGTTCCAGCGGAGGCGAACATGACGGTGGTGTCCAGTTCAGCGATGATGCCAGAGACAGCACTGGCAGCTGTGATGCAGGCCTGAGTGCCCTTATTACCAGCCTGTAGGGCCGACAGCACCATCGACACCTGGGGAGACAGACACAGTCAAAATGCTCAGTTTGATTAATCCAGAGAGACACACACAGAGACAACACACACTGAGTTGGTGTGGCTGTCGGTGTGTTTCTCTTGTTGGTGTGTGATTGCTACAGGACTCGTGTTGTAGAAGGTGGTGGTTTCTCGAAAGAGAGCGAGCGAGCGAGCGACCGACAGAGGGTGAGCGAGTGACCGAGAGCGAGTGACCGACAGAGGGTGAGCGGCAGACAGAGGGTGAGCGAGTGACCGAGAGCGAGCGGCAGACAGAGGGCGAGCGAGTGACCGCGAGTGACCGAGGGCGAGCGGGCGGCCGACAGAGGGCGGGCGGGCGGCCGACAGAGGGCGGGCGGGCGGCCGACAGAGGGCGGGCGGGCGGCCGACAGAGGGCGGGCGGGCGGCCGACAGAGGGCGGGCGGGCGGCCGACAGAGGGCGGGCGGGCGGCCGACAGAGGGCGGGCGGGCGGCCGACAGAGGGCGGGCGGGCGGCCGACAGAGGGCGGGCGGGCGGCCGACAGAGGGCGGGGGGGCGGCCGACAGAGGGCGGGCGGGCGGGCGGCCGACAGAGGGCGGGCGGGCGGGCGGCAGACAGAGGGCGGGCGGGCGGGCGGCAGACAGAGGGCGGGCGGGCGGGCGGCAGACAGAGGGCGGGCGGGCGGGCGGCAGACAGAGGGCGGGCGGGCGGGCGGCAGACAGAGGGCGGGCGGCAGACAGAGGGCGGGCGGCAGACAGAGGGCGGGCGGCAGACAGAGGGCGGGCGGGCGGGCGGCAGACAGAGGGCGGGCGGGCGGGCGGCAGACAGAGGGCGGGCGGGCGGGCGGCAGACAGAGGGCGGGCGGGCGGCAGACAGAGGGCGGGCGGGCGGCAGACAGAGGGCGGGCGGGCGGGCGGCAGACAGAGGGCGGGCGGGCGGGCGGCAGACAGAGGGCGGGCGGGCGGGCGGCAGACAGAGGGCGGGCGGGCGGCAGACAGAGGGCGGGCGGGCGGCAGACAGAGGGCGGGCGGGCGGCAGACAGAGGGCGGGCGGGCGGCAGACAGAGGGCGGGCGGGCGGCAGACAGAGGGCGGGCGGGCGGCAGACAGCGAGAGCGACATACAGCGAGAGAGCGTCATACAGAGAGAGAGAGAGCGTCATACAGAGAGAGAGAGAGCGTCATACAGAGAGAGAGAGAGCGTCATACAGAGAGAGAGAGAGCGTCATACAGAGAGAGAGAGAGCGTCATACAGAGAGAGAGAGCGGCAGACAGAGAGAGAGCGGCAGACAGAGAGAGAGCGGCAGACAGAGAGAGAGAGCGGCAGACAGAGAGAGAGAGCGGCAGACAGAGAAAGAGAGCGGCAGACAGAGAGAGAGAGCGGCAGACAGAGAGAGAGAGCGGCAGACAGAGAGAGAGAGCGGCAGACAGAGAGAGAGAGCGGCAGACAGAGAGAGAGAGCGGCAGACAGAGAGAGAGAGCGGCAGACAGAGAGAGAGAGCGGCAGACAGAGAGAGAGAGCGGCAGACAGAGAGAGAGAGCGGCAGACAGAGAGAGAGAGAGAGAGCGGCAGACAGAGAGAGAGAGCGGCAGACAGAGAGAGAGAGAGAGCGGCAGACAGAGAGAGAGAGAGCGGCAGACAGAGAGAGAGAGAGAGCGCGGCAGACAGAGAGAGAGAGCGCGGCAGACAGAGAGAGAGAGAGCGGCAGACAGAGAGAGAGAGAGAGCGGCAGACAGAGAGAGAGAGAGCGGCAGACAGAGAGAGAGAGAGCGCGGCAGACAGAGAGAGAGAGCGCGGCAGACAGAGAGAGAGAGAGCGGCAGACAGAGAGAGAGAGAGCGGCAGACAGAGAGAGAGAGAGCGGCAGACAGAGAGAGAGAGAGCGGCAGACAGAGAGAGAGAGAGCGGCAGACAGAGAGAGAGAGAGAGAGAGCGGCAGACAGAGAGAGAGAGAGCGTCATACAGAGAGAGAGAGAGCGTCATACAGAGAGAGAGAGCGCGTCATACAGAGAGAGAGAGCGGCAGACAGAGAGAGAGAGCGGCAGACAGAGAGAGAGAGCGGCAGACAGAGAGAGAGAGCGGCAGACAGAGAAAGAGCGGCAGACAGAGAGAGAGAGCGGCAGACAGAGAGAGAGAGCGGCAGACAGAGAGAGAGAGCGGCAGACAGAGAGAGAGAGAGAGAGAGCGGCAGACAGAGAGAGAGAGAGAGAGAGAGCGGCAGACAGAGAGAGAGAGAGAGAGAGAGCGGCAGACAGAGAGAGAGAGCGGCAGACAGAGAGAGAGAGCGGCAGACAGAGAGAGAGAGAGAGCGGCAGACAGAGAGAGAGAGAGAGAGAGAGAGCGGCAGACAGAGAGAGAGAGAGAGCGCGGCAGACAGAGAGAGAGAGAGAGCGGCAGACAGAGAGCGGCAGACAGAGAGAGAGAGAGAGAGAGCGGCAGACAGAGAGAGAGAGAGAGAGCGGCAGACAGAGAGAGAGAGAGAGAGCGGCAGACAGAGAGAGAGAGAGAGAGAGAGCGGCAGACAGAGAGAGAGAGAGAGAGAGCGGCAGACAGAGAGAGAGAGAGAGAGAGCGGCAGACAGAGAGAGAGAGAGAGAGAGCGGCAGACAGAGAGAGAGAGAGAGAGAGAGAGAGCGGCAGACAGAGAGAGAGAGAGAGAGAGCGGCAGACAGAGAGAGAGAGAGAGAGAGCGCCAGACAGAGAGAGAGAGAGAGAGAGAGCGGCAGACAGAGAGAGAGAGAGAGAGAGAGAGAGCGGCAGACAGAGAGAGAGAGAGCGGCAGACAGAGAGAGAGCGGCAGACAGAGAGAGAGAGAGCGGCAGACAGAGAGAGAGAGAGCGGCAGACAGAGAGAGAGAGAGCGGCAGACAGAGAGAGAGAGAGAGCGGCAGACAGAGAGAGAGAGAGAGCGGCAGACAGAGAGAGAGAGAGAGCGGCAGACAGAGAGAGAGAGAGAGCGGCAGACAGAGAGAGAGAGAGCGGCAGACAGAGAGAGCGACAGACGAGAGAGCGACAGACGAGAGAGCGACAGACGAGAGAGCGACAGACGAGAGAGCGACAGACGAGAGAGCGACAGACGAGAGAGCGACAGACGAGAGAGCGACAGACGAGAGAGCGACAGACAGAGAGAGAGAGAGAGAGCGGCAGACAGAGAGAGAGAGAGAGAGCGGCAGACAGAGAGAGAGAGAGCGGCAGACAGAGAGAGAGAGAGCGGCAGACAGAGAGAGAGAGAGCGGCAGACAGAGAGAGAGAGAGCGGCAGACAGAGAGAGAGAGCGGCAGACAGAGAGAGAGAGCGGCAGACAGAGAGAGAGAGCGCGGCAGACAGAGAGAGAGAGCGCGGCAGACAGAGAGAGAGCGCGGCAGACAGAGAGAGAGAGCGGCAGACAGAGAGAGAGAGCGGCAGACAGAGAGAGAGAGCGGCAGACAGAGAGCGACAGACGAGAGAGCGACAGACGAGAGAGCGACAGACGAGAGAGCGACAGACGAGAGAGCGACAGACGAGAGAGAGAGACAGACAGAGTGAAAGAGAGAGAGCGACAGAGACAATATCCTTCCATTTCCCTACATGGAAATTTAAAGCAGAGCAAAATAAATTCTTCCACATTCACACAAAGACTTAAGCAATGTCCTTGGAAAAGCATAAAGCATTCCTTCCTAGGAGGATGATCTGTGATAACAGAAACACAGAATATTGTCGTATGTACCTTTACACTGCTCTGTGTTTGACATGTTTCACTGCATTCATTTAGTGCCAGTGGAATACTTATCATGTATCATTAAACAGGATTGACTGGAGACCCTGGCTCCACTGCTCTGTGTTTGACATGTTTCACTGCATTCATTTAGTGCCAGTGGAATACTTATCATGTATCATTAAACAGGATTGACTGGAGACCCTGGCTCCACTGCTCTTTGTTTGACATGTTTCACTGCATTCATTTAGTGCCAGTGGAATACTTATCATGTATCATTAAACAGGATTGACTGGAGACCCTGGCTCCACTGCTCTGTGTTTGACATGTTTCACTGTATTCATTTAGTGCCAGTGGAATACTTATCATGTATCATTAAACAGGATTGACTGGAGACCCTGGCTCCACTGCTCTTTGTTTGACATGTTTCACTGCATTCATTTAGTGCCAGTGGAATACTTATCATGTATCATTAAACAGGATTGACTGGAGACCCTGGCTCCACTGCTCTGTGTTTGACATGTTTCACTGCATTCATTTAGTGCCAGTGGAATACTTATCATGTATCATTAAACAGGATTGACTGGAGACCCTGGCTCCACTGCTCTGTGTTTGACATGTTTCACTGCATTCATTTAGTGCCAGTGGAATACTTATCATGTATCATTAAACAGGATTGACTGGAGACCCTGGCTCCACTGCTCTGTGTTTGACATGTTTCACTGTATTCATTTAGTGCCAGTGGAATACTTATCATGTATCATTAAACAGGATTGACTGGAGACCCTGGCTCCACTGCTCTGTGTTTGACATGTTTCACTGCATTCATTTAGTGCCAGTGGAATACTTATCATGTATCATTAAACAGGATTGACTGGAGACCCTGGCTCCACTGCTCTTTGTTTGACATGTTTCACTGCATTCATTTAGTGCCAGTGGAATACTTATCATGTATCATTAAACAGGATTGACTGTAGACCCTGGCTCCACTGCTCTGTGTTTGACATGTTTCACTGTATTCATTTAGTGCCAGTGGAATACTTATCATGTATCATTAAACAGGATTGACTGGAGACCCTGGCTCCACTGCTCTGTGTTTGACATGTTTCACTGCATTCATTTAGTGCCAGTGGAATACTTATCATGTATCATTAAACAGGATTGACTAGAGACCCTGGCTCCACTGCTCTGTGTTTGACATGTTTCACTGTATTCATTTAGTGCCAGTGGAATACTTATCATGTATCATTAAACAGGATTGACTGGAGACCCTGGCTCCACTGCTCTGTGTTTGACATGTTTCACTGTATTCATTTAGTGCCAGTGGAATACTTATCATGTATCATTAAACAGGATTGACTGGAGACCCTGGCTCCACTGCTCTGTGTTTGACATGTTTCACTGTATTCATTTAGTGCCAGTGGAATACTTATCATGTATCATTAAACAGGATTGACTGGAGACCCTGGCTCCACTGCTCTTTGTTTGACATGTTTCACTGCATTCATTTAGTGCCAGTGGAATACTTATCATGTATCATTAAACAGGATTGACTGGAGACCCTGGCTCCACTGCTCTGTGTTTGACATGTTTCACTGTATTCATTTAGTGCCAGTGGAATACTTATCATGTATCATTAAACAGGATTGACTGGAGACCCTGGCTCCACTGCTCTGTGTTTGACATGTTTCACTGCATTCATTTAGTGCCAGTGGAATACTTATCATGTATCATTAAACAGGATTGACTAGAGACCCTGGCTCCACTGCTCTGTGTTTGACATGTTTCACTGTATTCATTTAGTGCCAGTGGAATACTTATCATGTATCATTAAACAGGATTGACTGGAGACCCTGGCTCCACTGCTCTGTGTTTGACATGTTTCACTGTATTCATTTAGTGCCAGTGGAATACTTATCATGTATCATTAAACAGGATTGACTGGAGACCCTGGCTCCACTGCTCTGTGTTTGACATGTTTCACTGCATTCATTTAGTGCCAGTGGAATACTTATCATGTATCATTAAACAGGATTGACTGGAGACCCTGGCTCCACTGCTCTGTGTTTGACATGTTTCACTGCATTCATTTAGTGCCAGTGGAATACTTATCATGTATCATTAAACAGGATTGACTGGAGACCCTGGCTCCACTGCTCTGTGTTTGACATGTTTCACTGTATTCATTTAGTGCCAGTGGAATACTTATCATGTATCATTAAACAGGATTGACTGGAGACCCTGGCTCCACTGCTCTTTGTTTGACATGTTTCACTGTATTCATTTAGTGCCAGTGGAATACTTATCATGTATCATTAAACAGGATTGACTAGAGACCCTGGCTCCACTGCTCTGTGTTTGACATGTTTCACTGTATTCATTTAGTGCCAGTGGAATACTTATCATGTATCATTAAACAGGATTGACTGGAGACCCTGGCTCCACTGCTCTGTGTTTGACATGTTTCACTGTATTCATTTAGTGCCAGTGGAATACTTATCATGTATCATTAAACAGGATTGACTGGAGACCCTGGCTCCACTGCTCTGTGTTTGACATGTTTCACTGTATTCATTTAGTGCCAGTGGAATACTTATCACGTATCATTAAACAGGATTGACTGGAGACCCTGGCTCCACTGCTCTGTGTTTGACATGTTTCACTGCATTCATTTAGTGCCAGTGGAATACTTATCATGTATCATTAAACAGGATTGACTGGAGACCCTGGCTCCACTGCTCTGTGTTTGACATGTTTCACTGTATTCATTTAGTGCCAGTGGAATACTTATCATGTATCATTAAACAGGATTGACTAGAGACCCTGGCTCCACTGCTCTGTGTTTGACATGTTTCACTGTATTCATTTAGTGCCAGTGGAATACTTATCATGTATCATTAAACAGGATTGACTGGAGACCCTGGCTCCACTGCTCTGTGTTTGACATGTTTCACTGCATTCATTTAGTGCCAGTGGAATACTTATCATGTATCATTAAACAGGATTGACTGGAGACCCTGGCTCCACTGCTCTGTGTTTGACATGTTTCACTGCATTCATTTAGTGCCAGTGGAATACTTATCATGTATCATTAAACAGGATTGACTGGAGACCCTGGCTCCACTGCTCTGTGTTTGACATGTTTCACTGCATTCATTTAGTGCCAGTGGAATACTTATCATGTATCATTAAACAGGATTGACTGGAGACCCTGGCTCCACTGCTCTTTTCATAACTCAAATTCCAATTGACTTATTGAATTGATGGGAGTTGAAAAGGAAGGTGTATGGTAAACCAGGTATGTGACCCCTTATTGGGATGGAAGACCTCTCCTACAGTACAGTACCTTCTCTGTGACGGTGCGGGCACACTCTATGAGCTCTCTCTTGGTGTAACTGTCTGAGGGGGTGATCTGCAGCGCTCCAGCCTTCTGCACCAGGAAGATACAGCCGTGACCCAGCTCCTGGACACCAGCCTTGATCTGGAAACCAATCTGGAGGGAGACAGAACCAGCATAGAAGACACCAATCAACCAAAGCAATAACTTTATGCTAACCTAATAAGGTGACAAAATAAAGATTGAATTAAACTCTCTGGTTGTACATTTTAATCCAGGTTATCTGGTACCAGGTTTGTTGAGTAGAAAGCAGATCAGAGTGACATAGTAGTCAAATTGGGACAATAGAAATGGGTGGATAGATGGATGGGATTGACTGTAGTGTTTGGATACCTCCTGGGGTTCTGCAGTGTGCGCGGCCAGACGTCCCTGCAGGGCCAGCTGGCTGTAGTCTGTGGTCACCCGAGAGGCCAGACCCCCCAGCTCCTCTGGACACGTCACAGACTTGGTCATCTAGAGGACAGAGAGACCAGTCAACATTAACACCAGACTTCCTGAACCCTTGAAAGGAATAGAGAAAACTATACAACACAGAGCCCGCTGGAGGACGTTTGTGGATGACTTGTGGTCCACAGGAAGAAAAAGGGGTTGAGTCCTGAAACAAGACGTTTGATAATTCTTTCAACTAATGTTGGCTATGTTACCGCAAAGCACTTTGTGACAAATGTTGTCGTAAAGAGGGCTTTATAAATACAATTATATTGATCGATCGCTCTAGAGATAAATTGTTAAACAAAAATAAATAGGTATTGAATCTAATTTACCATTTCCTGGGCGGTGACCGCAATGGCCTTGGAGTATTTCACCATGGTAGTCTGGTAGTCTACAAATGATCCTTCTGGTTCAGGAGAGGTCCCCTCGTCCAGCTGAGAGGAAAGAAACATAGAAAACCCTTACTCAACCAAAAATAAACCCTCATTCAAACGTGAAAAAATAAATAACATTCTTACCGCCCCAAAAAACAAAAATCAACCCTTTTTCAACCAAACATACAAAACCTTATTCTAACTAAAAACCAATCCTTAAACAACCCTTAAGCCAAACATACAACCCTTATTCAACCTGCATTGTGAACTCTCTTGGCATACTGAACTGTTTTAACATACTCCTTACTAACGTCTTCCTGGCAAAGTATCCACCTTCAGAATATGATCATGAATATGCACATTAGCTCATTCCAATCCATCATTAGCATATCCGTCTGTAAATATACTGTCACTTATTAGACACCCGTCGTTATGATGTCAGCCACTTTACCACAACACAGAGTAAGACACAAATGGTTCCCACATGGATGCTTCTGGCACGCTGGCTGGAATGTGTACTGACGATAATAGTGATAGACTGGTATCCACTATGTTAAATTCTGTAATTCACCTCCACTACAAATGCAGGTTAAAGAATGCTGTTATCTCAGCAAATTATCTCAACAGATTATCCCCATTTATTCCAGTCAGACACATTCATACAGAGTTCATAGGAATGTACATGAATGATTTATGACATAAACCGCAGCTTAGATGCAGATTGGAGACAAACACAGCACGTCAGATTCTACAGCTTGGCCCAGACCACTTGTTGCACTTGATGCAACAAGATGCTTCAACATTCGAGGCTTCTTCTTCCTACACAGCCAAATATATTGATTCTTTACAATGCAACTGATAACCATAATGGCAAAAGCACTCTCATTGCCAGTCTTATGATAGTATTTAAAAATGTTTATTTTTTAATTTTACCTTTATTTAACTAGGCAAGTCAGTTAAGAACAAATTCTTATTTTCAATGACAGCCTAGGAACAGCGGGTTCTGCCTTGTTCAGGGGCAGAATAACAGATTTGTTTGTACCTTGTCAGCTCGGGGATTCGAACTTGCAACCTTTCGGTTACTAGTCCAACACTCTAACCACTAGGCTACCCTGCCGCCCCGTATGTTGACAGTGGTGTTGCTGCATCCTCCACTCACCCTGCCCATGGCCTCAATGGAATCCACTATGCTCCCCACACCCCACTCATCCTGCCACCTGTCACCCCCACTCATCCTGCCCATGGCCTCAATGGAGTCCACCATGCTCACCACACCCCACTCATCCTGCCCCCCGTCACCCCCACTCACCCTGCCCATGGCCTCAATGGAATCCACTATGCCCCCCACACCCCACTCATCCTGCCCCCCGTCACCCCCACTCAGCCTGCCCATGGCCTCAATAGAATCCACCATGCCCCCCACACCCCACTTATCCTGCCCCCCGTCACCCCCACTCAGCCTGCCCATGGCCTCAATAGAATCCACCATGCCCCCCACACCCCACTCATCCTGCCTCCCGTCACCCCCACTCACCCTACCCATGGCCTCAATGGAATCCACCATGCTCTCCACACCCCACTCATCCTGCCCCCCGTCACCCCCACTCACCCTGCCCATGGCCGCAATGGAATCCACCATGCTCCCCACACCCCACTCATCCTGCCCCCCGTCACCCCCACTCAGCCTGCCCATGGCCTCAGCAATGGAGTCCACCATGCTCACCACACCCCACTCATCCTGCCCATGGCCTCAATGGAATCCACCATGCTCCCCACACCCCACTCATCCTGCCCCCCGTCACCCCCATTAAACCTGCCCATGGCCTCAATGGAATCCACCATGCTCCCCACACCCCACTCATCCTGCCCCCGTCACCCCCACTCACCCTGCCCATGGCCTCAATGGAATCCACTATGCTCCCCACACCCCACTCATCCTGCCCCCCATCACCCCCACTCACCCTGCCCATGGCCTCAATGGAGTCCACCATGCTCACCACTCACCATGGCGCCCACCATACCCCACTCATCCTGCCCCCCCGTCACCCCCACTCACCCTGCCCATGGCCTCAATGGAGTCCACCATGGCGTCCACCATACCCCACTCATCCTGCCCCCCCGTCACCCCCACTCAGCCTGCCCATGGCCTCAGCAATGGAGTCCACCATGGCGCCCACCATACCCCACTCATCCTGCCCCCCCGTCACCCCCACTCACCCTGCCCATGGCCTCAGCAATGGAGTCCACCATGGCGCCCACCATACCCCCTTCGCTGGCGGCCTCGTTCAGGGTCACCATGATGTCATCTACCGCCTCCCTCATCAGCTGAGCAGCCTCCGCTATGGCATCATGGGTATGGGACGCCTTCATACAGACAGAGATACATACAGTTGAAGTCTGAAGTTTACGTACACTTCTGTTGGTAATTCAAACTCGTTTTTCAACCACTCCACAAATGTCTTGTTAACAAACTGTAGTTTTGACAAGTCGGTTAGGGCATCTACTTTGTGCATGACAAGTAATTTTTCCAACAATTGTTTACAGGCAGATTATTTCACTTATAATTCACTGTATCACAATTCCAGTGGGTCAGAAGTTTACATACACTAAGTTGACTGTGCCTTTAAACAGCATGGAAGATTCCAGAAAATTATGCCATTGCTTTAGAAGCTTCTGATAGGCTAATTGACAATATTTGAGTCAATTGGAGGTGTACCTGTGGATGTATTTCAAGGCCTACCTTCAAGCTCAGTGCCTCATTGCTTGACATCATGGGAAATTCTAAAGAAATCAACCAAGACCTCAGGAAAAAATTGTAGACCTCCGCAAGTCTGGTTCATCCTTGGGAGCAATTTCCAAACGCCTGAAGGTACCACGTTCATCTGTACAAACAATAGTACGCAAGTATAAACACCATGGGGCAACGCTGGAAGGAGATGCGTTGTGTCTCCTAGAGATGAACGTACTTTGGTGTGTAAAGTGCAAATAAATCCCAGAACAACAGCAAAGGACCTTGTGAAGATGCTGGAGCAAACAGGTAAAAGTATCTATATCCACAGTAAAACGAGTCCTATATCGACATAACCTGAAAGGCCGCTCAGACAGGAAGAAGCCACTGCTCCAAATAAAACGAGTCCTATATCGACATAACCTGAAAGGCCGCTCAGACAGGAAGAAGCCACTGCTCCAAAACCGCCATAAAAAAGCCAGACTACGGTTTGCAACTGCACATGTGGACAAAGATCGTACTTTTTGGAGAAATGTCCTCTGGTCTGATGAAACAAAAATAGAACTGTTTGGCCATAATGACCATTGTTATGTTTGGAGGAAAAAGGGGGTGGCTTGCAAGCTGAAGAACACCATCCCAACCGTGAAGCACGAGGGTGGCAGAATCATGTTGTGGGGGTGCTTTGCTGCAGGAGGGACTGGTGTACTTCACAAAATAGATGGCATCATGAGGGAGGAAAATTAGGTGGATATATTGAAGCAACATCTCAAGACATCTGTCAGGAAGTTAAAGTTTGGTTGCAAATGGGTCTTCCAAATGGACGATGACCCCAAAGATACTTCCAAAGTTGTGGCAAAATGGCTTAAGGACAACAAAGTCAAGGTATTGGAGTGGCCATCACAAAGCCCTGACCTCAATCACATAGAACATTTGTGGACAGAACTGAAAAAGCGTGTGTGAGCAAGGAGGCCTACAAACCAGACTCTGTTACACCAGCTCTGTCAGGAAGAATGGGCCAAAATTCTTCCCACAATAAAACTTATTGTGGGAAGCTTGTGGAAGGCTACCTGAAACGTTTGACCCAAGTTAAACAATTTAAAGGCAATGCTACCAAATACTAATTGAGTGTATGTAAACTTCTGACCCACTGGGAATGTGATGAAATAAATAAAAGCTTAAATAAATTCTCTACTATTATTCTGACATTTCACATTCTTAAAATAAAGTGGTGATCCTAACTGACCTAAGACAGGGAAGTTTTACAAGGATTAAATGTCAGGAATGATGAAAAACTGAATTTAAATGTATTTGGCTAAGGTGTATGTAAACTTCTGACTTCACCTGTATCTGTTAGACTACGAGTTTCTTCACTTCCTAAGTTAAACTTAGAAAAGTGCATCTATTAGTTATTGTTCAAACAACATAGTTATTAGCAACTGTATAGGTTATATTCATAATCCATAAAGATGAGGTGGAGTTTCCCCTTTGTGTTATAAAGCACTTTGAGTGATTTATAAATCCAATCAATTAAAGTTCCTGTAAGGTGCAATGATAGTAGGTTTTAGATAGTGTTTTTTCAAAGACCCAAAGTCCTGTTAAACTGTGAGGGTTCAACCTGGGGTAGGGTTCAACCTGGGGTAGGGTTGGGCCATACATCCTATTTCAAGGTATGGATCCACATACCCGTATGGATTTTTACAATACAGTCTATGACGATATGCTGATACAGAGCTAAATACATGGAAAGTTGGATTACTTCACTGTCGGTTTTGTCCTAGTTGAGTATAAAACAAATATGATGTAAAAAGCCCATTAAAAACACTTCTAATTCATGTTTGCCATCCCAGGGGCGTGCACTACTCATAAAACAGGTTTAGAACTTGTATTATTCAGATACTTCAAAATACCGTCAAATACTGACATAAATTAGAAAAATATTGTGACATGATATTTTGGCCCTATCGCCCATATTTGTCCATACCTTGGGGTTTCCTCCTCCCTCCTTGGCTGCATAGATCATCTGCAGGGCGGACTCTGCCAGGGTCTTAGTCTGGTCCAGGAAGGTAATCTGCTGCTGGTGGTCCTGCAGCTTGGACACCACGCCCACCGACGCCCTGATCAGAGGCTCAAAGTAGCCCGCCAGCTGGGTCACCTGGGATGGAAAGGGGTCAAGGGTCAGAGGTTAATGTGTCAGACTGATTATTGTTGCGTTCCAGATCATCATAAATAAAAAATAAAAACCTGGAACGGAGCTATTGACTGCACCTGACAGGTGATATAGACCTAGTATTGGTAACAGTGATGATGCTGCAACTAGTTACCTTGTGTCCTAGTTGGGCAGCTTCCCCTCTGGCGGCTGTAGATATTGGGTCGATTAAGTATCCAATCTCTTGCACTGTGGACGTCAGCTGCTCTTGCAAGGCCTGATGGGATTGATCAGAGTAAAATAATTTCAACATTGGTCATTATGCAAGGCATGTTGTGGTTCTGTGGCAATTCTAACGCTCCCTGTCCAAACTGTTTTTAACTTAATTCAAATGGCAGTTGGTCTCAATTAGCAGTAGACCTGATCAAAGATCTGTAGCCCACTAACGGACAGAGATCGAGAGAGATGGGTAAAGGGAGAGAAGGATGGATAGAGAGAGAATAAGAGAGGGGGGGGTGCCTGTGGGTCAGCAGAGCGTGTAGTGTCTCATTAACGATCATTACCTCCAGTGATATGTCATCCCTGCTGGCCAGGTTCTGGCTGACTGCAGCTAGCGAGGCCTGCTCAATGTTCCGGATACATCTGTTGATGTTATCTATGGAGTAGTCACACTCCCTCTGGCCTGGAGCCTTGTCCCTGAGAGGCGGAGAGAGAGAAAGAGAGGGAAAGAGGATGAAATAAATATAAAGAGCATGTTTATCTATGTCAGCTAGCAGGCATCCAACAGGATCAGAGAGATCTGGAGAGATGGTGAATTCTAACAAACCATGACTAAGCCGATCAACAGCCTTGAGCCAAATCAGCCAATCGGAGATCAAGGATGAACATTATGGTCTTGTCCAATCTCTGAAGGTTATTATAACTGCTTATCACAACTTAATGAGTTATAACAGTTGTCCATGTCCAGGCCAGTAAGAGGTGCAGTGCTGTCACTGTGCTAACCTGATGGCCGTGATGAGACCTTTGATGGAGTCGGACACAGTCCGAGAGTGGCCAGCCAGGACCGACCAGGTGGGTGGGTCTTTGGGGTTAATAACCAGTGAACGTGCAGTCTTCAGCAGGTGGGTGGAGCTGTCCAGCATAGAGCGAGCTGATTGGAGGATGGGCTCCTGAGCGGCAGAGCCCTGCACATAAACAAACGAAAGATGAGCATCTCCATGACAACCATGAAAAATAAACTGTTTAACGTAAACTTTTTCTACACCCACAATGTCATTGCAGTTGGTCTCAGAGTTCTAAATAAAGTTTAAACTTTCACACAAGTTGAACGGAGCACCATGTTTAGAAATGGCCAGAAGTGTGTAGTCGTACCTCACTGCTGATCTGAGCAGGGCTGCTGGCGAACTCTGGATTAGACGCAAACGCTGTGAGGTTCTCAACAGCCTCTATGAGTGGAGCTGTGGCCACCAGACACGTGTTCCTATTCTCCTGAGAGAAATCACCATCCAGAGCCTGGAGGGAAAGAAATGGAGAAACACAGGTCAATATACACGTAATGGGCCAGTCTATCAGTAAAAAAACCTTATTGGAGTCTGCAGTCTTACCTTTATAGTTTTGACCAGGTTGGCTGTGCTGTTGGCCACCTCCTTGGCAGACTGGACAAAGTGTCTCTTGGCTGTGGGGTTGGCTGTCTTGGAGGAGGCCAGGCGACAGGCGTTGCAAAGAGCTGATGTGTGCTTTGCTACGATGGTGGCAGACGACAGCACCTGTAAACACCCACCATAACAGTCTCAGAAAGCCATACCCTAAATGGGAACATTGGAACGTGGTGTGAGGCAACACGGATGTCTAGACAGATGAACCATAACACGTCAGATGAAGGATAACAACAAACAAATCAGCAGCTCGGGATTTTTCTAAAGTAGATGACAAGAGATAAACATGACAAAGGGAACAGCTGACGGCCCATAAACAGAAATGCCCTGTGGTCGGATGAAACAAAAATAGAACTGTTTGGCCATAATGACCATCATTACGTTTGGAGGAAAAATGGGGAGGCTTGCATGCTGAAGAACACCGTCCCAACCGTGAAGCACAGGGGTGGCAGAATCATGTTGTGGGGGTGCTTTGCTGCAGGAGGGACTGGTGTACTTCACAAAATAGATGGCATCACGAGGGACCTTGTGAAGATGCTGGAGCAAACAGGTAAAAGTATCTATATCCACAGTAAAACGAGTCCTATATCGACATAACCTGAAAGGCCGCTCAGACAGGAAGAAGCCACTGCTCCAAATAAAACGAGTCCTATATCGACATAACCTGAAAGGCCGCTCAGACAGGAAGAAGCCACTGCTCCAAAACCGCCATAAAAAAGCCAGACTACGGTTTGCAACTGCACATGTGGACAAAGATCGTACTTTTTGGAGAAATGTCCTCTGGTCTGATGAAACAAAAATAGAACTGTTTGGCCATAATGACCATTGTTATGTTTGGAGGAAAAAGGGGGTGGCTTGCAAGCTGAAGAACACCATCCCAACCGTGAAGCACGAGGGTGGCAGAATCATGTTGTGGGGGTGCTTTGCTGCAGGAGGGACTGGTGTACTTCACAAAATAGATGGCATCATGAGGGAGGAAAATTAGGTGGATATATTGAAGCAACATCTCAAGACATCTGTCAGGAAGTTAAAGCTTGGTTGCAAATGGGTCTTCCAAATGGACGATGACCCCAAAGATACTTCCAAAGTTATGGCAAAATGGCTTAAGGACAACAAAGTCAAAATATTGGAGTGGCCATCACAAAGCCCTGACCTCAATCCTATAGAACATTTGTGGACAGAACTGAAAAAGCGTGTGTGAGCAAGGAGGCCTACAAACCAGACTCAGTTACACCAGCTCTGTCAGGAGGAATGGGCCAAAATTCACACAACTTATTGTGGGAAGCTTGTGGAAGGCTACCCGAACTGTTTGACCCAAGTTTTTTTTTTTTACCCCTTTTTCTCCCCAATTTCATGGTATCCAATTGTTGTAGTAGCTACTATCTTGTCTCATCGCAACAACTCCCGTACGGGCTCGGGAGAGACGAAGGTTGAAAGTCATGCGTCCTCCGATACACAACCCAACCAGCCGCACTGCTTCTTAACACAGCGCGCATCCAACCCAGAAGCCAGCCGCACCAATGTGTCGGAGGCTACACCGTGCACCTGGCAACCTTGGTTAGCGCGCACTGCGCCCGGCCCGCCACAGGAGTCGCTGGTGCGCGATGAGACAAGGAAATCCCTACCGACCAAGCCCTCCCTAACCCGGACGACGCTAGGCCATTTGTGCGTCGCCCCACGGACCTCCCGGTCGCGGCCGGTTACGACAGAGCCTGGGCGCGAACCCAGGGACTCTGATGGCACAGCTGGCGCTGCAGTACAGCGCCCTTAATCACTGCGCCACCCGGGAGGCCTGTTTGACCCAAGTTAAACGATTTAAAGGCAATGCTACCAAATACTAATTGAGTGTATGTAAACTTCTGACCCACTGGGAATGTGATGAAAGAAATAAAAGCTGAAATAAATTCTCTACTATTGTTCTGACATTTCACATTCTTAAAATAAAGTGGTGATCCTAACTGACCTAAGACAGGGAGGTTTTATGAGGATTAAAAGTCAGGAATGATGAAAAACTGAATTTAAATGTATTTGGCTAAGGTGTATGTAAACTTCTGACTTCACCTGTATCTGTTAGACTACGAGTCTCTTCACTTCCTAAGTTAAACTTAGAAAAGTGCATCTATTAGTTATTGTTCAAACAACATAGTTATTAGCAACTGTATAGGTTATATTCATAATCCATAAAGATGAGGTGGAGTTTCCCCTTTGTGTTATAAAGCACTTTGAGTGATTTATTATTCCAATCAATTAAAGTTCCTGTAAGGTGCAATGATAGTAGGCTTTAGATAGTGTTTTTTCAAAGACCCAAAGTCCTGTTAAACTGTGAGGGCTCTTCAAATCAACCCAAGGTGACTAGTTAGTAAACAAATAAAACCAAACAAACCTGTGTTATCATGTCCCAACTGACCTGTGAGGGGCTGCTGTCCGGATCCACCAGGTTCTGACAGGCCATCTGGATCGCCTGATTGGCTCGTGCAAACTGGATGGCGTCGACCAACCCCTGATGCCCTGCCTGACTGTTGGGGTCAGACACGCCCACCAGGTAGGAGGCCTGAGGAGAGAGGACAGGAGGAGGCACTTCAACATACTGTAGAACCAGACGTGGCTCTCATAGTAGCAGAAAGCAGGTAGGCTACAATGTTAGCAGCTTAAATAGCAGCTTTTTACTGAACACAGCATCTGGTCGACACACAGATGGACAGAGCTTTACTCATGTGTGGTATATTGATGTAGTAAGGGGAAACCCAGAAATGGTCAGTGGTGGAAAAACAGAAGTCCACACTACTCTCTTTCTACACTAGCACAACACTCTCTGGCTCAAGCAGAGCACACACAGGGTGCTCACATATTCACACAGTATGACACACAGTATGTCTGGTAGGTCCAGAGCAGGTACTTCGTAGCATGTCCTAACCTGTCCTGCAGCCTCAGTGAGCCCACACAGGGCCTTGGTGGCCAGTCCCACACAGCCCCCAAACGCTGGCACATCCCCGGTTTTACAGTTCTGAGAAATGCCAGCCATGGACTCTCCCAGGACCTGAAAGAACAGGGGGAACAGAGGAAAAGAGCAGAAGGGAGGGAGCTGTAGCATTCCTCAGCCAGGCAGGTCACCGCTCTCTCTCTGCTCTCCCTCCCATCTCTCCATCTCTACTCGTTTCCATCTGTCTGGAGGTTGTGGTTATGCTTGCTCTTTCAGCAGCACTCAGGGTCATGGCCCTCCCTACCTTGGAGTTCTCCATGACGCTCTCGATGCAGTGGAAGTAGGAGAGATTGCTGACTGGCTCGTTGGGGTTGGCTAACATTCCTTTCACCGCCTGAGGGGAGAGGGAAAACATCTCTTAACATCTACAAGGGAACTTGTTAATTTAACTAAAACCAAAGGAACCCATTATAGATACAACTTAAATGAGCAACATGAAAACATTCTCCTAGAGCACTCCCATAATCTCTACATTTAACATAACCCACTTTAATGAAGCTACTATCCAATCTCTCATAACAAAGGCTGCTACAGATGACACTGCTTTTACTAAACACCATTACTGCTTCAACTAACACTCCTGCTACCACCACTATGACTGCAGCTGTTATCAGTAAAGCTCATGTTATTGATGTAAGCTATTGATGTTGATAGTACCTCCAGCTCTCGTAGGGCATTGTCACACTCCTTCTGTCCCGGGGCCTGCTGTGTGGCCAATGTGATTAGCTGGTTAATGCTCTCTGTCACTGCTCTGAAACACAGGATGGGAGGGAGAGGAGTGAGAGAGCCCGAGTGAGAGAGCCCGAGAGAGACCGAGAGAGAGAGAAACCGAGAGAGAGACCGAGAGAAGTTCAAAATGAGAGGCACTTAGACCAGCGTTCAGCTCCATTACACAAACACAAGGTCCCAGGCTCCATTGGTTCCAAATCTAATATCGTGCTTTGGGTCCCTCTGGTCTCCCCCCTCCTCCCTCTCTATCTCTTTTTTTCAGCAGAATTCCAGCAGGCTTCAGTGAGCCAGTCAGACATTTCAGTCACACACCTCCCTCTTAACCTTCCAATTACCAGACAGGAAATTAACAGCCTCCACAAGCCTGAAGGGAGACAGCACTTCATCTACCACCTAGGAGGACATTTCTGCTGTGAAGTGGAGCTACACTGGAGGTGTGAGATTGAGAAGTGCATGTGTGTCACATCAAAAGCCTTGTCCCTTCCTACGGCACAGTGAAACCTCCCATTGCTTTGGCCCTGGCATAAGTGTATTGTAACACATTGCAAATCTGGAATGAACTGTGGGTGGAAAATCTCCTGTTCTAAATCCAACAAGATATAATAAATAACCAATCAACAGGTGTGGTATTGTGAGAGCCCACATAGAGGGCAGTGTATGGTAGGTACCTTGCAGCAGCAGCCAGCAGGTTCTTGGCGTTAGCTGCCCCAGGGTCTACAGACAGAGACTTGGCTGCCAGGAGCAGCTTGCTGGAAGCCATGGAGATGTTCTTCAGGTTACCTATCACCTGGATCTGCTCATCTTTCCTCTACAACATCCACAGCAGAATCACCAGTTATTACAAGTCATAAACACTAGTTGTAAATCAATCATATACAAAAGTCATACAGAAAGGGCATGAAATGTTGCTAGTCATTTAGAGTCTAAATGAACCCAAATCTGCCTGGTAACTTGATCCACTCAGAACGATGACACAGCTATATAGTGCTAATCAACCCTGAATGTAACCTTTGTTTAACTAGGTAAGCCAGTTAAAAACAAATTCATATTTACAATGACGGCCTACAATGGCCAAACCCGGGCCAATTGTGCGCCGCCCTATGGGACTCCCAATCCCGGCCGGTTGTGATACAGCATGGAATCGAACCAGGGTCTGTAGTGACGCTTCTAGCACTAAGATGCAGTGCCTTAGACCGCTGCATCAGTCGGGAGCCATGTGCAACTGACTATCCCTGGTCCTCCTATCCATCAGTCAGATGAATAGGAGAATGGTGCGTGGGCTGTTTTCTAGCTGCACCATGCTTAACATGTATATTGTTCCTCTCAAACTCTGTTCTAAACATAGACTCTCTGGTTCCAACTCTGCTGCTGGCAGATCCTGCAGTCACCTGGGTCTGATTTGGTAATCAGTGTCATGCCACTAAGATTTCCTCCTTCCTTATCAGCAAGGCAGCCCGGAAAAGACCTTCAACTGTCATCTTATTTAGACTAAATTTAACAGACCGCCGCTTTGAGGCAATTCAATGAAATACTCTGTATCTATAAGGAAAGTTAATCAACAAATAGATAGACTGATGGTTGGCCAAGCTATGACTTTTGAGGCCAATTGGTCAACTTTTCCTCCTCTATTTTCCATTATATCAGCTTTGATAAATTAAACAGTTGGTTCTTATGTCCAAAAGGTGATGAAGAGGCTTATGTAAATAAATTAGTCACACTAAAACAGTCAAATCCAGTATGGTGCCTCGTTTGTGTTCATTAGGCACAAAACAAAACTGCGTGGAACGTGGAGGCACTATGTGAACTTGTCAATAAGAAAGGTTAATTATGGTTTCCATTGCGATGGTATGGTGTGGTGTGCCCTAACGAACAAGTTCCAGGTTCAGTACCACACAGACAGACCACTGTGACTGCACCTGAGTGTGCCCAGCCATCTCAATGCCGGCGTCCAAGAAGTCATCAAAGTCTTCTCTGAACTTCCCAGATGCGTCTGCGAGCTGGGTGCTGGAGCCGCGGGAGGCGTGGACCACGTCTCCTGCTGATTGGTTCAGATCTGCTGCGGTCTGGTTCAGCTCGCTCTGGGCCTCCTGGAATGACCTGGTGGATGGAGGGAGCTACAGAGAGAGAAAGATAAGAGACAGAAAAACGTAGAGAGACAACAAAGACAGCCATAGCGAGTCAGTGATTAGGTTGTGGTGCAATAAATGTAAGTATGGTTTAAAAACATTTGACAAGTGTTTGACCTAGCGGCAGTTTTAAATCAATAAACGGGTGATTAACTCTGGGGTAATCAGTGGCTTTACGTTAATGTTTTTTTCAATAAAGTAACCTTTACTTAAGGAAGTGTAGAACTTACCGTTTCTCCCAGCAGTTTCTTGCTGGCCTCTCCAATGCTCCTGAGGGCCATGTCCACATCCTTCTGGCCAGGCAGGCAGTTGACACAGTTATTCAGAGAGTGGGACACAGCCTTGGCCACCTGAAGCAGAGACAACAGGTGTGTGTGAGCACAGGTGTGCATGTGTGTGTTTGTGAGCATGCCTGCGTGTGTGTCAAGTGTGATCATTCATGCGTGAACTGAGTTGTTTTCCACAGTAGTGATGTTGCTGAGCTGCAATCACAATCTTAAAATGCTAATGAGCCAAGAAGCATAGCGGAGTAATTGATGTTCCTAATTTGCACTTCTGTTTCCAACAGAACATATGCCAATATGTCTGTGTCCCTGTGGGGCCTAGCAACAGAACAGGAGTTGTGCTGCTGAAAGGATTACTGAATGCACAACTAGGACTACCTGAAAAGATAAGATACACAATTGAAGCCTTTTATTTGGTAAGATTTGAAAGAGATCATCATCCAAAGAGGAATTCAAGGACTATCCTTGGATTCCATTCAAAACCAAAGGGATCGTCAACACCATGTAAAATGGGTCCTATTTCTCTCTCATTTGCAAAGGAACAGAACAAACACCACAATACTATGTCCAGTCTGTCCCTTTATCTGCAGTAGCATCTATTGATGCATCATTTATTCATCTGGTGGGAAGGTTATATGGGAAGGACCAGGCATTCATAATTGATGTGTCCTTAAAGTTGTGAATCTCCTGCTACAGCAGGCGGAGGGTGAACACCTCACTGTGTTTGACAGGTGATCAGTGTTTTGTTCAGCTGGGCTGATAAAATTTGAACTATTATTTGTCTATGAAAAGTTATTTATTTTATTATTCACTACCAGATACTGTAGTTGTGAGAAGTGATCTGTGGAAGCTCTACAATAAAAATAGTTGCCTCTCACTTGACCTTCCGTGTAACACAAGCCAAGACTTTCTGAATAAAAGTGGTGATATTAAAACTCTAGTAGCCCTTTGGTTGTCTAAGAGCACCAACCACAGCCAACTCCATTCAGACAGAGGACAATTATACTGAACAGATGGAAAATATGGACGTTAGCAGAGCCATATACAGCTGAAGTCAGAGTTTACATACACCTTAGACAAATACATTTAAATTCAGTTTTTCACAATTCCTGACATTTAATCCTAGTAAAATTTCCCTGTCTTAGGTCAGTTAGGATCACAACTTTATTTTAAGAATCTGAAATGTCCAAATAATAATAGAGCATTTATTTAAGCTTTTATTTCTTTCATCATATTCCCAGTGGGTCAGAAGTTTACATACACTCAATTAGTATTTGGTAGCATTGCCTTTAAATTGTTTAACTTGGGTCAAACGTTTCCACGAGCTTCCCACAATAAGTTGGGTGAATTTTGGCCCATTCCTCCTGACAGAGCTGGTGTAACTGAGTCAGGTTTGAAGGATCCTTGCTCACACACGCCTTTTCAGTTCTGTCCACAAATGTTCTATGTGATTGAGGCCAGGGCTTTGTGATGGCCACTACAATACCTTGACTTTGTTGTCCTTAAGCCATTTTGACACAACTTTGGAAGTATGCTCGTCATTGTCCATTTGGAAGACCCATTTGCGACCAAGCTTTAACTTCCTGACAGATGTCTTGAGATGTTGCTTCAATATATCCACAATTTTCCTCCCTCATGATGCCATCTATTTTGTACCCCCACAACATCATGCTGCCACCCCTGTGCTTCACGGTTGGGATGGTGTTCTTCAGCTTGCAAGCCTTCCCCTTTATCCTTCAAACATAACAATGGTCATTATGGCCAAACAGTTCTGTTTTTGTTTCATCCAACCAGAGGACATTTCTCCAAAAAGTATAATCCTTGTCCCCATGTGCAGTTGCAAACCGTAGTCTGGCTTTTTTTTATGGCGGTTTTGGAGCAGTGGCTTCTTCCTTGCTGAGTGGCCTCTCAGGTTATGTCGATATAGGACTCGTTTTACTGTGGATATAGATACTTTTGTACCTGTTTCCTCCAGCATCTTAACAAGGTCCCTTGCTATTGTTCTGGGATTTATTTGCACTTTTCGCACCAAAGTACGTTCATCTAAGAGACAGAACGCATCTCCTTCCTGAGCGGTATGACGGCTGCGTGGTCCCATGGTGTTTATACTTGTGTACTATTGCTCCCAAGGATGAACCAGACTTCTACAATTTTTTTCTGACGTCTTGATTGATTTCTTTTGATTTTCCCATGATGTCAAGCAAAGAGGCACTGAGTTTGAAGGTAGGCCTTGAAATACATCCACAGGTACACCTCCAATTGACTCAAATAATGTCAATTAGCCTATCAGAAGCTTCTAAAGCCACAAAAATATTTTCTGGAATTTTCCAAGCTGTTTAAAGGCACAGTCAACTTAGTGTATGTAAACTTCTGACCCACTGGAATTGTGATACCGTGAATTATAAGTTAAATAATCTGTCTGTAAACAATTGTTGGAAAAATTACTTGTGTCATGCACGAAGTAGATGTCCTAACCGACATCAAAACTACAGTTTGTTAACAAGAAATTTGTGGAGTGGTTGAAAAACTAGTTTTAATGACTCCAACCTAAGTGTATGTAAACTTCTGACTTCAAGCCTTTTATAGAGATATAGAGTAGCTTCATCCCTATACGGCTCTGCACGTTATTGTACTGAAGTCCCCTACTCACCTGGGCTAGCCTCTGCTGGCTCTCTGAGTCACCGGGAGAGACCAGGGCCTGCTTGGCCTCATGGATCAGCATGGCCGAGCCTTCCATAACATCACAGGCTGAATCCAACATGGACGCCGCTGCCTGAGGGTTGGTGGTAGAGGCTGCCACACCCCGCGCTGCCTGGGCTAGAGTCTTCAGGGCCTGGGCTGTCTCTCTGGCTGCTAACCCTGGAGGAAAATATACAAATGGTGAGTAGGGTTTGGAATGCTACAAATAAAGAAGAGTTATTAAGGAAGTAGCTCCCTACTGCCGCGCGGCAAGCTCTCTCTCCACTGCCGCGCGGCAAGCTCTCTCTCCAGTGCCGCGCGGCAAGCTCTCTCTCCAGTGCCGCGCGGCAAGCTCTCTCTCCAGTGCCGCGCGGCAAGCTCTCTCTCCAGTGCCGCGCGGCAAGCTCTCTCTCCAGTGCCGCGCGGCAAGCTCTCTCTCCAGTGCCGCGCGGCAAGCTCTCTCTCCAGTGCCGCGCGGCAAGCTCTCTCTCCACTGCCGCGCGGCAAGCTCTCTCTCCACTGCCGCGCGGCAAGCTCTCTCTCCACTGCCGCGCGGCAAGCTCTCTCTCCAGTGCCGCGCCTCAAGCTCTCTCTCCAGTGCCGCGCGGCAAGCTCTCTCTCCACTGCCGCGCGGCAAGCTCTCTCTCCACTGCCGCGCGGCAAGCTCTCTCTCCACTGCCGCGCGGCAAGCTCTCTCTCCAGTGCCGCGCCTCAAGCTCTCTCCAGTGCCGCGCGGCAAGCTCTCTCTCCAGTGCCGCGCGGCAAGCTCTCTCTCCAGTGCCGCGCGGCAAGCTCTCTCTCCAGTGCCGCGCGGCAAGCTCTCTCTCCAGTGCCGCACGGCAAGCAGTACCGATGCACCAAGTCTGGAACCAACAGGACCCCGAACAGATTCTACTCCCAAGCCATTAGACCACTAAATAGTTAACCAAATAACTACCCAGACTATCTGCATTGACCCTCTTTGCACCAACTCGTACCTCGACTCTGTACTGGTACCCGTGTATAATGCTACGTTATCCTTACTCATTGTGTATTTATTCCTTGTGTTCTATACATTGTTGGGAAGGGCCCACAAGTAAACATTTTACTGTCAGTCTACACCGATTGTTTACCAAGCATGTGACAAATAAAACATGTATTAAATGAAAAGGACTGTTTGCATTCAGATGTGTCAAACATCCAAATACATTCAGAAGATTGAATTAAGCCTTAATAAATGCATGTTATTACCTCGGATATCCATAGCCCTCTCATGTTGACAGTGTGCTATACCAGGTAGCAAGAGCCTCTGGTTTAGTTTCATAAGGTCTAAACTATGACTGCCTCAAAAAGGGAATGCAACATTTCAGCTTCAACAAAACACATTGGGGAGGAATCTAGTAAATTGAATCAGCTTGCATTACCCCATTCATCTAGACAAGATTACTGAAGGAATGTCACATCTATTGAAGTAGGGGAAGGATTTCTTTGTGCTACTTTCCAGAGAGAAAAGGTTGAATCTAATCTACTATTGACCTTGAAGCATCAAATATGTTGAAGTTTTCAGTAGTAACAGTAAAATCTGTAGTCAAAAGTGAAATACACTATTATAGACACGTCCTGGTGGTGCTATGGAGTTTGTTATTTAGCGGTATTGCTCTAATTAGAATGGGAGCCCCAGGGCAGTAGAACAGTACCTGTGTAGTGTTCATTGCCCTGTGCAGCACAGGTGAGCAGCTGAGCCATGGAGGATCCCACAGACTTGGAGGTGCTGCCCAGGTCCTGAGCACACTTCTCCATCTGCAGAGAGAACAGCACACAGTACATCAGACACCCAGACAAACAGACTCAGCAATGGATGAAAGAGTAATCAGTAGAAGTAATGAGACGTTGATTAATTCAATGAATCAGATTTCCCTGACCGAATCTCCAGGTAGTGGTTTCAGCTGCATGTCTATGGCAGCCATCTTGGCGTCTTGGAGCTCAGTCTTCAGAGTCTGGACGGCTGTGAGAGCTGAGTGGATCTCCATGGGGCCGCAGGCTTCGTGGGCCTAAAGAGCACAAGAGAGCAGACCATTGAATTAGTCATTCTAGACTGACAGTTTAACCCACCTGAGCTGGTATTTAGTGTCCTAGTCTATCAGAAGCTGGCTAGTCCTAACAGGGGATAGGTACCCTCACAAAGTGACAGAGGTTAGCGACAGGTATGACTTAAGTGTGTGTGTGTTTATGTACCTTCTGTGCTGCGGTTCTGAGCTCTGCCAGGCTGGTGGCCAGGTTCTTGGCACACTGACCCAGCTGCATAGCAGCGGCCTGGTCCATCACCGTGGGAACAGATGACTTCGCTGATGTCACCATCTTACTGCCAGGCTGTCATGAGAGAAACAGGAAACAGAGAAATGTCAAATTCATCCCAAGAAGATGTTTGGTACCAGAGAATGTCTTTATTTGAATCTATTATGACTACAAAACCCAGCCTTACCCAAGTATTAGACATCATCATCATCATCAATAATATATGTTTAGACGCTTTCAAGCTCAAGCTCACAAGCACACAAGCACACAAGCACACAAGCACACACACACACACAAGCACACACAAGCACACACAAGCACACACAAGCACACACACACACACACACACATCAGCACTGTACAATATATTGAGATCCCTTCATTCAATATGTGGAGAGATTAGGAGCCAGACTGGCACTGGTGGAGTACCTGTAGGAAGTTCTGACTGGTGATGATGAGGGCTAGCTGGGTAGTGAGGTCTTCAGGCTGGGCCTGGCTGCCCCTTACCCCCTGGACCAGCTGGGGAATGTGGTCTGCCATGGCCTAGTGAGCCGCACACATACATAAACAGTCAACACACATACAGTATTCAACCACAGTTTCTATATAGCTGTAGCACCTATATAGCTGTTTAACTACAGTAGGCATACAAAGTGTTAAATGCAAGGAACTGGTGATGTCCCCTGGCATTAAGAGACTTATCCCCAGTACCTTGCAGCTCTGCACCAATTGCTGGTGAGCGGCGGTGTTCTTGTTGGAGGCTGCTGCATTCTGGGAGGCAGCGATGGTCTGGGTGGCTGCAGCTGCAGCTTGCTTGGCGGCATTCTGTTGGAATGTCACACATGTCAGGCATGTTTAGAATCACTACCTTGACGAATCAACACACACACAAGGTGCCTCTCAAATGGCACCCCATTCCCTTTATAGTGCACTTATTTTTACCAGGAGGCCCATGGTCAAAAGAACCGTACTAAAGGGAATAAAGTGACATTTGGGAGGCAGACAGTCTCCACTTAGAGCCAGGGTTCCTCAGGTCAGAGATCAAATATTTGTTGTGCCATCTTTAATGTCGGGCAGTAGGGTTCAAACAATCTCCTGATTTGGTATTTTATTAGGATCCCCATTAGCTGTTGTGAGAGCCTCTGACCCACTCAAAACATGAACAATACAGAACATTGACAAGAACAGCTCAAGGGCAAAACTTCATCAACTTAAATATGGCACACGTAGCCTCCATATCAATACATACACGCACAAACTATCTAGGTCAAATAGGGAAGGTGTTGCTTTATTGTTTTTTTGAAACCAGGTTTGCTGTTAATTTGAGCAGTATGAGATGGAACGCAGTTCCATGCAATAATGGCTCTATATAATACTGTACGCTTTCTTGAATCGGTTCTGGATTCTGGGACCATGAAAAGACCCATGGTGGCATGTCTAGTGGGGTAAGTGTGTGTGTCAGAGCTCTGTGTAAGTTGCAAACATTTTGGAATTTTCAACACATTGTTTCTTACAAAAAGAAGTGATGCAGTCAGTATCTCCTCAACTCTTAGCCAAGAGAGTCTGACATGGATAGTACTTATATCCTCCTTCTGATTACAATAAAAAGCAAGGTGTGCCTCTGTTCTGGGCCAGCGGCAGCTTATCTAGGTCTTTTCTTTTAGCACTGGACCACACAATAATCAAGGTAAGACAAAACTAAACTAGAGCTTTTTGGAGTGTGGTGTCTAAAAAGCAGAGCATCTCTTTATTACGGACAGACCTCTCCTTCTTTACAACCATTGCACCTATATGTTTTGACCATGACAGTTTACAATCTAAGGTAACACCAAGTCATTTAGTCTACTCAACTTGTTCAACAAACACACCATTCATTACCAGATTCAGCTGAGGGATAGAATGATTTGGGAATGATTTGTACCAAATACAATGCTCTTAGCTTTAGGACCAGTTTATTACTAGTCACCGATTATAAAACAGACTGCAACTCTTTGTTAAGGGTTTCAGTGCCTTAATAAGCTGTGATTGCTGATGCGTATATGGTTGAATCATCAGCATACATGGACAAACATTGTTTAATGCCAGTGGCATGTCATTGGTAAAAATATAAAAAAAGAGTAGAAAGCCTAGAGAGCTGCCCTGCGGTACACCACACTTTACATGTTTGACAGAGAAGCTCCCATTAAATAAAACCCTTTGAATTCTATCAGATAGATGGCTCTGAATCCATGATATGGCAGAGGTTGAAAAGCAATAACACATAAGTTCTCTCAGCAACAGGTTATGGGCAATACTATCAAAGGCTGCACTGAAATCTAACCGCTCCCACAATCTTCTTATAAAACAATCATCAGTCATTTGTGTCAGTGCAGTACATGTTGAGTGCCCTTCTCTATAAGCATGCTGAAAGTCTGTTGTTAATTTGTTTATAGAGAAATAGCATTGTATTTGGTCAAACCATTTTTTCCAACAGTTTGCTAAGAGCTGGCAGCAAGTTTATAGGTCTGCTGTTAGAACTAGTAAAGGCCGCTTTATGTGATCGATACATGGACGGTCACGAAATTTCATCAGCCGGTGATTGTCAAGCAAATAACTGCCGGTCTCACGGTAACTGACCATTAATTAACAAACACATTTAGCATCTCCTGGCTTCCACACATAGCCTACAAGCCATTTTAAAAAGTCTAATAAATCCATGTAATATAGCCTCCCCCTTCACAATAAATCCATTATTTATTTTAGACAGAACTAAAGAAGTATGATATGAAGAAAATGTAGTCTATTTCAGAAGAAAAGAATAGCATGCTCGGAGTTGTCCTTATGTTAGGTCCTGATATGTCTATGCCAAATGGCTGTGGTCTATACTACTTAATTTAGCAGATAAGATTTGCTTATAATTAAGTGGCATTATTTTATAGTATGAAGAATACAATTGAACAAAGCTGAATAAAATATATATTTTCTCCAAAACGATGAGGGAATGCGCACATGCCTCTATTCTGTGTTGAGCGGTTAACAAAGAAATAGGTACTCCTATATGCGTAATTTAAATTTATTAATGTAACTTTAGTTGTTCTACAAACACTGGGTTATATCTTTTGATTTTTAATACATTGTAAGGCTGCATGATGAGACTAATGATGATTTGAAAAACTCTCGAAAGGCATGAGCTCGGCTTTGTTTTTGCACAGGCTGTACACACGCCAATAGTCTCTCATTCACAATTTGACAAGCACTTGATAACGCCTCGAATTTCCCAGTGGCATCACCTTTGTGGCCGTAATGCACCCTAAAAAAATCCATGCCTTTAGCAGTGCTGCGTTGTGCCCTTCTCCCTGAGTGTGCAACAAAATCCGAAGCATCTCTCACTCACACGGCTCTCTGTCATATCCAGTTCCAAGGTGCATATTGAAGATATTGAAAGAACTGTCCACATTTACTTTTCATCAGCCAACAAGATGAGCAGGCCTAACCAACAGCAAAAGCACTAGCCTATATCAATCTACTATCTCCCATAGTACAAAAGTCGACCAATTCTATTCTTTGCAAGAAATAAATATTCCATGAATCAGTCAGTGTGTGTAAGTGAGTCTGTGTGTGCTGCGGGGTTGAAGCTACAAACCCATAGGCTTTGCTCTCTCATCCCTTCCAGGGTTTTGGAAGGGAGGGTTGACAACGAGCCTGTCATAGCGGATGTAAGTAATGTCCCCACGCTCTCTGGCAGCTTTCATGGCCAAGATAAGTTCATTCCTCTTCTGGTGCACAGCTTCAGGATAGTCCTCAATGAGGAAAGTATACGTTCTTCTCAAGTTCTTGGCTCTTTCCAGAACAGCTACAGCATTTTTAAAAATGTATTTTTAATTTCACCTTTATTTAACCAGGTAGACCAGTTGAGAACAAGTTCTCATTTACAACTGCGACCTGGCCAAGATAAAGCAAAGCAGTGTGACAAAAACCACAGAGTTACACAAGGGATAAATAAACTTACAGTCAATAACACAATAGAAAAGTCTATTTACAGAGTGTGCAAATGTTGTAAGATTAGCGAGATAAGGCAATAAACCTCAAGAACTTGACCACTACGGGCCTGTCACCTGGGCCGGTGGTGGGTTTTCCAGTTCTGTGGGCGTGCTCCACCTCAAATCTTTTTGTGGTCCATCTTCAGTTTCTCCGAGATCATTTCCCTCACTTTGTCCTCAGACTCCATCCAGGTCTCATGTGGCGATTCTGCAATTACGTCCACAACCATGTTGTTCCTGCAAACTGTTCTTCAGGTCCTGGACCTCTCTGGTCAGGTCGTCCATTATTTTATTAGTTGAGTCCACTAGTATTTGGACAAAACACTACAAGCCATTTTCTTGTTGTTGAAACAACTGCATGTAGAATTGTTTTTGTTGTTGTTGTTGTTGTTCGCTCACCTGTGACAAAGAGACACCACTGTCCTCAACAGTACTCCTGTCGGCTTTGGTCTTTGTCATGGTACCTAGCAACGTAGGTTACGCTGTTACTCCTCACAGTTCCAGACAGGGCAGGTCGCAGGGAAGACTGAAAACAACAAACAGCAGGGATCAACAGCCTCAAGCACGGGACAATCTGTGATCCCAGCCACGGGCTGAGTTCAAGCCCTCAAGACAACCCCGCTAGCTTGATAGGCAGCTAGCAAGCAGCTACACCAAATAGCTCCTCAGAACCGTTCTTGGTCGGCAGGATCACTGGACAGAGAGTAGCAGACCCAGCAACTGATGCCAACTGCGTCTCGGGATCCAAACTCAAAAGGTAGCTAGATACTAAGAAACTTTTTAACACACTTTCAAAACACCAAAACGAGCTCACCCTCATTCCGCATTCAACAGTCATATGTAAAATGCTCCTTTTACATTTCAGTGGCTAGTAGGATGACGATCGAAGAATGATACTGGATGGTCTCTACTTTCATATGAAGGAAAACCTACAAGGACTTCTCAGAATGTAAACAGGAAGGGAAAGGAAGTTTCTATAACAGTTGAATGTACCCAGAGTACACTGTAGCTCTCCAAACACACTCAGTAATGTCCTGTACTGTATATAACTGTTCTTGCATGGTTTACATCAACAGCTGAAAATAATAGCTCTGGTAATGCAATCACCTCTGCACGTTAACCTAAAGCCCAAAATAATACAGCATATCAAAAATACTATTTCTAGACTTTCACTCAAAGCCTGTTGTTTTCCATGCGACTGACAATGTGGTGTGTATGTAGAGCAAGAGCTATGATGAGGAGACACAAGTGGAAGTGCCTGCTTACTCAGCCCCAGAGCCATATACAGAGTTTGGCAAACCCATTAATGGGACGCCACCTTAGCACCAAACTCGCGGAGCCACCAATAGGTATACTGTACATATATGGCTCTGCCCAGCCTAGCTCAGACTCATCCAACTGACCTCTAGCCTATTAATGAGCTTCTTCTTGATGGCGTTCTGAGCTGCAGCGTTCGTGGCCACGCGTAAGCCCTCAGCCGCCTCCCTCAGTCTCTGCTGCTGGTCCTCGTTCTCTGGGTATGCCGCTGCACCCTGTTACACACACACACACACACAAAGTAAGGCACCTCATCCATCATTAAACTGGAGCAGATGGAGATGCATCCAGGGAAAGTGCTAGAGTCCAACTGTAATCATGTCCGTTTGTAATGACAGCAGCTCTTCTTTGTCTATCTATCAACAACTTGTTGAGGAAACATCAAGACTCCTTTTCGTTACCTCCTCCTCTGGCTCCAGCTCTCTTTACCTCTCTCTGTCTCTCCAGCTGTCTCTGATTGTACGTGACTGGGTTCAGTTCACACAAACCAATATCCCTAAGAGCCTCTGTGCGTCCTATTGTTGAGGGAATGAAGAGAATCTAGAGCCTAAGCCTCCATGCCATTTAGTTAATTAAGCAGCCAGGCGCTTCCCTCACCTGCTGCTGAATGAACCCTCTACAGTACATTACAGCAGCCATCTTATCTCTCTCTAATACACACACACTAAAAACATACCACCCACAGCCCCAAGGTGATGTTTATAGTAAGCCCAGACTAATGTGAAGAGACATTACAGTACTAATTCCTCAAGAGTAGAGGGGAATAATGTGATTGAGTCTTGAAATGCAAAACAGTTTTTTATAACAGTGTGTCATGTTAGCCAGCCCAGTACAGTCTATCATTGATACTATTCGCTGCTTCCTGTAAGCCAGGTTAACTGTCACTTATGTGTGATCAGAAATTGTCACTGAAGGGAAAACCAATCGTATTCTAATAATAAAAGGGATTGGAAATGAAACACAGAGTAGTGTCCGAAATTAAACCACATGGCTAATGTCCAGATTTCTCAGCACACAGCTTTGAGAGAAAGCCAAACGAAGAGCTGCCATCTTCTGTTGAGTCCCCACTACTGACACAATCCTTTCTCCATGCCTCAGCAAAACCTTCTCTACCCTCAATCAATCAATTATAGGACGCTTATATTAGGCTTGTATAATATATATTTTTTGTGCATATCCCCCCCCCCCCTCCGAGACCCTGGGTTACAACCAGGGATCAGCCAATGTTGACGGCAACCCTGGAGAAATTAGGGTTAAGTACCTTGCTCAACGGCAGATCGACAGATATTTCACCTTTTGGTTACCTGCCCAATGCTCTAACTGCAAGGCTGCCTATGGTAGTGCTATAGTGTTGAATACAGCCCCCCTTTCTGACAGTTACCAAGGAAACAGTGGCTGGGCAAATCCTTCATTGATAGTGATAAAGATAGCTGCTATAATGTGATTAATGTGGAATCAAAGCATCTAACCAGCTGTAAGATACGGCCCCATTTAGCATTCATGATGGCAGGGACATTAATACTTGTCTGTAAGGCTGAGGAGCAGATGAAGAATCAAGTGGACTGCCTGAATAAAAGTAGACTTATTTAACTAGACAACCAGGAAGCACCCAAATAGCACTGTTGAAAAAGCTCCGGTTTGAATGAATGTAATCAAATGCAATACAACCCCATTTGGATAACCATATAAAACATACATGAAATGCATGTCAATGTAAATTGTAAATAAGAAGTTGCCTAGTTAAATAAAGGTTAAATAAAAATAATACACTGGCAAAGGTTGTCGTTGACCGACAGCTTAGCACAGTAAGTAAGCCATTATTACGTACTGTACCTTAGCAGCCTCCACCATCCTGGCTGTGGCGTCTGCCAGTAGTTTAGCTGCAGCAAGTAGCTTCTTAGAGTTGTCAACATCCACTTCCACCTCAGCATCTGACCGCATGGCATTCACCAGGTCAGAGGTGGCCTGAGCCAGGACCCTGGCCTGCCGAACCATCTCTCCTGAGAGGGGAGACAGGGGAGAGAAAGAGGGGGATGGGTAGAAGTAGAGCGGGTCAGCGTGCGAGCGAGAGAGAGCAGGTCAGCGTGCGAGCGAGAGAGAGCGGGTCAGCGTGCGAGCGAGAGAGAGCGGGTCAGCGTGCGAGCGAGAGAGAGCGGGTCAGCGTGCGAGCGAGAGAGAGCGGGTCAGCGTGCGAGCGAGAGAGAGCGGGTCAGCGTGCGAGCGAGAGAGAGCGGGTCAGCGAGAGAGAGAGAGGGTCAGCGAGAGAGAGAGAGAGAGTCAGCGAGAGAGAGAGAGAGAGAGTCAGCGAGAGAGAGAGAGAGAGCGTCAGCGAGAGAGAGAGAGAGAGAGAGAGAGAGTCAGCGAGAGAAAGAGAGTCAGCGAGAGAGAGAGAGAGAGAGAGAGTCAGCGAGAGAAAGAGAGTCAGCGAGAGAGAGTCAGCGAGAGCGAGAGAGAGTCAGCGAGAGAGCGAGAGAGAGTCAGCGAGAGAGAGAGAGTCAGCGAGAGAGAGAGAGTCAGCGAGAGAGAGAGAGAGTCAGCGAGAGAGAGAGTCAGCGAGAGCGAGAGAGAGTCAGCGAGAGAGAGAGAGAGAGAGAGAGAGAGAGAGAGAGAGAGAGAGAGAGAGAGAGAGCGAGAGAGCGAGAGAGAGAGAGAGTCAGCGAGAGAGCGAGAGAGAGAGAGTCAGCGAGAGAGAGAGAGAGAGAGTCAGCGAGAGAGAGAGAGAGAGTCAGCGAGAGAGAGAGAGAGAGTCAGCGAGAGAGAGAGAGTCAGAGAGAGAGAGAGAGTCAGCGAGAGAGAGAGAGAGAGAGAGACAGCGAGAGAGAGAGAGAGAGAGAGAGAGTCAGCGAGAGAGAGAGAGAGAGAGAGTCAGCGAGAGAGAGAGAGAGAGAGTCAGCGAGAGAGAGAGAGAGAGAGAGAGAGTCAGCGAGAGAGAGAGAGAGAGAGAGAGAGAGAGAGAGAGAGAGAGAGTCAGCGAGAGAGAGAGAGAGAGAGAGAGAGAGAGAGTCAGTGAGAGAGAGAGAGAGAGAGAGAGTCAGTGAGAGAGAGAGAGAGAGAGTCAGCGAGAGAGAGAGAGAGAGAGCCAGAGAGAGAGAGTCAGAGTCAGCGAGAGAGCGAGAGAGAGTCAGCGAGAGAGCGAGAGAGAGTCAGCGAGAGAGCGAGAGAGAGTCAGCGAGAGAGCGAGAGAGAGTCAGCGAGAGAGCGAGAGAGAGTCAGCGAGAGAGCGAGAGAGAGTCAGCGAGAGAGAGCGAGAGAGAGTCAGAGAGAGAGTCAGCGAGAGAGAGTCAGCGAGAGAGAGTCAGCGAGAGAGAGCGAGAGAGAGTCAGCGAGAGAGAGCGAGAGAGAGTCAGCGAGAGAGCGAGAGAGAGTCAGCGAGAGAGCGAGAGAGAGTCAGCGAGAGAGCGAGAGAGAGTCAGCGAGAGAGCGAGAGAAAGTCAGCGAGAGAGCGAAAGAGAGTCAGCGAGAGAGAGCGAGAGAGAGTCAGCGAGAGAGAGTCAGCGAGAGAGAGTCAGCGAGAGAGAGCCAGCGAGAGAGAGCCAGCGAGAGAGAGTCAGCGAGAGAGTCAGCGAGAGAGAGCGAGAGAGTCAGCGAGAGAGAGCGAGAGAGAGTCAGCGAGAGAGTCAGCGAGAGAGTCAGCGAGAGAGAGCGAGAGAGTCAGCGAGAGAGTCAGCGAGAGAGAGCGAGAGTCAGCGAGAAAGAGCAATAGAGTCAGCGAGAGAGAGTCAGCGAGAGAGAGTCAGCGAGAGAGAGTCAGCGAGAGAGAGTCAGCGAGAGAGAGTCAGCGAGAGAGAGTCAGCGAGAGAGCGAGAGAGAGTCAGCGAGAGAGCGAGAGAGAGTCAGCGAGAGAGAGTCAGCGAGAGAGCGAGAGAGAGTCAGCGAGAGAGTCAGCGAGAGAGCGAAAGAGAGTCAGCGAGAGAGAGTCAGCGAGAGAGAGCGAGAGAGAGTCAGCGAGAGAGTCAGCGAGAGAGAGCGAGAGAGAGCCAGCGAGAGTCAGCGAGAGAGAGCGAGAGAGAGTCAGCGAGAGAGAGCGAGAGAGTCAGCGAGAGAGAGCGAGAGTCAGCGAGAGAGAGCAATAGAGTCAGCGAGAGAGAGCAATAGAGTCAGCGAGAGAGAGCAATAGAGTCAGCGAGAGAGAGCAATAGAGTCAGCGAGAGAGCGAAAGAGAGTCAGCGAGAGAGAGCGAGAGAGTCAGCGAGAGAGAGCGAGAGAGTCAGCGAGAGAGAGCAAGAGAGTCAGCGAGAGAGAGCGAGAGAGTCAGCGAGAGAGAGCGAGAGAGTCAGCGAGAGAGAGCGAGAGAGTCAGCGAGAGAGAGCGAGAGAGTCAGCGAGAGAGAGAGCGAGAGAGAGCGAGGCAGCGAGAGAGAGCGAGGCAGCGAGAGAGAGCGAGGCAGCGAGAGAGAGCGAGGCAGCGAGAGAGAGCGAGGCAGCGAGAGAGAGCGAGGCAGCGAGAGAGTGCGAGGCAGCGTGCGAGGCAGCGTGCGAGGCAGCGTGCGAGGCAGCGTGCGAGGCAGCGAGAGGAGAGAGAGAACCAGACAAAGTTAGGCTACTGTATGACTAAATCCTGCTAGTCCAAGGAGACGAGAGATGGGTATTTATTCTCTCTATTAAAGAACACATGGCTTTAAACTGCAGTCATCTGGCAGCCAGCATTGAGAACTCGAGCCAATCTGCCAACACTCCCCTGGGAGAGAGAATGAGTCTATTTCCAATCCATTTTTATACTCAACTAACTGAGGCTAATGTCAGGTGTGACTTGAACCCACATATTTGCTGTTGGCTGAAAGCCAGCATTCTTCAACAGTTTAGGTACAGAACAGAATGAGGTTCTTTAGAGCAGCTGGCAGACACTTTCTATACACCAAGAGGCTTTAAATCTAAATATCAACAAACATTCATAAATTTAAACAATTAAATCAAGCTTTATTGGCATTTAATTTAATAGTTGTATTTAGCGACTTCATCACTACCACTACTAGGGAATCCCCTTCCTTCCCTCCTCTCCTCACCTGCGTCTCCCATGGAGCTGAAGATGCTCTCTGTTACGGTCATGATGGTGTCGGTGGCCTGGTCATAGCGACCAATGGGCTCGCCGTGGGAGGCGTAGCGGCATACGTGCTCCAGCAGGTCCCCCAGGGCCTGACCGACAACACTGGCTGCAGAACTCACCTGCAGGATGTCTCTCAATTCAGTTTCAATTCAGGAAGTACACTGACAAACCCATTTCAATGTTCCTCAATGCTTCTATATGTGAAAACTGTACTGAAATTGAGATGGAGTTGACCCCAACTCCGCTCACCTGCTTCAGCATCTCCCCATCGACTGTGGCAGACAGACAGGCCTGGACACAGTCCTCCACTGAGCGGTCCACCAGCTTCCCTGCCTCAATCAGCTGCTCCTGGCACAATGGGGAGCTGATGGTGGGACTCACCACCTGCAGGGAGAGATGGAGAAAGAGAGAGGGATATAGAGAGTTAGAGGAAGAGCGAGATCAGCCGCTCCTGGAACACCAGAGCACTGATGGTGACAGTCACCACCTGGAGAGGAAGGGGTGATGGAGAGAAATGAGTGCATGTGTTGAAAGAGAAACAAAGAGGAAAAAAGATGAAGTAAACAAATCATTTAACATCATCTACATGGATATTATTGAAGTTACTAACTTTACCTGGGGTTATTGAAGTTACTAACTTTACCTGGGGTTATTGAAGTTAGTAACTTTACCTGGGGTTATTGAAGTTAGTAACTTTACCTGGGGTTATTGAAGTTACTAACATTACCTGGGGTTATTGAAGTTACTAACTTTACCTGGGGTTATTGAAGTTAGGAACTTTACCTGGGGTTATTGAAGTTACTAACTTTACCTGGGGTTATTGAAGTTACTAACTTTACCTGGGGTTATTGAAGTTACTAACTTTACCTGGGGTTATTGAAGTTACTAACTTTACCTGGGGTTATTGAAGTTAGGAACTTTACCTGGGGTATTGAAGTTAGGAACTTTACCTGGGGTTATTGAAGTTACTAACTTTACCTGGGGTTATTGAAGTTACTAACTTTACCTGGGGTTATTGAAGTTAGGAACTTTACCTGGGGTTATTGAAGTTACTAACTTTACCTGGGGTTATTGAAGTTAGGAACTTTACCTGGGGTTATTGAAGTTAGGAACTTTACCTGGGGTTATTGAAGTTAGGAACTTTACCTGGGGTTATTGAAGTTAGGAACTTTACCTGGGGTTATTGAAGTTACTAACTTTACCTGGGGTTATTGAAGTTAGGAACTTTACCTGGGGTTATTGAAGTTAGGAACTTTACCTGGGGTTATTGAAGTTACTAACTTTACCTGGGGTTATTGAAGTTAGGAACTTTACCTGGGGTTATTGAAGTTAGGAACTTTACCTGGGGTTATTGAAGTTAGGAACTTTACCTGGGGTTATTGAAGTTACTAACTTTACCTGGGGTTATTGAAGTTACTAACTTTACCTGGGGTTATTGAAGTTAGGAACTTTACCTGGGGTTATTGAAGTTACTAACTTTACCTGGGGTTAATGAAGTTAGGAACTTTACCTGGGGTTATTGAAGTTACTAACTTTACCTGGGGTTATTGAAGTTACTAACTTTACCTGGGGTTATTGAAGTTAGGAACTTTACCTGGGGTTATTGAAGTTACTAACTTTACCTGGGGTTATTGAAGTTACTAACTTTACCTGGGTACCTGGGGTTATTGAAGTTACTAACTTTACCTGGGGTTATTGAAGTTACTAACTTTACCTGGGGTTATTGAAGTTACTAACTTTACCTGGGGTTATTGAAGTTAGGAACTTTACCTGGGGTTATTGAAGTTAGGAACTTTACCTGGGGTTATTGAAGTTACTAACTTTACCTGGGGTTATTGAAGTTACTAACTTTACCTGGGGTTATTGAAGTTACTAACTTTACCTGGGGTTATTGAAGTTACTAACTTTACCTGGGGTTATTGAAGTTACTAACTTTACCTGGGGTTATTGAAGTTACTAACTTTACCTGGGGTTATTGAAGTTACTAACTTTACCTGGGGTTATTGAAGTTACTAACTTTACCTGGGGTTATTGAAGTTACTAACTTTACCTGGGGTTAATGAAGTTAGGAACTTTACCTGGGGTTATTGAAGTTACTAACTTTACCTAGGGTTATTGAAGATACTAACTTTACCTGGGGTTATTGAAGTTACTAACTTTACCTGGGGTTATTGAAGTTACTAACTTTACCTGGGGTTATTGAAGTTACTAACTTTACCTGGGGTTATTGAAGTTACTAACTTTACCTGGGGTTATTGAAGTTAGGAACTTTACCTGGGGTTATTGAAGTTAGGAACTTTACCTGGGGTTATTGAAGTTACTAACTTTACCTGGGGTTATTGAAGTTACTAACTTTACCTGGGGTTATTGAAGTTACTAACTTTACCTGGGGTTATTGAAGTTACTAACTTTACCTGGGGTTATTGAAGTTACTAACTTTACCTAGGGTTATTGAAGATACTAACTTTACCTGGGGTTATTGAAGTTACTAACTTTACCTGGGGTTATTGAAGTTACTAACTTTACCTGGGGTTATTGAAGTTACTAACTTTACCTGGGGTTATTGAAGTTACTAACTTTACCTGGGGTTATTGAAGTTACTAACTTTACCTGGGGTTATTGAAGTTACTAACTTTACCTGGGGTTATTGAAGTTACTAACTTTACCTGGGGTTATTGAAGTTACTAACTTTACCTGGGGTTATTGAAGTTACTAACTTTACCTGGGGTTATTGAAGTTACTAACTTTACCTGGGGTTATTGAAGTTACTAACTTTACCTGGGGTTATTGAAGTTACTAACTTTACCTGGGGTTATTGAAGTTAGGAACTTTACCTGGGGTTATTGAAGTTAGGAACTTTACCTGGGGTTATTGAAGTTAGGAACTTTACCTGGGGTTATTGAAGTTAGGAACTTTACCTGGGGTTATTGAAGTTACTAACTTTACCTGGGGTTATTGAAGTTACTAACTTTACCTGGGGTTATTGAAGTTAGGAACTTTACCTGGGGTTATTGAAGTTAGGAACTTTACCTGGGGTTATTGAAGTTAGGAACTTTACCTGGGGTTATTGAAGTTAGGAACTTTACCTGGGGTTATTGAAGTTAGGAACTTTACCTGGGGTTATTGAAGTTAGGAACTTTACCTGGGGTTATTGAAGTTAGGAACTTTACCTGGGGTTATTGAAGTTACTAACTTTACCTGGGGTTATTGAAGTTACTAACTTTACCTGGGGTTATTGAAGTTACTAACTTTACCTGGGGTTATTGAAGTTACTAACTTTACCTGGGGTTATTGAAGTTACTAACTTTACCTGGGGTTATTGAAGTTAGGAACTTTACCTGGGGTTATTGAAGTTACTAACTTTACCTGGGGTTATTGAAGTTACTAACTTTACCTGGGGTTATTGAAGTTACTAACTTTACCTGGGGTTATTGAAGTTACTAACTTTACCTGGGGTTATTGAAGTTACTAACTTTACCTGGGTACCTGGGGTTATTGAAGTTACTAACTTTACCTGGGGTTATTGAAGTTACTAACTTTACCTGGGGTTATTGAAGTTAGGAACTTTACCTGGGGTTATTGAAGTTACTAACTTTACCTGGGGTTATTGAAGTTACTAACTTTACCTGGGGTTATTGAAGTTACTAACTTTACCTGGGGTTATTGAAGTTACTAACTTTACCTGGGGTTATTGAAGTTACCAACTTTACCTGGGGTTATTGAAGTTAGGAACTTTACCTGGGGTTATTGAAGTTACTAACTTTACCTGGGGTTATTGAAGTTAGTAACTTTACCTGGGGTTATTGAAGTTAGGAACTTTACCTGGGGTTATTGAAGTTAGGAACTTTACCTGGGGTTATTGAAGTTAGGAACTTTACCTGGGGTTATTGAAGTTACTAACTTTACCTGGGGTTATTGAAGTTAGGAACTTTACCTGGGGTTATTGAAGTTAGGAACTTTACCTGGGGTTATTGAAGTTACTAACTTTACCTGGGGTTATTGAAGTTAGGAACTTTACCTGGGGTTATTGAAGTTAGGAACTTTACCTGGGGTTATTGAAGTTAGGAACTTTACCTGGGGTTATTGAAGTTACTAACTTTACCTGGGGTTATTGAAGTTACTAACTTTACCTGGGGTTATTGAAGTTAGGAACTTTACCTGGGGTTATTGAAGTTACTAACTTTACCTGGGGTTAATGAAGTTAGGAACTTTACCTGGGGTTATTGAAGTTACTAACTTTACCTGGGGTTATTGAAGTTACTAACTTTACCTGGGGTTATTGAAGTTAGGAACTTTACCTGGGGTTATTGAAGTTACTAACTTTACCTGGGGTTATTGAAGTTACT
The DNA here is from genome assembly GCF_045791955.1 of Oncorhynchus clarkii lewisi. Classification (NCBI taxonomy): domain Eukaryota; kingdom Metazoa; phylum Chordata; class Actinopteri; order Salmoniformes; family Salmonidae; genus Oncorhynchus; species Oncorhynchus clarkii. The sequence continues at coordinate 76,607,102 of NC_092152.1, read as the reverse complement.
AACTTTACCTGGGTACCTGGGGTTATTGAAGTTACTAACTTTACCTGGGGTTATTGAAGTTACTAACTTTACCTGGGGTTATTGAAGTTACTAACTTTACCTGGGGTTATTGAAGTTAGGAACTTTACCTGGGGTTATTGAAGTTAGGAACTTTACCTGGGGTTATTGAAGTTACTAACTTTACCTGGGGTTATTGAAGTTACTAACTTTACCTGGGGTTATTGAAGTTACTAACTTTACCTGGGGTTATTGAAGTTACTAACTTTACCTGGGGTTATTGAAGTTACTAACTTTACCTGGGGTTATTGAAGTTACTAACTTTACCTGGGGTTATTGAAGTTACTAACTTTACCTGGGGTTATTGAAGTTACTAACTTTACCTGGGGTTATTGAAGTTACTAACTTTACCTGGGGTTAATGAAGTTAGGAACTTTACCTGGGGTTATTGAAGTTACTAACTTTACCTAGGGTTATTGAAGATACTAACTTTACCTGGGGTTATTGAAGTTACTAACTTTACCTGGGGTTATTGAAGTTACTAACTTTACCTGGGGTTATTGTTATTGAAGTTACTAACTTTACCTGGGGTTATTGAAGTTACTAACTTTACCTGGGGTTATTGAAGTTAGGAACTTTACCTGGGGTTATTGAAGTTAGGAACTTTACCTGGGGTTATTGAAGTTACTAACTTTACCTGGGGTTATTGAAGTTACTAACTTTACCTGGGGTTATTGAAGTTACTAACTTTACCTGGGGTTATTGAAGTTACTAACTTTACCTGGGGTTATTGAAGTTACTAACTTTACCTAGGGTTATTGAAGATACTAACTTTACCTGGGGTTATTGAAGTTACTAACTTTACCTGGGGTTATTGAAGTTACTAACTTTACCTGGGGTTATTGAAGTTACTAACTTTACCTGGGGTTATTGAAGTTACTAACTTTACCTGGGGTTATTGAAGTTACTAACTTTACCTGGGGTTATTGAAGTTACTAACTTTACCTGGGGTTATTGAAGTTACTAACTTTACCTGGGGTTATTGAAGTTACTAACTTTACCTGGGGTTATTGAAGTTACTAACTTTACCTGGGGTTATTGAAGTTACTAACTTTACCTGGGGTTATTGAAGTTACTAACTTTACCTGGGGTTATTGAAGTTACTAACTTTACCTGGGGTTATTGAAGTTACTAACTTTACCTGGGGTTATTGAAGTTACTAACTTTACCTGGGGTTATTGAAGTTACTAACTTTACCTGGGGTTAATGAAGTTAGGAACTTTACCTGGGGTTATTGAAGTTACTAACTTTACCTAGGGTTATTGAAGATACTAACTTTACCTGGGGTTATTGAAGTTACTAACTTTACCTGGGGTTATTGAAGTTACTAACTTTACCTGGGGTTATTGAAGTTACTAACTTTACCTGGGGTTATTGAAGTTACTAACTTTACCTGGGGTTATTGAAGTTAGGAACTTTACCTGGGGTTATTGAAGTTAGGAACTTTACCTGGGGTTATTGAAGTTACTAACTTTACCTGGGGTTATTGAAGTTACTAACTTTACCTGGGGTTATTGAAGTTACTAACTTTACCTGGGGTTATTGAAGTTACTAACTTTACCTGGGGTTATTGAAGTTACTAACTTTACCTAGGGTTATTGAAGATACTAACTTTACCTGGGGTTATTGAAGTTACTAACTTTACCTGGGGTTATTGAAGTTACTAACTTTACCTGGGGTTATTGAAGTTACTAACTTTACCTGGGGTTATTGAAGTTACTAACTTTACCTGGGGTTATTGAAGTTACTAACTTTACCTGGGGTTATTGAAGTTACTAACTTTACCTGGGGTTATTGAAGTTACTAACTTTACCTGGGGTTATTGAAGTTACTAACTTTACCTGGGGTTATTGAAGTTACTAACTTTACCTGGGGTTATTGAAGTTACTAACTTTACCTGGGGTTATTGAAGTTACTAACTTTACCTGGGGTTATTGAAGTTACTAACTTTACCTGGGGTTATTGAAGTTACTAACTTTACCTGGGGTTATTGAAGTTAGGAACTTTACCTGGGGTTATTGAAGTTAGGAACTTTACCTGGGGTTATTGAAGTTAGGAACTTTACCTGGGGTTATTGAAGTTAGGAACTTTACCTGGGGTTATTGAAGTTACTAACTTTACCTGGGGTTATTGAAGTTACTAACTTTACCTGGGGTTATTGAAGTTAGGAACTTTACCTGGGGTTATTGAAGTTAGGAACTTTACCTGGGGTTATTGAAGTTAGGAACTTTACCTGGGGTTATTGAAGTTAGGAACTTTACCTGGGGTTATTGAAGTTAGGAACTTTACCTGGGGTTATTGAAGTTAGGAACTTTACCTGGGGTTATTGAAGTTAGGAACTTTACCTGGGGTTATTGAAGTTACTAACTTTACCTGGGGTTATTGAAGTTACTAACTTTACCTGGGGTTATTGAAGTTACTAACTTTACCTGGGGTTATTGAAGTTACTAACTTTACCTGGGGTTATTGAAGTTACTAACTTTACCTGGGGTTATTGAAGTTAGGAACTTTACCTGGGGTTATTGAAGTTACTAACTTTACCTGGGGTTATTGAAGTTACTAACTTTACCTGGGGTTATTGAAGTTACTAACTTTACCTGGGGTTATTGAAGTTACTAACTTTACCTGGGGTTATTGAAGTTACTAACTTTACCTGGGTACCTGGGGTTATTGAAGTTACTAACTTTACCTGGGGTTATTGAAGTTACTAACTTTACCTGGGGTTATTGAAGTTACTAACTTTACCTGGGGTTATTGAAGTTAGGAACTTTACCTGGGGTTATTGAAGTTACTAACTTTACCTGGGGTTATTGAAGTTACTAACTTTACCTGGGGTTATTGAAGTTACTAACTTTACCTGGGGTTATTGAAGTTACTAACTTTACCTGGGGTTATTGAAGTTACCAACTTTACCTGGGGTTATTGAAGTTAGGAACTTTACCTGGGGTTATTGAAGTTACTAACTTTACCTGGGGTTATTGAAGTTAGTAACTTTACCTGGGGTTATTGAAGTTAGGAACTTTACCTGGGGTTATTGAAGTTAGGAACTTTACCTGGGGTTATTGAAGTTAGGAACTTTACCTGGGGTTATTGAAGTTACTAACTTTACCTGGGGTTATTGAAGTTACTAACTTTACCTGGGGTTATTGAAGTTACTAACTTTACCTGGGGTTATTGAAGTTACTAACTTTACCTGGGGTTATTGAAGTTACTAACTTTACCTGGGGTTATTGAAGTTACTAACTTTACCTGGGGTTATTGAAGTTAGGAACTTTACCTGGGGTTATTGAAGTTAGGAACTTTACCTGGGGTTATTGAAGTTAGGAACTTTACCTGGGGTTATTGAAGTTAGGAACTTTACCTGGGGTTATTGAAGTTAGGAACTTTACCTGGGGTTATTGAAGTTAGGAACTTTACCTGGGGTTATTGAAGTTACTAACTTTACCTGGGGTTATTGAAGTTAGGAACTTTACCTGGGGTTATTGAAGTTAGGAACTTTACCTGGGGTTATTGAAGTTAGGAACTTTACCTGGGGTTATTGAAGTTAGGAACTTTACCCGGGGTTATTGAAGTTAGGAACTTTACCCGGGGTTATTGAAGTTAGGAACTTTACCTGGGGTTATTGAAGTTAGGAACTTTACCTGGGGTTATTGAAGTTAGGAACTTTACCTGGGGTTATTGAAGTTAGGAACTTTACCTGGGGTTATTGAAGTTACTAACTTTACCTGGGGTTATTGAAGTTACTAACTTTACCTGGGGTTATTGAAGTTAGGAACTTTACCTGGGGTTATTGAAGTTAGGAACTTTACCTGGGGTTATTGAAGTTAGGAACTTTACCTGGGGTTATTGAAGTTACTAACTTTACCTGGGGTTATTGAAGTTACTAACTTTACCTGGGGTTATTGAAGTGGAAGAATCATAGCTACTGTTGTTGAATTATCCACCGCAGCACTGCCACAAACCTTTCCCCCTCTCACATCATTCTCATCATGATGAAATGTCAGTGGGAGTGTGTGAAAGGTCTACAGTGTTGTACCTTGGCACAGGCCACCAGCTGGGAGGTGGAGAGGGCACACTGCGTGGCAGCAGCGATGACTCTGTTCTGTAGGACCGTGTCGTCTGCCACCTGGGCCACGTTCTTAGCCTTCAGCACCATCATGGCTGCCGCGTTGGCCACCGCCTTGGCCAGGATCATCAGCACCTCCTGAAATGGTCATCACCATTATGTCCATCCCTCTTAATAAATTCTAATAAGCAAAGGTTACGCTTGAAATTCAGATTGGGTGCAACTGCAGAATAATCCCTCTAAATGTGCTGAGTCTGAATCACATGTGAATGGTTGTAATGAGAAAAAGTTAAAATAAACAAACTCTTACCTGGAACCTCTCGTCTGACTCGTTCTCTCCTATCTGAAGCAGCAGGTCCCCACTGGCCTGGCCTATACTGCCTGCTGCACTCAGCACTGTCTGACGGGGCTGAGGGAACAGGAAGTCAGAGTATAGCTATGGCACAAGGGTTAGCCCACGTGGGGTCTACGGTAGGTAGACCTAAATTACAGCTGGCTCAGCATCTACGCTTAGTCCCAGAAGGTCGACACACCAGACTAGCTTAGATGAGCTACTGTATTTCTGAATCCACATCATATTGTCAAGACAGAATCTCCCAAAAACATTATTATCCCAACTGGCCTTGAAGAGAACACTGTGAGCATAGTGAACTGGGCCTTTATTTAACTAGGCAAGTCAGTTAAGAACAAATTCTTATTTTCAATGACGGCCTAGGAACAGTGGGTTAACTGCCTGTTCAGGGGCAGAACGACAGATTTGTACCTTGTCAGCTCGGGATTTGAACTTGCTACCTTTCGGTTACTAATCCAACGCTCTAACCACTAGGCTACCCTGCCACCCCAGATGTGAAATCCATTATTCAACATGGCAGTGATGAATCATTCACATGAGAATTATCCTCACCAGCCTTTGTTTTGTTCAACGTAAACAAAACACACAGCAGCAAAGGAAGGGCGAATAGTTCAAATGGCCATATTTTGTTATGGTTCTGCCTGGCCGTCGCTCTCTGGCCATCTGTCTCTGTTCAGACATGAGGGCAGGAATACAATAGACAGCCAACACATGACACACACACACTCCCTAAAAAAGGAAAATATTAATCAAATTAAGCCTTGTAACTGGGAGGAGTGCCACCATATGAATACAGTAGGAGCTCAGTTGGTATTATTGAGGCCAGTGGTGCATTAGTGATAAGTACAGTATAAACACCTCCAATCAATCAGAGGTCAAACCTAACACACTCTACAGCCTTCTGTTACCCTCTCTTTACAGGCAATACAACTGGGAAAGATCAACTGTGATGTTGGTTCTGTTACTAAAGATAATATAAAATGCCTTATATCAGGGACAATGGAACTTAATGAGAGGCCCGAGTAAGTCTAGAACATTGAATCATGTGTAGAAGCTAGCTCATGTGCTCTTCAGATACCACAGGTGTTGGGCTAAAGCATTGTTGGTACAGAACTCTGGCCACGGAAAGCCACAGTAGGCCAATCTGCAGGCTTTTGTTTCAAGTGTGCTTGCTTTGCACTAAGCTGGAACAAAAGCCGTAAACACTCTAGGCTCTCCTGGACCAGTGCTGAGGCATCTGCCTCCGCCAGCCCCGTCTCACCTCTCCGGAGGCAGGCTCCACAGCCTTGAGCAGGTCAGAGACGGCCCCAGCAAGGTTCCTAGCGGCACCCATAAGGTCATTGCTCCCGCCTGTGTCATCTTCTATAAGAGCAGCCAGTAGCTTCACACCCTTAGACATCTCTGTCAGGTTGGAGGAGATGGTGGTGATGGCACAACCCACTGCAGTGTAGTCTGTGTCTGTCGGGTCACCTATAAGAGGGAGGGAGGAAGGAGGGGAGGGGAAGAGAGAGAGAGCAGAGAGAGAGGGATTGAGTATAGTAAGCAAAAGTGAAAGAGAGTGGGGATGGAAAGAGGCAGAGAGGATAGAGAAGGAGAATGAAAAAGCGAGACAGAGATAGAGATAAAGAGAGCCAAGTTAACCATCTCAAGCCCTTCTGGCTTGTCCTCTGGGTACCTAACAGGGTGCAGTACAGTGAGCCAGTATGTGTCACAAACTTGTACACATGTTACACTCAGCCAGTCAATTCAGCATGTCACATTAGATCATTCTGTTTAGACATGAGACTGCTGGTGGGAATGACCAGACGTTTAGATAAAAGGGGAAAGGGTCAGGGACCGTATAAAGCATCTCAGAGCGCTGGTCCAGGATCAGGACCCCCGGTCCATGTCATCTTATTCACTATACGATGGTCTAAAAGGCCAAACTGATCCTATATCAGCACTCTTCTCTGATTGCTACTGGACAACAGAGCAGGGAAGTCCCCTTATATTGAAACAGATGGTTGAAGCACCGACTGTCCCTAGGCTGGGTTCAGCATGGCACCAAACCAATGATATGAAGAATACTGCCAGCTCGCATGGCCCACTAGTACACATTATAATGGATACCAGTTCACCATTACTGTATATTTACACGTAATGAAAACCAGATCGTTAATTTGAAAAAATGTCAAGTGTGAATAATTTAAAACCACAAGACGTAAAAATTAAGAAAAACTTATTGTAAAAATGGTTGTTTCCTGAGACATCCCAAAGCCACGTACCAGCGGTGAGGTTGACCACAGAAGCTGTTCCTGCGGTGATGGCGTCCACCTGGGAGTGGATCTCATGTTTGGACTCATCCACCTTGTTCTGGATCCACACCTTGGACGCCTGGAGGAGAGAGATGGTACTGGTTCATCAGAATTATCACATGAAGGTGGTACTTGGCAGCTAAAAGCTGAATTGCAGAACATACAAGTAAATAAGAACACTGAAAGATCAGAAAGTTAGGATGGGAGTTGGAGGATGAATGGTGATCTAGGAGCTGAAGCAGGGAGAATGGCATTGAGGGAAAAGCACTAGGGTGAGCATAGACGTAGTTACATTTATTTTAAGGAGTGTTATGTACATACATTAAACATGCCGTTAAGCATAAAAATCAAACGTCAGAAAATAAAATGTAAAGATTTGGATCAGAAGCTTTAAGAGTATTAACAACTTAATTATAAGCTAATAGGGCGTGAAATTAACTGAGTGCTGTGTGTGCTTGTCTGTGTGTGACGGTCAGTATGCTGTTATATGTCCTCCTCACCATGTCCTGTCCCAGTGGAGACAAGTGTGTGTGTGTGTGTGTGTGTGTGTGTGTGTGTCTCCACACCATGTCCTGTCCCAGAGGAGGCAGGTTGTCCACCTCCCCCAGATCAGCCTGTGCCTGCTGTACTGCCTGCATACTGGTGTTGATGGTCCCCATCAGGGCCTGCTGGGCCGAGCTCTGGAGAGAATAAACACAGACATGATTAATATCTACTAAACACGTATAGAGATATGAGATGGAGAGAGAGAGATACATATTAAAAGAGGATATGTGTGAGAGAGAGAGAAAGAAGAGGGGGAGAGAGAAACAGAAAGAAGAGGGGGAGAAAGTGTGTGTGTGTGTGTGTGTGTGTGTGTGTGTGTGTGTGTGTGTGTGTGTGTGTGTGTGTGTGTGTGTGTGTGTGTGAGAACGTGTAACATTGCATTCCTGCTCTCACCAGCGGTGGCATGTGTCCTCGGTGCATCTGTCCCATGATGACCTGTTGCTGTGCAGAAGGCATGGTGCCCATGCTGAGAGACTCTGCTCCTATAGAGCCAGACCTGATCACCCCTGGTAGAGCCACAGAGCCATGCTCCACACGACCCACACGGTTAAACTGCTGCTGCAGGATCGTCGACCTGGAAACACGCAGATAAACAGACAAATTCTACATGAATTAACTATGGTCTGTGCATGATTTTCGAAAAAACGCATCTGTGATAATTAATATTCATCACATAATTATCGATAGCATTTCAGCATCACCTTTCCCATCCACAGGTGGTCCAACTATCGAAGGATGGTGGTGTCTGTTTGCCAGACTCGGTGTGTGTGTGTGTGTGTGTTGCTAACAGGAACCACGGCCGACATCAAACCTTCATTGTGTTCTTCCAGGAACAAGACTCTGTTATTCTTCAGACGAAGCCTTCCAGGTTTGGTTTCCTGTGAGTTTGCAGTATTAATGCCTGTGTCTTCCCTTAGGCCCTCTATGCTATCCTCCACACTGACTGGCCCAGATAAGGGAACAACACAAGGTCTGTGTCTCAAATGGCACCCTATTCCCTAATTAGTGTGCTACTTTTGATCAGGGCACATAGGGCTCTGGCCAAAAGTAATGCACTAAATAGGGAGCAATTTGGGACACTATCAAGGTCAATATTCCCTCAGTACAGGAACGGAAACATCAATTGAGACTAGACAGGAAAACAGCTTACGTAATTTACCGACAGCTCTATGTAGATAAAGGGACTAATACGCGTGTAATTAGGGAAGTCCAGATAAAAATGTTGTTTATCCGGACGGAGAGAACGGAGAAAAAGAGAAACTCCAACAGAGGAAGTTGATCCTAAGGGACAATACTATCCTCACTGAGGGGAAGTGTTCATGAGTACAGTCAGGTGTATTTATGAGATCTATACATTATAGCTGGAACATAAAATGGGACTGAGACCATGTTGGCTTCATTAGCCACTGAACGGACAAAAACAGTCGAGACTACCTGGATCTCTCCAATAATAAACTCTCTTTTTCATTTTTAAATGTTTTCTGTTGCATGCCCTAATGAACACAACCCTGGTCTGTACGACACTACTAGTGTGTGTTGCTGAGCATTATATAACAGTTCACATACTTCTTAGGGGAGACGGATTCTTCCAGCATGGTGGATTCTTCATCTCCTTCTAAACCAAAACGGTCTTTACTTTGCTTCTACAGAGACAGAGAGAAAGAGAGAGAAATTCACAAAGTGACATTTGGTTCACAAAGGTGACAATGGCTATTCCATCTCTAAAAGGCAACACATATTGTGATTGGCAGGTAGGTTTAGGCATAACTATTTGGACATGCATGGGAGTATTGATGTTTTCTAGAAGCAGTGTCCCTCACTTTAACAAGTGGATAATCTAGCTGCGATGGGAAAGGGTTTCCTACACTCACCTTTTTGAGGATGATGTCGATGTATCCAGCGATGAGCTGAGAGATTTGTTCTCCCTCAGTGGTCTGGACTGAGTAGTAGCTCTCCTGGTACTCCCCAAAATCCTACAGCAGAGGTCCATACCAAATATAGCATTTTATACCGGACTATTACAAAAGCCCACAACAGACAGACAAACAGAGGATGATACCAAATCCTATACATCCCTACCAGAGGCAAACACACACGGCTTCATACCAAATCCTATACATCCCTACCAGAGGCAAACACACACGGCTTCATACCAAATCCTATACATCCCTACCAGAGGCAAACACACACGGCTTCATACCAAATCCTATACATCCCTACCCGAGGCAAACACACACGGCTTCATACCAAATCCTATACATCCCTACCAGAGGCAAACACACACGGCTTCATACCAAATCCTATACATCCCTACCAGAGGCAAACACACACGGCTTCATACCAAATCCTATACATCCCTACCAGAGGCAAACACGCACGGCTTCATACCAAATCCTATACATCCCTACCAGAGGCAAACACACACGGCTTCATACCAAATCCTATACATCCCTACCAGAGGCAAACACACACGGCTTCATACCAAATCCTATACATCCCTACCAGAGGCAAACACACACGGCTTCATACCAAATCCTATACATCCCTACCAGAGGCAAACACACACGGCTTCATACCAAATCCTATACATCCCTACCAGAGGCAAACACACACGGCTTCATACCAAATCCTATACATCCCTACCCGAGGCAAACACACACGGCTTCATACCAAATCCTATACATCCCTACCAGAGGCAAACACACACGGTTTCATAGCAAATCCTATACATCCCTACCAGAGGCAAACACACACGGCTTCATACCAAATCCTATACATCCCTACCAGAGGCAAACACACACGGCTTCATACCAAATCCTATACATCCCTACCAGAGGCAAACACACACGGCTTCATACCAAATCCTATACATCCCTACCAGAGGCAAACACACACGGCTTCATACCAAATCCTATACATCCCTACCAGAGGCAAACACACACGGCTTCATACCAAATCCTATACATCCCTACCAGAGGCAAACACACACGGCTTCATACCAAATCCTATACATCCCTACCAGAGGCAAACACACACGGCTTCATACCAAATCCTATACATCCCTACCAGAGGCAAACACACACGGCTTCATACCAAATCCTATACATCCCTACCAGAGGCAAACACACACGGCTTCATACCAAATCCTATACATCCCTACCCGAGGCAAACACACACGGCTTCATACCAAATCCTATACATCCCTACCCGAGGCAAACACACACAGCTTCATAGCAAATCCTATACATCCCTACCAGAGGCAAACACACACGGCTTCATACCAAATCCTATACATCCCTACCAGAGGCAAACACACACGGCTTCATACCAAATCCTATACATCCCTACCAGAGGCAAACACACACGGCTTCATACCAAATCCTATACATCCCTACCAGAGGCAAACACACACGGCTTCATACCAAATCCTATACATCCCTACCAGAGGCAAACACACACGGCTTCATACCAAATCCTATACATCCCTACCAGAGGCAAACACACACGGCTTCATACCAAATCCTATACATCCCTACCAGAGGCAAACACACACGGCTTCATACCAAATCCTATACATCCCTACCAGAGGCAAACACACACGGCTTCATACCAAATCCTATACATCCCTACCAGAGGCAAACACACACGGCTTCATACCAAATCCTATACATCCCTACCAGAGGCAAACACACACGGCTTCATACCAAATCCTATACATCCCTACCAGAGGCAAACACACACGGCTTCATACCAAATCCTATACATCCCTACCAGAGGCAAACACACACGGCTTCATACCAAATCCTATACATCCCTACCAGAGGCAAACACACACGGCTTCATAGCAAATCCTACAACAGTCAAACACAGGCCAGCAACGCCAAATGCTGCATCTCACACTGGAATAACACAGTTGTTCATGACAAATGCTGCATCTCACACTGAAATAACATTGAAAGCAAGATCCCAACCACTGCAGTGGCTTCGCTTGTAATTTGTTTACATAGAGGACTTGGCTCAGTGTGTGGGGATTCATGTGAACGTATGGAATGAGTTTACATAGAGGACTTGGCTCAGTGTGTGGGGATTCATGTGAACGTATGGAATGAGTTTACATAGAGGACTTGGCTCAGTGTGTGGGGATTCATGTGAACGTATGGAATGAGTTTACATAGAGGACTTGGCTCAGTGTGTGGGGATTCATGTGAACGTATGGAATGAGTTTACATAGAGGACTCGGCTCAGTGTGTGGGGATTCATGTGAACGTATGGAATGAGTTTACATAGAGGACTTGGCTCAGTGTGTGGGGATTCATGTGAACGTATGGAATAAGTTATTTATAACAGACGCCAGACATTGAGCTGCTGGAGCCTAGACATCAAACTGCTAGCAGGCTGTAGCCACTGTCAGATTAAACCAATTACAGTTATTGTCATATAAAGGCACACTTCACATGGAAGAATCTGTGTGGGGAAGGAAGAAAATCACTTCGGACATTAAATATCAGGAGACATTCCATAGAATATCCTTCTATATTCCTTATCTTTTAGAATATGGAACTGATCTGACCCTGCCAACAGGGGTTTGAAAATGGAAGAAAGGATCCCCACAAAGGAATACGCATGATTGGTTGAATAAACTTCTAGGAATACATTTCAAAGCATTCACCAAAAGGTACAGCTTAACATCAACAGCTTCAGTATCAAGGTACAGAGGTTGCATGCCAGATGGCACCCTATTCCCTCCGGTCAAAAGTAGAGCACTTTAAAGGGAATATGGTGCAGAGGGAACATTTGGGACACAGAGGGAACATTCCTGAACTGTACCAACACAGAGAAGATTAATTCAATTGAGTGTTGGTAAAGATTGCATGTCTACAAAAAGAGATGTTCTAGATTAGGCATTTCTTTAGTCACTGACTCTTAGTAAAGTCACAAAGGGCAGTCATTGGCAGGCAATACAAAGGGAGGTTTGTTCAATATATTAGGTTGAAGAATTGAATGAGTGAAGAGAAGAGTCTTCATACTAATTGTTTATGAGAAGAGAAACATTCAGATGAACATTTCATTTACTGAGAGTCTATGTGTAATCTACCTAAGAAATACAGCACAACAGACATACATGTTAGTGGGCAGATAATGGATTGGTGTTTGCGTATAAAATATACAAGAGGTCTCTGTGGACCCTGTCAGTCTTCTAGTGGACTATAGGAAGTGGAGGCGGCAGCACTGAGGAAGGGAGTCCTACCAGACAGACACACACACACACACACACACACACACACGCTGGGGTTCTCACCAGGGTGAAGCTCTTGGGCGAGGCGGCCCATCTCTTTACAGTGGTGAGGGGCCACTCCTGCACCACGTCTTTGGTCTTCTCCTCCACCCTCATCACTGACTCTTTGGTTATCCCCAACAGCCTGGGGACCAGCTTATTCTTACTCTTCATCTTCTCCTATAAAACAGTGTGACAGAACAATGGGAAATATTAAGCAACAAAAGCCTATTGGAGAATGATGAAGAATAAGCAACAAAACCTTATTGGGGAACAATGGGAGAATAAGCAACAACTAACACTCAAAGAACAGTGGAAAATACGCAACAAATTCATACTATTAATCTTCTAATACAAACAAACAGTCAATAGAAAACAATGGAAAATAAAAAGCAATAAAGCTTCATTAGAGAACAGAGTGAAATAAGCAACCAAAACCTCAATAAACTTAATATTCACATGAACGGTTAAGATAGTCCTTAATATGTCTAATCCATCAAGAATCATGGACTGGCATCCTTCTCCCTCTGTCTCATGTGGCTTTTCTGAATGATCAGAGGGAGAGAGGAGAGTTGATTGGGAGTGACTCAGGGACAGAGGTGAGGAGTGTTTAAGAGTTGCTCAACACTGCCTTGCTGGTGGAGTGGGTATCTATGGGCTCTGCAGGGGTGAGGGCCAGGGGAGCCAGGGGAACTGGAGGGGTCAGGACCGGGGGGCTGGGGTTAACAGGGGAACTGGAGGGGTCAGGACCGGGGGGCTGGGTTTAACGGGAACTGGAGGGGTCAGGACCGGGGGGCTGGGGTTAACGGGAACTGGAGGGTTGAGGGCCACAGGGCTGGGGTTAACAGGGGAACTGGAGGGATGAGGGCTGGGGGAGCAGGTGAACTGGAGGGGTGACGGGCAGGGGGGACCAGGGGAGCTGGAGGGGGTGAGGGCCAGGGGAGGCCCCTCCTATCTCCCTGTGGGGGCTGCAGTAAAAGGACAGACCCTGCCAGAGGTGCAGCCAGAAACCACTAGTTAACTCTCCAGGTGCTTGCTCTGTCTCCCCCCCTCGCGCTCTCTCCCTGCTCACAGGGAAGTAATCATTACGCCACACTCCAGTGCACAGGCTGCAGGCACACGGTTACTTTCCAGGAACACAATGAACCTCACAGAGGTGATGATGATGGGAGTAAGTTAGTGTTCACTGCTGTGCTACAGTTCTACCACCTTAACCAGAGTCATTTAAATCCATCAACTATGACTTCATATTACCTTCTCATAAACCACTGTGGGATGTGTTTGAATCAAAAGGTTTATTGTTCATCACTTCTATGTATTGCTTTAACGTCTATATCCAGATATGAAGCATTTGTAAGAAATGTGTCTAACAGTTTTATTTAGCTCATATCTACATAAGATTAATGGGTGCGCCAAAAACTATGAAACGTGCAATATTTCCTCAGTCTAATTCATTCAAATCATTACCACACTGCCCTGTGTTGCTCTGCTATATCTTAACTAGGAAAGTGTGACTCTGGAGTCTGAATAATGATGCGGTCAGTTTTTCTAGCCTGGTACTTGGTCTTATTTGTACTGTATTAGCCAACTCAAATAGATCAGGGACCAGGCTAGGAAACGTGTAGTTTGGTAGAAGCCAGATGAGCATATTTCAGTCATCTGGTTGGTCTTAAACCTAATGCTCAGGTGGGATTGGATTCTGTCCACTCCAAAGAGAAGACATTCCTCTGATATGAAAGAGTGCAACGAGGCCTTGGTGTTGCAACAACATGAAGAGCTACTGATATTCAGCTGTAACCCACTCATTTCTGCACCTGCTAGTGCTTCACACACACACACAATCTTACCTTCACCAGGAAGAAAGACACTCCGTATGTCCTTAGGGACCTGGCTAGCTTCACGTACTTTACTTTAGCTTCTATCTCTGTCATCTCACCACAGTTCTTGTGGTCCTGAGAGTTTGAAAATAGAAGAGAATATATTAAAGCAGTAAGGCACGATGGGGTGCTCTGCGTTGTGTCGTGCATAAGAACAGCCCTATTAATTCAGAAACGAGTAAATTAATTGAAGATAAAAAATAAAAATGTTGCTATTTTATTTAACTAGACAAGTCGGTTAAGAACAAATTCTTAGGTACAATGACGGCCTAGGAACAGTGGGTTAACTTCCTTGTTCAGGGGCAGAACAATCTAGCAACCTTTTGGTTACTGGCCCAACACTCTAACCACTAGGCTACCTGCCGCCCCAATATCTACTTCTATAAGATTCATAAACAAACTGGACCAACCTGAAAGATTTTCTTTTCATTCCCTCGCTGCTTGATATATTCTTTAGGTAGAAACTCCTTGAGGCTAAAATAGATTATAGGTACAGGTTGAGAGTTCATACATAAAACCATGAAAAGTCTGCTGGTTTAAAACAACAAAACCCCATTTAATATGGTGAGGAATTGTTGTATTATGAAAACAAATAACAGATTTCTATCAGTACCCTGAAGTAATACATTCCTTCCAGCAATATGTCTTCATTGTATTGAATAGCATCACCTTCATGATAAAAATCATCATCACCATGTTCATCATCATCCTTCCCCTGATTCAGAGGGGTCGGGTTAAAGGCAGAAGACACATTTCAGTTGAATGCATTCAGTTGTACAACTAACCAGGTATCCCACTTTCCCTTCGCCTTATGTAAAGTTAAAGTAGTCTTCAGAAGGAAGTGACGCTTACTCTAGGAATCCAGGCTTGTGTTTGTGTTCTATGTGCGGTCCAAACTGGATCTGAGCCTGAATCCCTGCAAACTCACAGGCCTTGTCGAAGGACACAGGGTGAGAACCATTTAGGATGTCATCTCGTGCCTGGGAGAGAGATAAACACACACACATTTAATATAACCACCGTCATAAGAGACGCGAGCCACTCAAAGTTCTCCACGGATGTTTTCATTCTGGAATGGTAAGAGATGAAGATGAAACCCAATATATCACTAGTAATATGGAGCGGCTGACTCCAGTTTCTTTACATTCTTGACTGGGAAACAATTAACTTCCTGAAATGATGGAACTGACCACAACCATGGTGACATTTCAAAACAAAAGACGTCTAACACTAGTACCTCTAATGACCTCATCTCAACCCTGATCCCTTAATGTTGTACAGCCAATCAGCCTGATCGAGACAACTCTCATACAGAGAATAATGAGCCCAGAACAGAGAGCCTGCTGAGTCTCATATACCTACTTATTGAACCAGATCCTTTATCTGGCTGAACCATCTCTCACAGCCATTTACATACACTACAACAACAGGTAATTACACACAGACAGCACAACATGACTAGCAATGGAAGTGGTGCTTTAGTCCTTATGAGGAAGAGGAGAGGTGTGTTAAAGACTAGGCAGGACCCCTGGGACCAAATGTCACACAAAAGAGGACACTGTCAGCAGACAAGGGAATAGGGTCCCAGTCCCACCATGACTTGACAATGACACAAATGCAATATGCCAGCTGCATACATCAAAATACAATACGTTGCAAATGCACTGACAAATGATTTAGAAATGCAGGAAAATATACATGCGTACACACACCTTGAGGCAGTAATCATTGTGGTGGTGATAATGAGGCACATCAGAGTGTGAAGCACCAGCTCTGTCTGTGTGTGTTCAATTATTCTTATAAAAGGCAACAAAAAATATGGAATAACAGATGTTCTCTATCCATCAACATTCATCCATGAAGCATGTTTCTGGTGAAGAGCTTAATTGCTGACTACTATGCAGGGCAAGTTCAACAGAGGAGAAGGCATGGGAGAGGAAAGAGGGAAGAAGAGGGGCGGGAGAGAGTGAGGGAGAGTGAAAGAGTTATTGAGGAGGGAAGGATGAAAAGAGAGAGTAAGAAAGAGTAGGAGAGAGGGAAGTGGAAAGGACAGAGATGTGTTAAAAGCAGAAGGAGGGGAGAGACCGCGGTGAGGGTCAGACCTGGACGTAGAGCAGGTTGAGCTGGACCGGGTCTCGTGAGTCCACGTTCTGGTCTGAGTAGAAGAACTTCCTCCTGAGCAGAAGAGTTTCGGTCTCCTCCACCCCCTGCTCACGGAACGTTCTGCTGTGGTCAAGCCAGTTCACTAAACACACACACATTGATATTAACTCGTAAATGCACAGATTCTGACATTCTCAATAAACTTAAAAATCTAACCATAATTCTTTCCATTATAGTCAACCCAAGGGGTAACTCAATATTTTGTAAAACCAAAATCCATGTTGGCGTCAGTGTTCCCCTGAAAGGGGGTAGTGATAATGTCAATAGTGGTGTAAAGCTGCCCATCAGTTTGATGGATGTGCCAATATCTAGAGGCTGGAGAGGAGCTGCCCTGTCCATGGCCTTGGAACACTTCACAGCAGGCCAAGACAGACGTCTATTGCCTACAGCACATGAGAAATGGACACCACCGCTCAGGAAAAAGGAGGAACATACAATTTGATGTGCAACCACAGTATCCAACTCAACCTTAAAATAATACCTTAACCAAAAATGTATGTCAATTCAATAACCGGGAAATAATGCTGCTTCTAACTCTTATGAAACAGGCATATGTATCAACACGTATTTTCAGAACAGATGACAGCAACACTTAAGGATAGCAGATGCAAGTTAGCTAACTAAATAATCCTGTTACTGATAACTTTATTCAAAACATATTTGGCTCAAATGATCAACTTGGTTCAATTATTTTTTTAAATGACCATAAGGGAAATTAAATTGGCTTCAGCATCAACATGTTCCCAGAACTAGTGGCAATTTGTAGAGATGGTAGGTAGCCTCATGGTTAAGAGCATTGGCCAGTAACTGAAAGGTCGCTGGTTCGAATCCCCAAGGTGAACATTCTGTTGATGTGCCCTTGAGCAAGGCACTTAACACCCAATTTCTCTGGATAAGAGCGTCTGCTAAAGATGTTAAGCCTCAACTGAGGCCCTACGCTTCACTAGGAGTTAAAAATAATACGTCAAGTTGGCCTAAACTCACAGTCGTCGTCTGTGTGAAGCTTGGCTTTGAGTTTCTCCATCTTCCTCTCGTCTCGGAGCAGAGTCCTGTCTTTCTTCAGGGTGCCCGTCCCATCTTCCTTCTTCTCCTCCATTACCTCCTGGATCAGAGAGTACTCCTCGTAGTTGGTGATTCCTGAAATCACAGGGGAAAGCTTTCAGACAACCTCAAACCACTGGCTCTCCTATGACAGGTGTTAAAACAAATCATGTAATCCGGGTTAATTGTTAAGGGGAATTAATTGCAGTACAAAAGGAAGCAGACTCACATTCTACTGCAAATCATCACTTTGAGACAATCTCAACTCACAAGCTTTCCTATGATAGATGTTTTTACAAATAATGGACCACTCACCTATTCTACTGCATATCGTCACTAGCAGCTCTCCCACTGTTTTGGAGTCGTCCACCATGATGGTTTTCACAGCTCCATCCAGCATCTTGATCTTCAATGGCCTCTGTTTCTTCTTGTAATCAAGGATATCCTGAGAGGGAGGGAGAGCAAAAGATAAACTGTGACTGTGGCGAAAAGTTGAGCGAGTGATCAAACATTTAGCCAGTCGAAGGAGAGAGGGATGATCAGAGGGCAGAAAATCTAATTTAATGGTTGCCTATTCCTTCCCCACAACTCTCTCATTTCTCATACACAGAAATATGAAAAAGGTTTTCCTCTGAACTACATACTCTGTCATTCCAACAGGTCTGGTACTTCACCCTGCATTAAAAACACAGCATTTGTCTAGAAAGGAAATACCAATGGAAAACACACCCTATGAACACATGTTTGATGAGTGTGATCTTTGAGGACCGACTTCAATCAAGAATAGTGTTAGTGTGTATGTGTTACGGTATGTGATCCATCAACATTATTCACCAACACCACCATTCATCTTATACTTTAAATACTTTCTCCATGGCAACAACTACAAAGAACCTTCGCTACAGTAGAGAACCCTCACTACAGTATAGGACTGGTCAGATTACTAAGGGTTACAGAAGGTATGCTTTAGGTAGGTTTTTACCCCATTCCGCAGCATGTAATAATCCAGAGTTCTTCCTGACTCCAGCCAGATGCCTTTCCTGGGGTCCTCATCAGAAAGGAACAGACCGTAGTCTGAGGCTGGAAGACAATAGGAATAGAAGTTACCATTAGCAATAGGATGAATGATGCATTTCAAAGCCCTTGTTTCTAGTGTTCAGAGGCATGTACCATTCTAATTCTTCCAAATTCTCCCTTCCTTGAAGTACTCAGTGCTAAGACATGACTGTACAGATGAAAGCCAAGTGGTGCCCTTGCTTTAACCATTTAAGGAAGGATGGTCTATAAAGGAATTTGAACGTGGCCTGTGTCGCTTGTATGTCTGTGTCTTGTGAGTGTACCTTGTCCAGTCTGGGCTTCGGGAACCCTCTCTCTGATGATTCTGCAGGCGTCGTAGACGGCCGTGGACGGCTCAAACTGCATGGTCTTCACCAGGTTGCACTGGCAGACGCAGATCTTCAGGGACAGGGCCACCATCTTGGCCGGCAGTGTGGGGGCTATGTCTACACCTGGGAGAATGGAGGGTGAGATCAGTATAAGATGTGGATGAGAACAAAGGATATACAACTACTTAGTTATTTTCCATGAAGCCAAGACACAGACGTGACCGCACCACATTAGTAATATTTCACAGAATTAATTCTGGTGAGTTAGAGCCGATGACAAATTCACAAGTTCTCAAATACAGTCCATCTGTTGTCTGGGGAAAACGAATGGGGTCAAAGCTGAAGTCACGTCTGTATCTGGATTTAAACAACGTGAGAAGAACACTGCCATCTGTCTGTCTCACTGAGCGGGCAGACACTCAAACAACCTGAAACTCAATTCATCTGTAACCCAGACAGACAGAAATAAGCCATGTGCCACTCGGAGACGACAGAAAACATATCCTGCATATTACTCAGACAAGGAGAAATAACTGCACCTGGTTGGTACACACTCAGAGGGTTCAAGTCTAATCAACAGTCTATATACCTAGACATATACCTACAACCATTTCACTACACCTGCAATAACATCTGCTAAAAATGTGTGTGTGACAATTCAAATTTGATTTGACAGCGTAAGGGGAGGATTTCCTACCTCATATACAACCTGTCGGACTGACCAGAACAACCTGCTCAAGTTAGGAAATCACTCTCCAACAATCTATAGGACTAGCGCTGTTACGGTGTCCGTATTACCGCCTGGTACTCACTTTTACTTCCTTCTCCAACACTTTGTTTTTGCATTATTTAAATCAAATTGAACATGTTTCATTATTTATTTGAGACTAAATTGATTTTATTAATGTATTATATTAAGTTAAAATAAGTGTTCATTCAGTATTGTTGTAATTGTCATTATTACACACACACACACACACACACACACATATATATATATATATATATAAAAATCGTCTGATTAATCGGTAGCGGCTTTATTTGGGCCTCCAATAATTGGTATCGGCGTTAAAATGATAATCGGTCGACCTCTGCCCTATATAGCCTTGTTATTGTTATTTATTGTTGCTCTTTTATTTCTTACTTTAGTTTATTTAGTAAATATTTTGCCTAAAACTGCATTGTTGGTTAAGGGTTTGTAACTAAGTATTTCACGGTAAAGTCATGTGACAAATACAGTTTATTTTATTTGATTTATTTCACCTTTATTTAACCAGGTAGGCTAGTTGAGAACAAGTTCTAATTTACAACTGCAACCTGGCTAAGATAAAGCATAGCAGTGTGAACAGACAACAACACAGAGTTACACATGGAGTAAACAATAAACAAGTCAATAACACAGTAGAAAAAAAGAAATAAAGAGTCTATATACATTGTGTGCAAAAGGCATGAGGAGGTAGGCGAATAATCACAATTTTGAGATTAACACTGGAGTGATAAATGATCAGATGGTCATGTACAGGTAGAGATACTGGTGTGCAAAAGAGCAGAAAAGTAAATAAATAAAAACAGTATGGGGATGAGGTAGGTAAATTGGGTGGGCTATGTACAGCTGCAGCGATCGGTTAGCTGCTCAGATAGCAGATGTTTGAAGTTGGTGAGGGAGATAAAAGTCTCCAACTTCAGCGATTTTTGCAATTCGTTCCAGTCACAGGCAGCAGAGAACTGGAACGAAAGGCGGCCAAATGAGGTGTTGGCTTTAGGGATGATCAGTGAGATACACCTGCTGGAGCGCCTGCTACGGGTGGCGTGAGTGAAGGAGGCTTTGTTGCGGAATAGAAAGCCGACTCTAGATTTGATTTTAGATTGGAGATGTTTGATATGAGTCTGGAAGGAGCGTTTACAGTCTAGCCAGACACCTAGGTACTTATAGATGTCCACATATTCTAGGTCGGAACCATCAAGGGTGGTGATGCTAGTCGGGCATGCGGATGCAGACAGCGAACGGTTGAAAAGCATGCATTTGGTTTTACTAGCGTTTAAGAGCAGTTGGAGGCCACGGAAGGAGTGTTGTATGGCGTTGAAGCTCGTTTGGAGGTTAGATAGCCCCGTGTCCAAGGAAGGGCTGGAAGTATACAGAATGGTGTCGTCTGCGTAGAGGTGGATCAGGGAATTGCCCGCAGCAAGAGTGGGCGATTTTACAGGTCAGGTTCAGCTGTGAACACTTCCTAGCCTTGAGAAAAAACCTTTGGCTCTTTTCTTCACTAGCAATAAACTGAAACATCTCTCTCTTTATTAGGCTGCAGAGGGAGCCTTAAAAATCTGGCATCAAACGGGACTGACAATGTTCTTAGTAACAACCAAACCATCACTCATCATTTACACAAGTAGGTCTTGATTGTTGCAATAATAAATACAAATAATTCTTATAAGAATATGCTTGGCATGAGATGACTGCAGGCTAACGAGAGGATGCCCTGCTATCAAACATGGATTACCACACCAGCCTGCCATCCTTCCTATTCTCTCCCTCAGACGAGGAAGGATTTGCTGAGATCTCGTCGGGTTTTGAAACACCTTCCAGTACACTGAAAAGCAAACTCACTGTGGGAGAAAGGGATATAGAAACTACAATGTACAGTGAAATGACAAGGTAGAATAATGGCATAGCTTTTCATGATCATGTTCAGATTATTAGGTTCTCAGTAGGCAAGTAAATGGGGTGGTGTTTATGGTCAATTGTGAGCAGGCTAAGCCAGATGACCCCATATCCATGTCTGACTTCCTGCTACTGTGACATCCCCTCTATAGCCACCTGTCATTTGTCCTGTCCTCCAGACCACATCCATTCGATTAACACCAGTCAATAGGGGCTGCAGCCACCCAAGGCAGGCAGGCAGAGACGGGTACAAAGGCAAACACCTCTGCCTGTTCAGCAGTACCAAGGTCACCTCCAGCCAAGCGGTCTGATAGAGAGAGGAGAAAGAGCCTCTTGTACGCACACAGCCTCACACCTGATTCTCCTTTATCATACATCTCAATGTCTAATGAAGGAGAGCAGAATAGTATCATCTGAAAGCATACGTCAGGTCAACAACAAAACATTGTAGGGAAAACAACCCAAGGTGAATTCTGAACCACTTCCTTTAGCAATAGTGAGAGAGGGATGGACAGGGGAGAGGGATGGACAGGGGAGAGGGATGGACAGGGGAGAGGGATGGACAGGGGAGAGGGATGGACAGAGGAGAGGGATGGACAGAGGAGAGGGATGGACAGAGGAGAGGGATGGACAGGGGAGAGGGATGGACAGGGGAGAGGGATGGACAGAGGAGAGGGATGGACAGAGGAGAGGGATGGACAGAGGAGAGGGATAGACAGAGGAGAGGGATGGACAGAGGAGAGGGATGGACAGAGGAGAGGGATGGACAGAGGAGAGGGATGGACAGGGGAGAGGGATGGACAGGGGAGAGGGATGGACAGGGGAGAGGGATGGACAGGGGAGAGGGATGGACAGAGGAGAGGGATGGACAGAGGAGAGGGATGGACATAGAAAAAGGGTTAGAGCATGGAAAGAGGGAGAGAGCGAGAGAAAGATAGAGAGAGAAGGATGGCGAGAGAGAGAAGGATGGAGAGAGAGAAATAGGGAGAGAAAGGAGGATAGAGTATATATAGAGAGAGGCCATGTAATTCAATAGATCAATGAATGAGCCTGGTCCTGCTGGGAATCCCCAGGCCTGGTTACTGTAACATGGTCTCCAATCCAATAGGAGATTACAATACTGGAGGGCCACTGGGATGGACATTCAATACATGGACAGATTACATCAATGTGGTACAAATACAATACTGTGTGTGTGTGTCCACCAATACAATATAGCCTCATCTTATGACCGTCAGGCTGACTCTACAACAGCACATGGCCTCAGGTTAACACAATGAAGGTTTGACTGGAATCACATCTACCTCAGATTTGATCAAGTTCCATTTGGCAAAAATTTAATCCCTACGGCCAATTCTAAATTCAACCATGAGGAACTCAGATGAACTCAAATTAGCCTGCTGCAAGTGAGATGGATTTGTTTGGGGAGAAAGATGTGGTAAAAAAACGACTCAGAGAGCAACATCTGGTGCGAAGCTAACAGTGAGACGCAGCAGGCTTCTTAAATATCTTCTTGATAAACTGAGGCTAAAAGTTCTAATGCATTCCCGGAGCATGTAGCAGACTATGATCCATCCATTTTACATGGAGCGCCTGTGGATATTAAATAGGTTAGTGATGTCAGACCATCTTCTCCATGCAGCCAGTCCCCACATGAATGATTACAGAAACATACATGAGTTTCTCAGACTAAACAGGATGGTCCATGTTAGTTTGATGCAGTGTGTAGACACAGGCCTACTTGTGCTTGTGTACAGAATTGTGAACTAAAAGTCCTAAGAAACACCAAAGGGTGGTCAGTGTGAGGACCAGGGCTGTATGTGTGGTAGAGAGACAGTATGCCAGTGCTTTAGTGCCTGGGTATCACATGCAAACCTACTATGTACAATCAAAAGACACACACACACCGTTGCAGAAGTTAGGTGGTGTGTCCCTGCTGCCTGGTTTACTTGGTGATTTATCAACTTCACATGTATCTCATTAGCACGGCATCTGGATTCTCTCCAATACATAAACACAGTGGGCGACGCTGAATTACGTGTGTGTGTGTGTTGGGTCAGGAGGTCTGTGTCGGTAGGCAGCAGCATTAAACACAGATGTAAGGTTTCACCCAGAGAGGAGAGGAGCCTCTGACCCCAGACAGGCCTGCTGGAGGGTAACTAGAGAAGGAGCATGACAGAGGCCATCTCCAGCCTCATCTATCAACTTATTGGTTACAGCCTCCCTCATCTTCTCAACCCACTGTCTCTGGACGCTCCATGTAGCCAAGGCTGCCTGCCAGGCACATATCTAGGACCAGCTTAGCCTCTCCCGGTCTGAAACAAAAAACTTGGAATCTATCCCCTAGTCTCCTACTCCTCTCGCTCCTATCTGCGACCTGATGGCTACTGACAGCTCACATCTCCAACATGTCCGTTCAGTCATGGGTTGCCATGGTTACATAAACTGCTTACAGTAATCTTTGCCCTGACATTTTCAAAACAAAAAAAAGAGAGGGGGAACAGCTACACACAGTCAACGTACCCACACCACAACAGTCCCAGATCGACGATAAGTAGATTCTCCTCTGTCAGTGGAGGCAGTAGAACCACATCAAAAAGGCAAGGCAGTCAGCTTGGATCAGTGAGTGAGTAGAATATGCCCTGCAGATACTGAATGACACATTCTCTCCAAGACCAAACCCCTATACAGAACCAGGAGGTCACTCACCCACACAACTCTCCACCCACAACATTTAGCACATTATGCACAAGGAGGAACATGATCAAACCCAGCTACAACGCAGGGAAACATGAATAGGGAGTCCCCTATGATGTCAGGTGTAGATATCAAATGACAGGCCAACCGTGGGTTTTATTATGTAGTTCTGCATACATGTAGTCTGATTACTAGTCATGTCTGGTAAAATCCCTTGTGAGGGGCTTTTCAGGGACAGAGAACAGTTTTGGTTTTCATGTTTCTGTTCTACCAGCTTAGACTGTTTCCCTGCAGTCATAAGAAGGTTGTGAAAGCTTTTTGAAAGGACAGCAACAACAGGAAGTAAAAGGCATCAGGCATAAATCTCAGCTCCTGAACCGGCCACTCAACGAAGGGCTGTGCCAGACATGACAGCAGCATGTACACTTAGCACCCCTGGACCTCCTGAAACACGCTGCGTAAGCAAGCACTGTCAATAACTAAACAGTCACACACACACACACACCTCTTCTGGTTCAACTTGCGTGAGATCCTCTTCACTCCACTTTATCTCCATGTCAGCTGGAGGCAGCAGGAGCTAAAGCACTAGATGAGCCAAGCTCAGAAGTGAGTCATTATACAGACCACACTATGCTTCTGGGTCGGTGTTCGTCAAGCCTGCCTCTCTGCCTGCCTGCCTCGCTGCTTGCCTGCCTAGGCATAAACATCTCCATACAGCACACATCAATCTCCCTGGAACACACAGCTTGCTTTGGGAAGGGTCCCAAATAGCACCCCATCCCGATTTAGTGTGCTACTTTTGACCAGGGGATATAGGGCTCTGGTCAAAAGTTGTGCAACAAATTGGGAATAGGGTGCATTTGGGATGCAACCTGGGACACTCTTCCAAACAGAGGGATTCCTGAGACGCTCAAGAACGTCTGCTTTTGAAAAAATGCGACCACTGACTTCCCTACAGTAAGATCTCACAAAAGAATAGTACTACCAGTCTGTTCTGTAGACAATAGTGTAGGTGGGATGTAGGTGTTACAAGGCTGTAGGTGTACTTAAAATTCCCTCAAAAAGGCTGAAATACAGTGCCTTCAGAAAGTATTCATACCCATAGAGGTGTTGCACATTTTGTTGTGTTACAGCATGAATGAGCTTTTATTCCCTCTCATCCATCTACACACAATACATCATAATGACACAGTGAAAACAAGTTTAGAAATGTTTGCAAATCTGACATTGAAACAGAAATCTCTAATTTACATAAGTATTCACACCCCTGAGTCAATACTTTGTAGAAGCACCTTAAGAAGAGATTACAGCTGTGAGTGTTCTGGGTGAGTCTAAGAGCTTTCCACACATGGATTGTGCAACATGTTCCCATTATTATTTTAAAAATTCTTCAAGCTCTAGTTGTTGATTATTGCTAGACATCCCTTTTTCAGTTCTTGCCATAGATTTTCATAAACTGTAACTCAGCCACTCAGGAACTTTCAGCGTCTTTTTGGTAAGCAACTCCAGTGTAGATGTGGCCTTATGTTATAGGTTATTATAATGCTGAAAGGTGAAGGCATTTGAAAACCTCCCTGGTCTTTGTGGTTGAATCGGTGTTTGAAATTCACTGCGACTGAGGAACCTTACAGATAATTTTATGTGTGGGGTACAGAGATGAGGTAGTCATTAAGAATTCATGCTAAACACCATTAATGTGCACAGAGTGAGTCCATGCAACTTGTTAAGCAAATTTCTACTCCAGAACTTATTTAGGCTTGCCATAACAAAGGGGTTGATTACTTATTGACTCAAGACATTTCAGCATTTCATTTTAATTCATTTCAATACAGTAGGGAAGAGAGGAGCAAGTCAACCCTTTGATATTATGGGTATTGTGTGTAGGCCAGTGACAAAACATCTATATTTAATCCACTTTAAATTCAGGCTGTAACACAACAAAAAAATGTGGAAAAGGGGGTGTGAATACTTTAAAATGTACTGTACATATTATCCATATAGAGTACTATGTACACACTATTCAATACATTACTTTCAATGCATTACACAGCCTACATATTTGATTTATTTTCAGTTTCAGCTCACTTGATCATGTCCTATGACTTACAAACACAATATTCTACAGGCTGCATTGTGTCCCTCAAGTCCTTTCACCACGTGGGACAGTCCCATCAGTGACACAGCAGCATGGATTTTATCCTAAAGAGAGGGAAATCAACACTCTGTCATGTACTAGATACAGTTTAAGTCGGAAGTTTACATACACTTAGGTTGGAGTCATTAAAACTTGTTTTTCAACCACTCCACACATTTCTTGTTCACAAACTATAGTTTTGGCAAGTTGGTTAGGACATCCACTTTGTGCATGACACAAGTAACCTCAGAAAAAAAAATGTAGACTTCCACAAGTCTGGTTCATCCTTGGGAGCAATTTCCAAACGCCTGAAGGTACCACGTTCATCTGTACAAACAATAGTACGCAAGTATAAACACCATGGGACCACGCAGCCATCATACCTCTCAGGAAGGAGATGCGTTCTGTCTCCTAGAGATGAACATACTTTGGTGTGAGAAATGCAAATCAATCCCAGAACAACAGCAAAGGACCTTGTGAAGATGCTGGAGGAAACAGGTACGAAAGTATGTATATCCACAGAAAAACGGGTCCTATATCAACAGAACCTGAAAGACCGCTCTGCAAGAAAGAAGCCACTGCTCCAAAACAGCCATAAAAAAAACTTTTTGGAGAAATGTCCTCTGGTCTGATGAAACAAAAATAGAACTGTTTGGCCATAATGACCATCGTTATGTTTGGAGGAAAACGGGGGAGGCTTGCAAGCTGAAGAACACCATCCCAACCGTGAAGCACGGGGGTGGCAGTATCATGTTGTGTGGGTGCTTTGCTGCACGAGGGACAGGTGCACTTCACAAAATAGATGGCATCATGAGGATATATTGAAGCAACATCAAGACATTAGTCAAGAAGTTAAAGTTTGGTTGCAAATGGGTCTTCCAAATGGACAATGACCCAAAGCATACTTCCAAAGTTGTGGCAAAATGGCTTAAGGACAACAAAGTCAAGGTGTTGGACTGGCCATCACAAAGCCCTGACCTCAATCCTATATAACATTTGAGGGCAGAACTGCAGCTGCTCGCCTCATCACTGCAGCTGCTCGCCTCATCACTGCAGCTGCTCGCCTCATCACTGCAGCTGCTCGCCTCATCACTGCAGCTGCTCGCCTCATCACTGCAGCTGCTCGCCTCATCACTGCAGCTGCTAGCTGGAATGAGAACACACAGGACACATTCCAGTTTCAAACTCCAGTTCCTAAAGGCTTCGGCTCCAGAATACGTCTCTCTGCTTGGCCTGCTTCCCAGTCCTGACAGGTGCAGGTACAGGCCATTGGGTTTCTGGCCAGGCTACACAAGTTGACTGTGATGCCATGTGGAAAGCACAATGGCCATGATGACATGGAGTACCTGGAAGGTGACAAACGACTGTTCCAGTGCCAGCCAGCTGCAGCAAGGGCATTGGCCTAGTGGCCTCTAACCCAGACAACAGCCATACCAGTGAATTGAAAACCACTAGCAAGAAGACAGCTGTGTGTGAGTGTGAGAGAGTGAGAGCATGACGATGTGACCATGACCGTGTGAGGCAGAGGCCTGCAGCTACACAGCCCCCCCCCCCCCCCCCCACCCAGAGTTCTCATCTGGCATAAAGCTCATGGTTTCACTTCAGAGCAATACTCAGACTGAACCTGGCAGTTAAAGCCACATGAATACATAACTACATTCCCTTGAAAAATGTATAGAGCTATTGACTTTATCTTACTGATTTGAACAGTTGTTTGGATGAATACTAGAGAAGAATAATGAAAGATAGAACATTCTGGCAAACACTTCAGTTCCTTGCACCCCTCTGAAAAACCTGTCAACAGCACAACATCACTTATTTACAGAGCATGTAATTTCTCTCTTTTAGGAAACACTTAAATAGCCTAACCACATCATGTAAACCTTAACACACAACGGCTCATAGCCGTTAGCTAGAGTCCCACAACAACATGTGACCTTGTCTTTAACCATTTTCCAACTGGTATTTTATGAATTGAGGGAGGCTTAGACAGGCAATTCAATGACACCATGTAGTTTCCTAAATATTTTCACATCAACAGAGTCCATGGGAATTGAATGTGATGTCTGCCCTGAAACGTGTTGGTTTCTCAGCCATTGAATAAAGCTATGGCAACAACACTGTTCATCGTAGAAGAGAGCTTTGAAGACGGATCAACAAAGCATTTTTGTAGGTAGTTAAATGACATCAACCAAGTCAACAATAAGCAACCACCAACTAACAGTCTGCTCCAGTCCAATACTGTTAGATATATTCATTGTTATTACATTTAGTAGGTTTTTATGTTGTTTCATGTTGCTGGTAGTGTCAAATATTATCACTAAAAATAAACATCTGCCTTCAAAAAAAGAGTGAAGATCCTGTCTTACTTCCAGAGAGGATAGTCTAGGCAGTAGCTTAACCTATCCACTTCACATCATACTGCTCACTCTTCTGTCAGGTCAGCCTTGAAATGACCCTCCTTAACCTTCCTGATCTATTTCAGTCTGGCATGGTTCTCACTACAAATACCATTAAGGGCTCTTAAAAAGTGCTTAAAGGGCTCTACACTGCAAAACTCAATTGGTCTTCTTGGCAAGAGAAAACACAATCAAAAGGATAGGCTCTAGTCTGGCGAGAGAAAACACAATCAAAAGGATAGGCTCTAGTCTGGCAAGAGACAACACAATCAAAAGGATAGGCTCTAGTCTGGCAAGAGAAAACACAATCAAAAGGATAGGCTCTAGTCTGGCAAGAGAAAACACAATCAAAAGGATAGGCTCTAGTCTGGCAAGAGACAACACAATCAAAAGGATAGGCTCTAGTCTGGCAAGAGAAAACACAATCAAAAGGATAGGCTCTAGTCTGGCAAGAGAAAACACAATCAAAAGGATAGGCTCTAGTCTGGCAAGAGAAAACACAATCAAAAGGATAGGCTCTAGTCTGGCAAGGTTGACGATAAAGGTTAAGAGAAAGAAAAATACACTACATGACCAAAAGTATGTGGACACCTGCAGGTTGAATATCTCATTCGAAAATCATGGGCATTAATATGGAGTTGATCCCCCTTTGCTGCTTCTGGGAAGGTGTTCCGCTAGATGTTGGAACATTGCTGCGGGGACTTGCTTCCAGCCACAAGTGCATTGAGGTCGGGTGTAACCGATGTGAAATGACTAGCTAGTTTGCGGTAGTGCACGCTAATAGCGTTTCAATCAGTGAGGTCACTTGCTCTGAGACCTTGAAGTAGTGGTTCCCCTTGCTCTGCAAGGGCCGTGGCTTTTGTGGAGCAAAGGGTAACGATGCTTCGAGGGTGACTGTTGATGTGTGCAGAGGGTCCCTGGTTGGGGCGAGGAGAGGGATGGAAGCTATCCTGTTACATTGATGCCGTTGACCCAGATCACTGGTTGCTGAGGAAAAGGAGGAGGTCAAAAGGGGGGTGAGTGTAACCGATGTGAAATGGCTTGCTAGTTAGCGGTGGTGCGCGCTAATAGCGTTTCAATCAGTGACGTCACTTGCTCTGAGTGGTTCCACTTGCTCTGCAAGGGCCGCGGCTTTTGTGGAGCGATGGTTAATGATGCTTCGTGGGTGTCAGTTGTTGTGTGCAGAGGGTCCCTGGTTCGAGCCCGGGTATGGGCGAGGGGACGGACTAAAGTTATACTGTTACACGGGCACTAATGTTTGGTGATTAGGCCTAGCTCGCAGTAAGCGTTCCAATTCATCCCTAAGGTGTTCGATGGGGTTGAAGTCAGAACTCTGTGCATGCCAGAAAAGTTCTTCCACACCGATCGACAAACCATTTCTGTATGGACCTTGCTTTGTGCACTGGGCATGGTCATGCTTAAACATTAAAAGGGACTTCCCCAAATGGTTGCCACAAAATTGTGAGCACAGAATCGTCTAGAATGTCATTGTACGCTGTAGCATGAAGACGTCCCTTCGCTGGAACTAAGGGGCCTAGCCCAAACCATGAAAAACAGCCCCAGACAATTATTCCTCCTCCACCAAACTTCACAGTTGGCACTATGCATTTCGGGCAGTAGTGAATGTTGCAACAGAGGACAGACTATTTTCACATCCTACGCGCTTCAGCACTCGACGGTCCCGTTCTGAGAGCTTGTGTGGACTACCACTTTGTGGCTGAGCCGAAGTTGCTCCTAGACGTTTCCACAATAACAGCACTTACAGTTGCCCGGGGCAGCTCTAGCAGGGCAGAAATTTGATGAACTGACTTGCTGGAAATGTAGAATCCTATGACGGTGCCATGCTTAAAGTCACTGAGCTCTTCAGTAAGGCCATTCTACTGCCAATACACCTGTCAGCAACCTGTGTGGCTGAACTAGCAGAGTCCACTCATTTGAAGGGGTGTCCATATACTTTTGTATATATAGTGTAAATAAATTCATGGGACCGGCGGCGGAAGAAAGATTACGTAGTGAATGATTGCAGTATATTCCTGTTACATAATTCATTTATACATTTTTCAAATGATCTACAACCACTTTATTACATGTTTTGCGCTCGCTAGTCGTGTTTTCAATGTTAATCCTGTAAAATCAGCAACAGCGCTGGCCCATTAATGTGTTGATTTGCCGATGCTCCGCATGGAATTATTACATGGCCTTAACCTGTATTTTTTTCTAAAATCAAATCAATGTTTATTGGTCTGGTACATAGATTTGCCGATGTTATCGCAGGTGCCACGAAATGCTTGTGTTTCTATCTCTCAGCAGTGCAGTAATGCCTAGCAAAACAAACAATCCAAAAAGTGAAATTAAATAAATGTCTGAAAACATTTCAATTAACAACCCAAATAGCACTGTAAAATCCAAATCTACACTGGATAAATCTACACAAGATATAATAAGAATGTGTACAGTAGTAGATATATTAGTGTGAGCCATGTCAAGAATACAGTATAAAAGCATGTGGTGTGTGGTGTGTATCAGTAACTAAAATACAATGTACAGTAGTAGAAATATTAGAAAGCCAAGAATACAGCATGTAAATACACAGAACCAAACCCCAGAGCAAAATGGATAGAATTGCTGGAAATTGAGCTGCTAATGATCTGCGCTTTCGATCTAGCATCCTGGAAAACATGGAAACCACTATTTGATTGAGAAGGAAACCACTGCCTTCCCTCAGGAGAGGTTAGAGCTCTAAATATGAAAATTACAACTAATTTCCCTTGTTCAACTAATGCCCCATATTTAGGCAATTATCCAAACGTAATTATAGTATATGGATCTGTTTTTACAAATTGAGTGCAACAAACAGTGTAACACAAACCAGCTGTAAAAAGCTATTAGGATATCAATTTCTCCTGGCTGTGGAAATAAGCCAGAACATATGCTTCCAACATTGAATATCACCATGAAAGTAAATGACTTCTGCATAATTGAGAAGTAATGAAACAATCCCAAAGCATCGCACAAACTAGGCTTTTTATTCATCGCAAGGGGACCAAGTGCACAAAAGAGGTACAACAGGATTCTTAGTAGTGTAACAGTCCCGTGTGACTCAGTTGGTAGAGCATGGCGCTTGCAACGCCAGGGTTGTGGGTTCGATTCCCACGGGGGACCAGTACAGAAAAAAATGTATGCACTCATTACTGTAAGTCCTTCTGGATAACGTGAAAGCTAGGGCAAGCACGTGAAAGCTAGGGCAAGCACAACCCACGCAACAGCGCAGTCTTCATCAAGATTGAAAACAACCTTCACAAATCACCCCAGTCAGATATTTGCCATAGTGATTATGCTGTAGCTGAGCACCAATAAACATCTCACACAGCCAGACTTGGCAGATATCCAAGGCACAACTTTGATTACTTATCTACGAACTAAGGCAAAACCAAACAGGAAAGAAGGCCACTCATCTGAGTCCAGTCTCACCACACAATTGGCTCGTCTCTCAAGAGTTTTTTAAAAATTTACTGAGCATTCCTTCTCAAGATAATAAACTAATCTTCCAGATCTATAAACTGTGGAAATAAAGGCAACTGAACGTGTGTGTGCATGCATGCGTAAATTAATGCATAAATGAAGAAGCTACCTTCACTACAGTTTTCAAGAATGTTTCTTAACCACAAAAGAGCTGCTACTATTATGGTGCTAGTTCAATCAGAGATCCATTAGCCCTGAGAGCTGGTGGCCTTGGTGCTGCACTGATTGACTATGACTGGAGTGGACACCACAGAGAGCTACGACAGAACATCAGCAGGACTTTAGTACATAGAGATGAGAAGGTCATTGAGACCCATTAGTGAGCACCAAGTGAACATTTCCTTTATTGGTACCCAGAGGATAGGACACTCAGCAGTGTGCTGATAACAGCCGACATATTTATGTTTCCCCTCTCTTTCCCTTTCTCACTCAGACCACCAGCCACAATGCTAATGACCCACACAACAGAGCAACTACTGCTGTGGCGATAGTATTAATGACACACTGGAAAACTGAGGTGTAATATAGATCATTTGGCTATACATGTCTAGAACCATTTTATCCTCGCACTACTCCTAAACTAAGCTTATATCTCTGTAAAAATACCATGTAGCTCGCAAGCGAAGCAAAGCCTTGAACAGGGTTCCAAATTAAATCTGTCATAGAACCCTAAGACTTCACTCATCTCAGAAAAGCTCAGATACCCACAGCTCCTCCAACTAATTTCAGAATCAAGTCGCATCGAGTAGCCGAGCACTGTGAGCACCATACACCCAGAAAGAGTTAATTGCTATGTGAAACCAGTTGCAGAGTCAGCATTGAAGTACAGCACCCACAGCCATGGAGAAACACAGATACACACAAGCAGGGCTGTGGGCTGTGTATGGAGGCATCTGGAGTGGAGGCTAGCTGCTGACTATTACCACAGTCAGCTAGCAGGCCCAAACTATTACCACAGTCAGCTAGCAGGCCCAAACTATTTACCACAGTCAGCTAGCAGGACCAAACTATTAACCACAGTCATCTAGCAGGACCAAACTATTATAACAGTCAGCTAGCAGGACCAAACTATTACCACAGTCAGCTAGCAGGACCAAACTATTACCACAGTCAGCTAGCAGGACCAAACTATTACCACAGTCAGCTAGCAGGACCAAACTATTACCACAGTCAGCTAGCAGGACCAAACTATTACCACAGTCATCTAGCAGGACCAAACTATTTACCACAGTCATCTAGCAGGACCAAACTATTAACCACAGTCAGCTAGCAGGACCAAACTATTATAACAGTCAGCTAGCAGGACCAAACTATTACCACAGTCAGCTAGCAGGACCAAACTATTACCACAGTCAGCTAGCAGGACCAAACTATTACCACAGTCAGCTAGCAGGACCAAACTATTACCACAGTCAGCTAGCAGGACCAAACTATTACCACAGTCAGCTAGCAGGACCAAACTATTAACCACAGTCAGCTAGCAGGACCAAACTATTTACCACAGTCAGCTAGCAGGACCAAACTATTTACCACAGTCAGCTAGCAGGACCAAACTATTTACCACAGTCAGCTAGCAGGACCAAACTATTATCACAGTCAGCTAGCAGGACCACACTCAGCTAGCAGGAGCAAACTATTACCACAGTCAGCTAGCAGGCCCAAACTATTTACCACAGTCAGCTAGCAGGACCAAACTATTACCACAGTCAGCTAGCAGGACCACACTCAGCTAGCAGGACCAAAATATTTACCACAGTCAGCTAGCAGGACTGACAGGATGTCCCGCACATCACAGAGAGGAACTCTGCAGCTACACAGCTAATATCACCGAGCACAAGTGGAGAACATGGGTGAGTGGGTGTGTGTGTGCTGTGAAAGATACAGAACAAGTGTGAGTGTATGTAGAAAATAGTCAGCCATGGCGAGAGAAACATACAGAGAGAGAGAGAGCGAGAGAGAAACATACATACAGACAGAGAGAGAGATACAGAGGAGAGAAAGAGAGAGAGAGAGAGAGAGAGAGAGATACAGAGAGAGGGAGAGAGAGAGAAACATACAGAGAAATACAGAGAGAGATAGAGAGAGAAAGATACAGAGCGAGAAAGAGAGAGATGAAGAGATACACAGAGAGAGATAGGGAAACATGCAGAGAGAGAAACATACAGAGAGAGAGAGAGAGAGAGAGAAACATGCAGAGAGAGAGAAACATGCAGAGAGAGAGAAACATGCAGAGAGAGAGAGAGAGAAACATGTAGAGAGAGAGAGCGAGAGAAACATGCAGAGAGAGAGAAACATGCAGAGAGAGCGAAACATGCAGAGAGAGAGAGGGGGAGGGAGGGAGAGCAGTAAAGAGAGAGAGATAAACATGCAGAGAGAGAAACATGCAGAGGGAGAAACATGCAGAGGGAGAAACATGGAGAGAGAGAGAGAGAAACATGCAGAGAGAGAAACATGCAGAGAGAGAGAGAGAGAGACACATGCAGAGAGAGAGAGAAACATGCAGAGAGAGAGAGAGAGAGACACATGCAGAGAGAGAGAGAAACATGCAGAGAGAGAGAGAGAGAGACACATGCAGAGAGAGAGAGAAACATGCAGAGAGAGAGAGAAACATGCAGAGAGAGAGAGAAACATGCAGAGAGAGAAACATGCAGAGGGAGAGAGAGAAACATGCAGAGGGAGAGAGAGAAACATGCAGAGAGAGAGAGAGAAACATGCATAGAGAGAGAGAGAGAGAGACACATGCAGAGAGAGAGAGAGAGAGAGAGAGCGAGAGAGAAACATGCAGAGAGAGAGAGGGGGAGGGAGGGAGAGCAGTAAAGAGAGAGAGAGAAACATGCAGAGAGAGAGAAACATGCGCTCAACATGTGCTCAATTCAAACATAACTGCCAAAGAGGCGGCCGGCCGGTGGATCGGTTTTAGGTTTCTTCTGGTGACGGATCTACTGCACATCACACTCATTTCTGAAACTCCTCTGAGACGCAGTAAAAGACAGTCGGGCGACAAGAAGCCCAGTCACAGCAGGTGAGGACAGAAACGGTGGGAAAGAGCACCAACACAGCAGGTGAGGACAGAAACGGTGGGAAAGAGCACCAACACAGCAGGTGAGGACAGAAACGGTGGGAAAGAGCACCAACACAGCAGGTGAGGACAGAAACGGTGGGAAAGAGCACCAACACAGCAGGTGAGGACAGAAACGATGGGAAAGAGCACCAACACAGCAGGTGAGGACAGAAACGGTGGGAAAGAGCACCAACACAGCAGGTGAGGACAGAAACGGTGGGAAAGAGCACCAACACAGCAGGTGAGGACAGAAACAGTGGGAAAGAGCACCAACACAGCAGGTGAGGACAGAAACGGTGGGAAAGAGCACCAACACAGCAGGTGAGGACAGAAACGGTGGGAAAGAGCACCAACACAGCAGGTGAGGACATGAAATGGTCCTGCTTGTCAGGTGGGGGTGAGATGGGATGTACTGTACTCCAGCAACCTAGGCCTAATCAGACCCCTCCACATACTGTACAACTAACCATGGCTGCTTATGAAATGGCACCCCATTTTACTTTATAGTACACTACTTCTTCTGGCTAATAAAGTAGGGCACAATAGACTATAGGGAATATGGTTCCATTTCTGAAAATCAGCAAGCGCCATCACAGCCAGCATGTTATTCTCACTTACTAAAGGCTATGAATACCTGGAAAAGGAGAGAATGAGGTATTAATGAACTGATCAGCTCAGATGTCAGCCTCCAGCTAAATAAATGTTGAGAATAAGACTTAAAGAGTAGAACCTTATGTACAGATGTGGGATGTTCATTTAATTTGAATTTGCTGTTGCTGGAAATTCAAACTTGTAGAGTATTTAAGATTTAAAAAGGTTTCTGAAGTTTGTAATTTCCACTTTAAAATGTCAGACGTGATTTGCACTAACTAAAAATGTATCAACCCCCACAAAATTTCCTGTTGCTGGAGGATTATTTTAAAACCGTGAGAAAATGGTCAAATTAATATCCTGCATCTGTACAACATGAAAGACACCTGCATTCCTGTCCTTCTGTATTCTAAAGCCGCAGAGCTTTGGACATGAAAACTAAATTGTGCTTGATACAGCATTCAAAAGTCCACCCTGATGAAGCCTACAGAAATGTCTCTACCTTGGTACAGCTTACAGTACTAGCTGATTTTACTACATTGAACCAAATCCTGCTTTCAGAAAGTGTAAGGTAATCTTTGGTGGAAACACACCATCTCATTCCCTGGAGGGGTGTAGAGGTGGGGCACACATGGCCATATCACCACTGCAATCTGTGGAGTAACAATGCACAACATGTGACTCCATTGTTGGGCTCAATGTATCAACTATTTCCACAGTTTTTCATACTGCAAGGTGGACAGACTGAGGGCCCTGCAGACAATGTGGTGCCAGGGGGAAACATCCTGGCCAGAGGTGAAAATGGCTTTTTAATAAAGCTGCACTCGATGGTATCCCAATTTAACACTATCCCCTGACCACTCCCATTCATTTCAACAACAGTCTGATTAACACCAGAACCGCTGGGCCTCGAGGTATAGTTTAGGTTAATTTG
Source organism: Oncorhynchus clarkii lewisi (assembly GCF_045791955.1). Lineage (NCBI taxonomy): Eukaryota > Metazoa > Chordata > Actinopteri > Salmoniformes > Salmonidae > Oncorhynchus > Oncorhynchus clarkii. Next base: position 76,570,049 of record NC_092152.1, on the reverse strand, counting down.
AAGCAATTGTCGTGGTGATCCACTGGGCACGACACCTTCAACTGTTGGGAGAAGGAGGGGAGCAGGCCCTACTGTTGGGAGGGGGAATGGGGAAAATGGTATTCCAAACTTTATCCGGAATGTTCAATTCTATTTTGTTGCGACTCAAGCGATACCTCGGTCCATTCTACATGTAACTGCCAAAATAAAGCAAAAACTATAGTAAATAAGGGATACAAAGTATATTGAAAGCATGGGGGTGCTTCCACACAGGAAGTACCAGACAATTGTAGAATCTATGCCAAGGCACATTGAAGCTTGTCTGGCGGTTCGTGGTGGGCCAACGCCCTATAAAGACACTATGTTGGCGTTTCCTTTATTTTGGCAGTTACCTGTAGCAGCAGGCTACACAGAGAATTGAACAGCTGGATAGGGAAAACGGCTCAAGTCACGCAAAAGGGAAAGTAACTTAGCGGACAAAGTTTGGACACAATTTAGTGTGTACGACATCTAAAGAATTGCATCACTATACTGAGAGCTTTGCCATTTCTAAATGGACGTATTGGGTTGTTTTGGGAACCTTGATTTTTTTCAAGGCCCCCATACGACACAATGAGGATGAGGAAGGGATTTGCGGTAAGTTTCTCAAAAACATGAAATCACAAAAGGTGTCATTTACATCAAAAAGAGATTTGGTTTTAAAAAATAACATCCTTTAAGATTCTTCCGACTGTTATATGGACTTACAGTGCCTTCAGAAAGTATTCACACTCCTTTGTGAATACATTTGGTAAGCAATATGTTTGGAACATCGAATCGCAATAAAATCAAGGTATCAAATCGCAATACATACAGAATTGTGAGAATCGCAATACATATCGTATCGGGCACCTAAGGATTTTTAGTTCCCTGGTTTTCCCTGCCCTAGAGTGTTGCTACTCAGTGCTCACTGAGGCCTACTAATGGTCTGGGATGTGTCCCAAATGGCAGCCTATTCCCTATTCCCACTGCTTTCGACCAGAGCCCAATGAGCCCTGGTCAAAAGCAGTGCACTATATGGGAACAGAGTGCTATTTGGGACGCGGTCCTGCTGTCTTCGGCCACCCTCCCCCATGCATCACAGCAGGCCCAGCTATGTCATTAGCTAAGTGGGGGCAATGGAATGTGGGTCTTAGTAAATGCAGGGGAGAGATTCACGTGGCCAAAAGACTCATTGTCTGGGCCTACCACCTCTCACTACTTACCCACCTGCGTAATATCAACCATAGGCTTGCTTTGCCAAACTCATGTGGGGTGAAGAGACGAGAATATATTAACCATATAACTCAGACAACAAAGCCTTTAGTCTGTAAGAAAAAATATTGTATCCTTCAAACAAAACCATAAACGAACAAAAGTGAACAGATAAGTCTGTTTCTCGACCATGCATCCTTGTGAGTAATGGCAGTTGAGGAAACTGCAAGTTCTGCACTTCTGCAAGTTCTGTAGAAGGGTTATGGTTAGAAAGGTTAATTTCCTATATTACAGTGAAATAATGTCTCAATGTATTTCTGTGTCCATATGACTAATTCTGTTGGACCAAACATCAAATGCAAATAGTGAGTTGAAACCGCTTGTCAGAGAGGAAAAATAAATCTCTCATCCTTGTTGTTGGTAGTGGCATGGGCTTGGTGTGTGTGTGTGTGTGTGTGTGTTTGTAAACAGAGAAGTAGATGCGAAGCGAGAGGTTTCACTCTTGCCAAAATCTGTCCAAAATATGCCCAATGCATTTCTTTGGGATTATTTTGGACCTAAGTGTTGCCTACCTTCCTACCTTTGGGACAACAACTCCCATTGCGGAGACATGAGCATCTCTGGTGTAAATGGCAAGGTGTACAGCACAGAAGGAGTGAAGAACGCAATACCAAAAAGGTGACAGAACAAGCGGACATAAAACACACAAGAAAATAAACGGGATTCTTGCCATAGGAATATCGCGCAAAAACATTAATTCAAATATATTCAATATATCGCCCAACCCTACACCAGCTACCCATACACCTCTCAGCAGCAGGAGAAACAAGCTCTTCATAGCTCAGTACCTCAGAGAATTCAGCAGTAGGAGAGGTCAATGAACACAACCCACAGAATACATTCTGAGAATTCCAGCACAATCTTCCTTTCCTTTTGAGAAATGATGCTCATCTACAGTAAACCTAGATAACCATCAATCTGAAACTAAAACCTGTTTACAAAATCTGTGGTTGTGAGGCCAGTTGGACGTACTGCCAAATTATCTAAAACAACGGAGGTGGCTTATGGTAGAGAAATGAACATTCAATTATTTGGCAACAGCTCTGTATTCTGCGAGACAGCATACCAACTGCACACTCCTTCAAAACGTGAGACATCTGTGGCATTGTATTGTGTGACAAAAACGGCACATTTTAGAGTGGCCTTTTACGGTCCCCAGCACATGGTGCACCTGTGTAATGATCATGCTGTTTAATCAGCTTCTTGATATGCCACAACTGTCAGGTGGATGGATTATCTTGGCAAAGGAGAAATGCTCACGAACAGGGATATAAACAAATTGTGCACAAAATGAGATAAATAAGCTTTTTGTACATATGGAACATTTCAGGGATCTTTTATTTCAGCTCATAAAACATAGGACCAACACTTTACATGTTGTGTTTTATATTTTTGTTCAGTGTAGTAGGTTTCACCATTTCTATCTCATGCACGTGATTTAATCCACTATATCACAGAGGCTTCTCTCAGGACAGCACTGAATCTGGTGATAGAACAGTGTACCCAAAAACACAATGAAGTCATTTTATTGGTGCATTCCTGAACCCTCAGGATTTCCTATACCCTTTTTACTCTCACAGATCAGAGTGACTGTGGATGACACACGGCATTGACCCTCTCAGTAAAACAGACATTATCCCCCAAGGTGACGGAGGGGCATGCAAATGCCTCCAGCATGAGTCAAGGCCCATGGTATTGCTCTCTTTTTCTTGTGGTTGGTCAGCTCTTCTTTCATAATCTACATGGCTCCCTATTCCCTATATAGGGCACTACCTTTGACCAGAGCCCTATGGGTCCTGGGCAACAGTAGTGCACTATGTAGGGAATAGGGAGGCATTTGGGCCACAACATTCAGTGGTTTTTAGAGTGTTCCAGGACATCTGTGGAGCAGCTGTTGCTATTGCTCCTCTTAGGGCATCAGCAGGGCACTGTGTAGAGGCAATATTTAATCATGGCTATGCAGTGTTTCCCCTACATATTTTTTTTAGCAGCGGTGGCAAAGGTCGTGGAAGAGAGAGGCATGCCGCCCAATATTTTTAGAAGGACTGAAAAGGTCATTTCTGGTTTTTAGAAAGATGTTCTACTCCAAGACGAATGAAAATCAGATGACACTGACCATCTATAATCCCCCCAGAAACCAGCCCAATAACAGATTATTTTACTGTAGCCTATACATGGTACTAGACTGGATTATCAGGCAGGTGCTATTAGCAATAAACTTTTTCTGGACCAAAAAGGGGGCACTTTCCTGCAATTCTATAAATTTTTCCATGGACCTGAGAGACTTTGGCAATTGTAAAGCAACATTTTCTGCAATTCTACACATTTTTCCATGGAGTAGACCGAAAATGTTGCAGTGTGACAGCTAACTTCCATTGGGGCCCCTGGGCATGTGCCCTGCGTGCCCGGTCGGTAATCCAGCCATGCCAAAAGTACTCCTAAATTCCTAATTTAATGGTTTCATCGTCTTAGCTTTTATTATCAAAGATTATATTATTTAAAAAAATATATAGGTCAATTGTCTATTCTACAAAATTTCTGTGTGGTTTTATTCATTGAAGCTCATACTGAAAGCGTTGTTCCATCCCGAAAATTACTTTAAGAAAATGTATTTTTGGGGTGTGGCAGCAACAATTTAGCTATGGCCAATTGTTGGAAATCAAACAGTGTCCGCACACACACACCCCCCTCTGTGCTATATAAGGCACTGAATGCAGCCATCCCATACCTCCCCCGACATCCAAGCGAGAGATTCTAAATGATTAGTCCTGCCCTCCCAGTGAGGGCCACAGACCATAATTAAATGAGTCCCTCAGCCCCTCTCAGCCTTGCTTCCCCAGCCCTTCTCAGCCTTGCTTCCCCAGCCCCTCTCAGCCTTGCTTCCCCAGCCCCTCTCAGCCTTGCTTCCCCAGCCACTCAGATCTGCTCTCAATGCCGTAAATGGAAACAAACCTCCGTTGAACTAGAGGGGACTTATGTAGAGCTGGGAATTGCCAGAGAACTCACGATACAATACCATGATACTTTGGTGCAGATATGATATGTATTGAGATTTAAACGATTCTATATGTATTGCGATTCAATACAGTAATTTCATTGCGATTCGATGTTCCAAACATATTGCTCACCATATATGTCTGCTGCAGAGGGACAAGAGAGGGTCATGAGAAAACACATTTTGATTAGTCATGCAAATAAAAGTTCCCTGTGTGCTTTGGACTCTGACATGCCATAAAGGAAAACGGACAGAGTTTGAGACACCTGACAGAGTTTATTGAGCAGCATCTCAGGCCTGTCATCAACACAACCATCAGCACTAGGGAGACAACAGCATCAGAGAGCAGATACAACACAGAACTGCAGATAGCAGCCGTCCAGAACAAAAACATCACAATGATTTAGGGAGAGCAAATAGGAGACACGGCCTTTCATTCTGCACTCTTGGGATCAACTAATTCCATATCATTTGAGCTGCTTCAAGACTTGAGGTTGCGTGCTATGCCACTGCTTATAAGTATAACTAAATCAATCTAAGATGTGTCAAATAAATGATATCCAACTCAGGGCTCCAGCTATGCATTTGGTTTGCTAACTTCCTAGCTAAGATGTCAAGTTCAAGCTTCTCCAGTCTCCTGCTGGATCAAGATCCCCGTTGCCTACATTTTTTTGTGCGTCTAAATTATTTCAATTTCATTTTTCACCCCTTTTTCTCCCCAATTTTGTGGTATCGAATTGGTAGTTACAGTCTTGTCCCATCGCTGCAACTCCCGTACGGACTCAAGAGAGGCAAAGGTTGAGTGCCATGCGTCCTCCAAAACACAACCTAGCCGAGCCGCACAGCTTCTTGATAATACCCTCTTAACCCGGAAGCCAGCCACACCAATGTGTCGGAGGAAACACTGTGCACCTGGCGCCCAGCCAGCCACAGGAGTCACTAAAGCGCGATGGGACAATAACATCCCTGCCGGCCAAACCCTCCCCTAACCCGGACGACGCTGGGCCATATGTGTCTCCCATTCACGGCCTAGACTCGAACCAGAATCTCTAGTTGCACAGTTAGCACTGCGGTGCAGTGCCTTAGACCACTGCGCCACTCAGGAGACTTGCAAATTATTTTTATTAAACTTTTTTTAATAGCACTCATCTTCCGCCTATCATTCCCTATACCGCCATCTCTCTCTCCCTATATCCGTCAGATGCTGGGGCCCCCAGAAGGATTACAGTAGTGTTCAGAGCTGCTGTAACTCAGTCAGATGCTGGGGCACCCCCAGAAGGATTACAGTAGTGTTCAGAGCTGCTGTAACTCAGTCAGATGCTGGGGCTCCCCAGTGGTGGAGGTACCAGCTGCCAGGCATTAATGACATAGCAGAGCAGCTCGAGTTCAGCAGCAGTCAAACCTCTGGAATTCCACTTTCTTATTGCTGGATGGCTGACAAGAGTATGATAGACACGCCTCATTCATACTCATCATAGCTGCTATGAGAAACAATATCAAGTAACAAAGTAGAGGTCTCTCTCCAGTAAAGACCTTAATGAACTTTCAGCACTGTGCTCAACATATAGCAGGTGATATTATTACTAACAGAGGCTGTATTGCTCATTTGCTCTCTAGGCTTTGTCTAGAATGAGCACAATCTTCTATTTTCTTCTGATGTGTGAAAACAGACTAGTCAGAAAATTGCATGAATACTTTATCAAGGACACCACCATGTACTTAACAGAACAAACCAAATGGTTACAAGCAAAACCAATATGAGGTTGTGAAGTATTTTTGTTTTATGCCTCCAAGGCTGCGTTTACACAGACAGCCAACTCTGACCTTTTTTTAACCACTAATTGGTCTTTTGACCAATCACATCAGCTCTTTGGACATCAGAACTTTTTCAGAGGTGATCTGATTGGCCAAAAGACTAATTAGTGGAGAGAGGGAAAAAAATCTGAATTGGGCTGGCTGTCTAAACGCAGTATGAAGAAGTATAGTAGGCTGACATCCCATTGGGTCTTTTGGCAAACAAGAACTCTTGCTGAGACTGTTCAAGTCAGGTCTGGACCCAAAGCCACGATGTAAACAACTGCTCCTCACCAATTATAAGTCTAATCTATTTTATAACTCAGCTGTGGAGAGATAAGGGTGGTCTCTAATCCTCTCTATGGGTGTAAAAGCTGAGTGCAGGACTGCTGGTGTTAAGTCTGTTGCATAGCCTACTACTACTACTGACAAAAAAAACAACCTTAGTTGGCCGAGAGTCGTCTGCTCGATTGGTCAACATTTTTAAACGTGTATTTGTTCCCTATATAGACACACCCTATGTTTATTAATAAAACCAACTATATGTAGACTAATGAGCTTGTCTGACACTTTATGCCTGGGTTCCTCAACTGGCGGCCCACAAGCCGAATTTCCCTGCGAGTGGTTTTATTAGGCCCCCAAGTTCAAAAAAAAAAATACAAAAAGGAAATCACCAAGTGATTTTAATTTGGGAAATCTTAGTATTTCCACGCATAATAGAGAGATACGTGATCATATACAAATGTAAGCAAAGTTTGATATGATTATGTTTTAGTAAAATATTATATCGGTTTGGTCTTCTTTGCGATCAATTTGCAAGTTATTTGTAATTATGTTCCGGCCCCCCGACCATCCGCTTTAGAAAACAATAAAATCAGCCCGCGGCTGAATCTACATGATGATCCCTGCTTTAAGCGCACTGTGATTAAATAATTAAGACAAATGACTGGAGGGAGCCAGAGATCAGGATCGCCTAACCAGAAGAAGAAGAACAACTGTTCCTGACCCTCTTCCTCCTGCTAACCTTAGCAGATTCTGCTGTTACGCGACACCTGAGGTTGGCAACCTTTTCCATTTGTAGTGACAATTTATCTACCAATCTGCATGCCCGTTATGACTTTTATATGCACATTTACATGGAACAGTTTAATTTAATTTAAAATAAAGTTTTGGCATCTCAAAATCATTATCATGTGGTTAATCTAAATTTTAAAATTAACTTATATTGCCAACTACGTAAAAATTGCTTACACAAAGCCAACAAAAACATTGCAGCCTGCAGGTAGAAAATATCCTGATAAAAATAAATATCCTATAAATCACATTGGCTGTGCATGGCCTGTCTGCAAGGAACTAGAAACATTGTAACATTGAAACAAATAAACAACTAATAAATTGACAACTCCTAAATGGAAATAAACCAAAACTTGTTCCTCACAAGTGTAGCCTAGGTCGTGCAGTCCGCAAACAACATGTCGACTCCGACAATGAGAACGGTAAAAGACTGTAAAAATAATATATTGAATGCATTAACGGAAATTACCGTAACCAAACATTTTAGATTAGAAATTATGGGAATTAACTGTAAATGTGATACTGATTTGGGGCGGCAGGTAGCTTAGTGGTTAGAGCGTTGGGCCAGTAACCAGAAGGTATCCTAGTGGTTAGAGCGTTGGGCCAGTAACCGAAAGGTTGCTGGATCGAATCCCAGAGTTAACAAGGCAGTTAACCCACTGTTCCCCGGTAGGCCGTCATTGTAAATAAGAATGTGTTCTTAAAATATACTGTTGGTGTGCCTCCACAATGGATTAGTCCACAGACGAGTGTGAATCAGACAGGTGTCTCATGTGCCATAAAAATAAATATATTTTAGACTGCTCTACTAAAAAAAAAAGACTAAAAAAATCTTGATAGACCAACAGCCTATCGACCAAACAGTCGACTAAACAGCCTAAACCTTGAACTAAAGGTCAAAGCCAAAAGGTAAATAAGGCCATCGGAGGTAATACACAGACTGAATATATCAAGGGTAGGTGCTGAGGAGAATGAGAGGGTGACTACCCAGCACTCAGTCGATTTACTGAAACACAAAAACTCTTTACATCTTAAAAAGGCTGTGGCTTTGCTAATCCTGTGAATTTCCCCTGTGAAAATGATAATTCCAGACAGGTAAACTGACCTGCTGGAACCCAATTAAAAGGCCTCAGGCGCTGCGCTGGCTGGGGAGAGAGAAAGGAGGGATGCTGAAAGAGGAGAACAACATGACAAGAAAGCCGATGAACTCTGAGGACTGTGGCTAGCCATTGTTGAGGTAACAATATAAGCCTAGTGGCTCAGAGCGCTGCTGCGCAATTGTAGCTGCTGTGTTGAGGCTAGTTCGGCTCTCTCAGAAGGCTGGCAGGTTCTATTGTCCAGGGCATAAGAACACAGTCCTTTCCATTCAATCACGCTAAATACCCTGCCTCGTCCATGTGCACAATTGCTGTGGTACACACACAAACACATATATACACAGTTCTAGGCATGCAACATGATCACAAACCAGTTTCTCAAAGACGGACAGCTTGAACAGCCAACTTGACAGTAGCAACGCTATTCTGTCTGTGACGGTTAGTCTTGTAACTAAGTAGAGTGGTTGTAAAATGCCACGCAGTCACCAATTAGTGCCTAAGTATCACAGGGAATGGTTTGGAAATGAGAACATGACACAAGGTTGGTGTACAACATGTGTAAGAGATCACAGAGGACGCAAAGCACTTACATTATGTTCTTGCTAAATGTTTAATTTACAGTACGCAACTTATAATGCTGAGGTTTCATTTGATAAGAGAACTACAAGTTTAGTACAAAACTCTAGAAAGAGCCACCTATCAAATCCATTGAGACACACATAGCAGCACATCTAGGTCTCAATCTCTCGGACTTCAGATTAGATTTACCGACACAGTACACCCCTATGTCTAAGTCACAGGTGGGTTCCTAATGTCTCAAATTGTTTATCCAGAAGGCGACATCAGCTGTCAGCTGCTCACCAACTGCCATGTTATTACCATCCAGACCCAGTACATTATCCTCCATTAGTATGATCTGCCCAAAACATGGAAGCAATCATGTTTTTCTGATTGTCGACCAGAAGGTTGTTTCCTCCACTCTTGTTGACAACGGTTTAGCAAAGCTTTACATCGTAGGGTCTCCTCAAATAGATGGTTCACACATAAATGAAGGCTTGTGATGTGAGAGCTTTTCAAAGACATCCCACGTCATCTCCTCTGATGTGTAGATCAGGATACAGCTGTAAACATCATCAAATCTTCAGCAGACCTCAAAAGAATAGAATTGATTGTCTAAATGTAATTCTATAGAGACCTGCAGATCTCTCCTAATGCAAGTGACAGGATCTAGTGGAAAGATGTGGCCTCAGTCAGCTTGACTTTACACCACATTTGATGTATGAGAAAATGCTGAAACATGTAATTTAGTACTTGAACTATTTCTATAACGTGTTTGCTAGTGATGTATGATTGACTTCTCTGAAAGACACAGACTGGACGAACCGGTTAAGTTACCGGATGGCAGTCGCATGTCAGTGATAAATGAACAGATATTGTAGTGTATGAAATGGATAAGGCATCAGTCACTGGTATGTAAGTGATATGTATACCATGGGGCCTGTCAGCCCTCTGCTGTATAGAAAATACAATGCACAGGCTGGAGGCTTGATTTCATATACATTGTTATGTCATCTTATATTATACCATATTATGTAGGTCATTAGGATCACACAGTTCAAGCTTTTTATGTTCATCCTAGGCAATGCTTATGAGCGTGGTGAGCTGAGTTCAAAGTCCACCTTTCCAGAAACAAGTCTCTCACTGTTGCCACTTGCTATTGACCACCCTCTGCCCTCAGCTGTGCCCTGGACACCATATATGAATTGATTGCCACTCATCTATCTTCAGAGCTTGTGCTGTTATGTGACCTAAACTGTGACATGCTTAACTCTCCGGCCATCCTACAATCTAAGCCCTGAATCTCACACAAATGATCAATGAACGTACCAGGTACAACCCCAAATTCGTAAACACGGGGACCCTCATAGATATCATCCTAACCAACTTGCCCTCCAAATACACCTCTGCTGTTTTCAACCAAGATCTCAGCGATCACTGCCTGCATCCGTAATGGGTCTGTGGTCAAACGACCACCCCTTATCACTGTCAAACGCTCCCTAAAACACTTCAGCGAGCAGGCCTTTCTAATCAACCTGGCCCGGGTATCCTGGAAGGATATTGACCTCATCCCGTCAGTAGAGGATGCCTGGTTATTCTTTAAAAGTGACTCTCACCATCTTAAATAAGCATGTCACGTTCAAAAATGTTGAACCAGGAACAGATATACAGTGGGGCAAAAAAGTATTTAGTCAGCCACCAATTGTGCAAGTTCTCCCACTTACAAAGATGAGAGAGGCCTGTAATTTTCATCATAGGTACACTTCAACTATGACAGACAAAATGAGGGAAAACAATCCAGAAAATCACATTGTAGGATTTTTAATGAATTGATTTGCAAATTATGGTGGAAAATAAGTATTTGGTCAATAACAAAAGTTTCTCAGTACTTTGTTATATACCCTTTGTTTGCAATGACAGAGGTCAAACGTTTTCTGTAAGTCCTCACAAGGTTTTCACACACTGTTGCTGGTATTTTGGCCCATTCCTCCATGCAGATCTCCTCTAGAGCAGTGATGTTTTGGGGCTGTTGCTGGGCAACACGGACTTTCAACTCGCTCCAAAGATTTTCTATGGGGTTGAGATCTGGAGACTGGCTAGGCCACTCCGGGACTTTGAAATGCTTCTTACGAAGCCACTCCTTCGTTGCCCGGGCGGTGTATTTGGGATCATTGTGATGCTGAAAGACCCAGACACATTTCATCTTCAATGCCCTTGCTGATGGAAGGAGGTTTTCACTCAAAATATCACGATACATGGCCCCATTCATTCTTTCCTTTACACGGATCAGTCGTCCTGGTACCTTTGCAGAAAAACAGCCCCAAAGCATGTTGTTTCCACCCCCATGCTTCACAGTAGGTATGGTGTTCTATGGATGCAACTCAGCATTCTTTGTCCTCCAAACACGACGAGTTGAGTTTTTACCAAAAAGTTATATTTTGGTTTTATCTGACCATATGACATTCTCCAAATCTTCTTCTGGATCATCCAAATGCTCTCTAGAAAACTTCAGACGGGCCTGGACATGTACTGGCTTAAGCAGGGGGACACGTCTGGCACTGCAGAATTTGAGTCCCTGGCGGCGTAGTGTGTTACTGATGGTAGGCTTTGTTACTTTGGTCCCAGCTCTCTGCAGGTCATTCACTAGATCCCCCCCCCGTGTGGTTCTGGGATTTTTGCTCACCGTTCTTGTGATCATTTTGACCCCACGGGGTGAGATCTTGTGTGGAGCCCCAGATCGAGGGAGATTATCCGTGGTCTTGTATGTCTTCCATTTCCTAATAATTGCTCCCACAGTTGATTTCTTCAAACCAAGCTGCTTACCTATTGCAGATTCAGTCTTCCCAGCCTGGTGCAGGTCTACAATTTTGTTTCTGGTGTCCTTTGACAGCTCTTTGGTCTTGGCCATAGTGGAGTTTGGAGTGTGACTGTTTGAGGTTGTGGACAGGTGTCTTTTATACTGATAACAAGTTCAAACGGGTGCCATTAATACAGGTAACGAGTGGAGGACAGAGGAGCCTCTTAAAGAAGAAGTTACAGGTCTGTGTGAGCCAGAAATCTTGCTTGTTTGTAGGTGACCAAATACTTATTTTCCACCAAATTTTGCAAATAAATTCATTAAAAATCCTACAATGTGATTTTCTGGATATTTTTTTCTCATTTTGTCTGTCATAGTTGAAGTGTACCTATGATGAAAATTACAGGCCTCTCTCATCTTTTTAAGTGGGAGAACTTGCACAATTGGTGGCTGACTAAATACTTTTTTGCCCCACTGTAGCCCTTGGTTCTCTCCAGACCTGACTGCCCTTAACCAGCACAAAATATCCTGTGGCGTTCTGCATTAGCATCGAATAGCCCCCGTGATATGCCATTTTTCAGGGAAGTTAGGAACAAATATACAGAAGCAGTTAGGATAGCTAAGGCTAGCTTTTTCAAGCAGAAATGTGCATCCTGCAGCACAAACTCAAAAAAATTCTGGGACTGTAAAGTCCATGGAGAATAAAAGCACCTCCTCCCAGCTGCCCACTGCACTGAGGCTAGGAAACACTGTCACCACTGATAAATCCACTATAATTGAGATTATCAATAAGCATTTTTATTTTATATATATTATTTTATATATATTAGCAACTGGGACTGAGTAGCAGGCAGTTTACTCTGGGCACCTTATTCATCCAAGCTACTCAATACTGCCCCCAGCCAGAAGAAGTTAACAACAAATTCTTATTTACTTTGATGGCCTTCACCGGCCAAACCCAGACGACGCTGGGCCAATTGTGCGCCGGCCTATGGGACTCCCAATCACGGCCGGTTGTGATACAGCCTGGATTCAAGGACTGTTGTGACACCTCTTGCACTGAGATGCAGTACCTTAGACCGCTGCGCCACTCGGGAGCCACAACTCTGCCACCGCCCCTAAACATCTCAACCCCTCCAATCCCTTCAGCCCCAGCTACTTGTCTCCAACCCCTCTGGCCACTCCCTCTGGCCACTCCCTCTGGCCACTCCCTCTGGCCATTAACACCTCCAGATCGAACCAGATGTGAGAATTTACAGTCTGCCAAAGCAACCTGTGACTTCCCTGTGACTGTGGGTGTTGACACTGTAGCTGGGGGAGGCTAAGAAGGGGGAGATCCATGGTATACCCCCCTGGAAAGAGAGAGTTTGGAAAAGAGAGGAGGGTAGGGTGTAGTTAGTGTTTCCCTCTAGGTCAGCAGAGTGGGGCTAATTCCAGGAGTAGGCTACAGCTTATCTTTCAACAGTTACCACCTCCACTCACACCACAAGATTAAATGCATACTGGATAATAATGCTGCTGGGATTAGATTAGGAACTGATGAGCAGACAACAATAGAGATGTCTGGGGATTGAGAGAGAAACTATTTTTGCAACAGCCAGATATCCACCCTCCTGCTGAGATTTGCCACTTAGGTTGCCTCAGTCTCCCAGGCCTGGTCATTTGTATTGGGAATATGGCAGTTTACTGTAAACAAATCACCGGGGATGATACAGTGAGTTTGAGTACACCGACCTCACTGGGTTGCCAGGTTGTGTTGTGGTAATGTTTACCTAGAGTGTACACTCCCCCCATTGACTGTTTGTAGTATTTACACACTCCCCTGCATTGGGATGAGTGAAAGCCTGTGGCAGGCAGTTGCAACATAAGCACTGGTCCAACCAGGGAGGGTTAATTCATGGTCACAGGTAGCATTTGCCGGTCGAGAGCACTTAGAGTACCATCGGTAATTTGCAAGCCAATTCTACATATAGAATTGCGTGCACAGTAAATGTCAGCAGTTAAACGTCCACCAGCGGGTTGTCCCTAAAACACACAGCATCGGAAAAAAACGGCAGATCAATCTCCGGTGCAGTGTGTGGGGTCCCTTAGAGTTAGGAATTGTCTGTTGTTAACCTGTGGGAATGTGTGTGTGCCAGTCAAGTCCAATCCCAACCCACAGCCTAGAACAGACAATCCAATCAGGGCCTGGGAGGGAGCTCTCATCCAACACAGCTAATTCACTTAACACGAGGCAAGGCACAACAGCAGAACAATGCCCACCTCCAGCCTTAGATTTCTCACCAGAACTAGAGATCATCAACAACATGCCTAATAAAGCCCAGGACAGGACTAGGAACCCTGCTTCTACCTGAGTCTGCCTCTCTTCAGTGTATTTGGGTCTAGAGTGTTTCTGCTGCCTCTCTTCAGTGTATTTGGGTCTAGAGTGTTTCTGCTGCCTCTCTTCAGTGTATTTGGGTCTAGAGTGTTTCTGCTGCCTCTCTTCAGTGTATTTGGGTCTAGAGTGTTTCTGCTGCCTCTCTTCAGTGTATTTGGGTCTAGAGTGTTTCTGCTGCCTCTCTTCAGTGTATTTGGGTCTAGAGTGTTTCTGCTGCCTCTCTTCAGTGTATTTGGGTCTTGAGTGTTTCTGCTGCCTCTCTTCAGTGTATTTGGGTCTGAAGTGTTTCTGCTGCCTCTCTTCAGTGTATTTGGGTCTTGAGTGTTTCTGCTGCCTCTCTTCAGTGTATTTGGGTCTAAAGTGTTTCTGCTCTGAAAAGTGTAAAATAAACCCTTAGAGCCTCAGAGAATGAGACATCATCATGAGACATGTTAGAAGCCATGAAGACCTGCCCTGAGGAGGGCCCGCGGAGGGGCGCTGAGAAGTTACCTCTGGTTAATTGATATGGACATGGGTTAATCCACCTGATCTGGATCAGGAGTTTGAGGTGTGTGATCACGTATAACCCGCGTTGGGACAAGGACAGCATTCTTCCCCGTTCCCTAATAGTCTTAACAACAACTGCCTGAGGAGGTCTTCAAGGTACCCTTTATCTTTCTGCCAGATCTGAGAACTTCCCACAGACTCAGTCCTGTCGTCAATATGAAACTGTGCGCTCAAACTTAAGACTATTGAAGAATGACATTTCAACTAGACAAAGTAGAAAACAACAAACATTGTATTGGCTTATCTCAATTAAATTCAAACTGGGGATTTGAGTGATGAGGCCATTTGCAAGTCAGGGCCAGGGAACATAAGCACTGTTGTTGCAGCATAGAAAATCACAAGCTTTGCATTAGTCCCACAGGAAGTATTACGCAGGTAGCCATAATCAAATACTTACAACTGGGTGGGTAAGACTGACAGTTAGGGTTTCTCAACTCCCCAGAGTACTGAATATTCACGAACTATATGATAGTTCCTCACTAAAAACTGTCCATACATAGCAGTTTGTCACTCAGTGCATCCCACACTACTGCTAATATAAATGTGTTACTGTCAAGCCACACCCACCACTGACTACCGCAAATTCCACCAAATTGAGCCACCACCCAAATGAACAACCATGCATCCAACAAAACACAGGGCTTGTTAATGACTGTACAAACTGTTACTGTACAGTACTTCCAGTTAGCTGTTCTCAGTTTAAGTGTTTAACTGGACTCTGGACACATTAACCCCATCGCAAACTAGCTATTCCAATGAAAAAGGAGCTCCCTCTCTGCAAGGCAGCCTTCCCTTCTCTCAGTTCCCATCTGAGTCAGATGAGTTGTTAAGTAGTCAAGTGTCCACTGAACCACAGACCAGGGTACATAACACATAATCACAAGTACCCAGAATATGTAACCAAGAGTTAATTTCCTAGCAAACAATTCATAAACAAAACAAATGTTGAATGGGATGGAGTTAGGTCTTTATTTATTACTGTTGAATTCTACTGTATTTCCTAGAGATAATCCACTGAAGAACTCTGAGCCCAACTCCAAAATAACTACAGGGTACTAATTTCTGCTTGGTGAGTGACACTAAGACAGTATAGAAGTGCTTTAATAGACATGCCCAATCATATCCAAGCAAACAATATTCTCAGTCCGCAAGTAATTTGCAGATAATTCAATCACTGCAATCAGTTTGCACTGTAAATTGGTTGTTACCAGCAAAAATATTGTAATCAGATTAAAAGGGAATTTTGAAAAACTAGATGATTACTTCTTGGATTACTTTTCAATTTAGAAAGGACTTTTGCACAATCACATTCAAATCAGCATTGAAAAAAGGAGCAAGTTTAAGTTTGTTCCACCTGAGCGAGTCTGACCACAAGTCAGAGACCACTATGACGACACCGAATGCATTTGATGGATCCTTTAGAATAAGACAATGTGTCTTAATGGGAAAGTAATCCGAAAGTAATCAGATAACGCTACAGAGTTTGGGTAATCCAAAAGTTGCATTACAGATTAAAATTTTGAACGGGTAACTAGTAACTAATTGATTATATATAGACATTTACCCAACCCTGCTACTCACCCTAAATTATTCCGCTGCTCTGTCATTTGCTACATACTTTAATCTGAAGTTGTTTGTGGTGTTGAGTGGCGTTGCACAAAACAAAGTGATCAGCAATTGGATCGTCTCTAACCAATCAGAGTGTCAAAGCCAATGACACATTTTCAAACTGCAGTGTGTTCTGACTCTGGCCCAACTCATCAGTTTCTGGACCGATCAGACGGCCCCGAATGTGTTCGCATTTGGTGAAAGCTCGGGGAGGTACTCCGATCGACACTCATTGAAGAGGAGAAACTAATGTACATGGGTGTTTGGCCAGAGCAAGAAGTCTGGGTAGCCAGGCAACAGGCTAGATACAGATGAGCCAACCAGCTAGCTAGCGCCTCATACCATACGGAGACTGGGATCATGTTCATTTGGGCACAATGTAGCAAAACGTTTTGCAGTGGGAAACAAAAACAAGGGTTAAGGTAGTCCCCTCCCTGTTTCAGTTGCTGCCAAATGAACATGACAAAGACCACACCAGGGCAGCGTGCTAGCTACTGACCTGCCCCTAAGTAGGTGTTGGATTGTCTGGCCTCTCTCCAAGGTCTCCCTCTTCTCATCACTCAACTGCCTCCTCACCCTCTGGACTTGTTGGTTCATCAGATGTTGAGGAGGCAGTCTAATGTTAGCTGTTGTATCCATTTAGATGCATTAGCTGAGCTGAACTCTCCCCCCTTTGCATGCTGCGACAAATAAAAGGTTATTTTCAGCCACTTGAATAACGTTGGCCTGTCCACATGTAATAGAATCCAGATGCCTCCCTGCCATACATGACGCTGCTGCAAAACCTTTTTAAGCCGGTGAGGAGGCTACAGAGATAGTGGGGGATAGCTGCAGAGATATTGGGTTTAAAGTAAAGGCTCTCTCCAGTCTCACTTAGCCTCTTTCTGTCTCAGTCGCTGTTCCCATCTTGAAATCTGGAAGGGAGCACTGGCTGCGCTCCCATTTTCTCTCCCCTCACTAATAAACAAAGAATGGATTCCCTTATATAGGTCTAATGAGTAACCATACGGGCAGGCAGCAGGCGACATTAGAAAATGCTCACACAAAATACTGTCCCAAATGGCACTATTCCCTACATAGATATTTTTTGTTTACAAGCAAACATCACATTCGAGTGATGTCACACATCTTCACACCAAAAAGCTCTAAAACAGGATAGCTAACGCTGATGTTGGGACCTTGACAAACTTAACAGTCTGAGTGATGACCATGAAAACACAGAAGGCTGGTGGCTATTGCTAATTAGCTATGTCCAACAAGTATATTATTCTTCTGGCTTTATCTAGCTCTATTTGTGATATTTTACCTTGCTAGGTAATCAATACTCAGATGACATCTGTGATGTCGTAGACAAAAACCATCTAAATGAGGTTTTGTTAACTTGCACGAGCTGCATCTCAAGTTGGAGGATTCTATATTGACTCCTACGTAAACAAAGCCCTTTCTGGTGCGAACCCACACGCGCTACTTTTCATGATGCAGCTAGGAAATGGGTCTATCCTGCACTACTGTTGAGCAGGGCCCATGTACAGTGGTATATTAAAAGGGCACTTCAAGAGCTATTTTCTGGTCACAGTGGATGCATTTACTGTTGTTGCATAGGGCAGTGACAGTGTCAGATAGTCCTTTCAAACATGACCTGGAGAAGCAAAGCCGCACTAAACTTTTAAACACAAGAGTGTGTCAAATGGGGCCATTAAAAAAAAGTTTGTCTTGGAACATCATGATGCAGAAGCACGAAGGCACTTTAGGCCTAGTCATGAGAGCCAAGCAGAAATAATGTATTTGTTACAGTCACAAGTCAAGATCAAAATGCATCAAAAGAAAATAAGAAAAGTAGAAGGGGCTTCCATTTCTAACTAGATTATACATGAGAAAACATGGGGAAAATCTTGCCCAACCAAATTCAAATTATTGGTAGGTTTATCATTGAACATTCCATTCTCTGTTCAGTGTTTTTTAAATAATTTTCTAAGACGCCACGTGGTCCTCTTGGAAAAATAAATTCCCTTCTAAAGACACCAACATGAAAATGTGTCAATACTATTCCCAGGACAGGAAAAGGTAACAGTAATACTTGTTAACGGTATGTTTCCAGGACTTCAAACATTGACACTTGTCCGCAAAGTGCAAATTCCTGCACCATAGTATGAATACACCATCTACTCAGGTTTCCAGAGGCTCACTGGGGCTGTACAGTGACAGTCAAAAACGACCAACTATATAACTGGCCCCTGATCGCTCCACATATAGCTTGAAACACTTTGGCATTAAGGGCGGGCTGAAGGGGAGCAAGTGTCTAAGAAATGGAAAGTACAGCACCTTCAGAAAGTATTCACACCCCTTTACTTTTTCCACATTTTGCGGTGTTCCAAAGTGGGATTAAATGTTTGGCATATTTTGTCAATGTTCTACACAAAATACTTCTTGCATCAAAATACTAATTAATAGAAACAAAGAATGTATCTTGGTTAGAAAAATATTAAACCCATGTTAGAATCACCTTTGGCAACGATTACAGCTGTGAGTCTTTCTGGGTAAGTCTAAGAGCTTTACACACCTGGATCGTACAATATTTGCACATTCATTTTACAATTTCTTCAAGTTCTGGCAAATTGGTTTTTGATCATTGCTTGACAGCCATTTAAGTCTTGCCATAGATTTAAGCCGATTTAAGTCAAAACTGTAACTACGCTACTCAGGAAAATTCTATGTGTTTTAGGGTATTGTCCTGCTGAAACGGTGAATTTGTCTCCCAGTGTCTTTTGGAAAGCAGACTGAACCAGGATTGACTGTGCTTAGCTTTATTCTATTTCTTTTGATCCTAAAAAAAACTCCCTAGTCCTTGTCGATGACAAGCATGCCCATAACATGAAGCAGCCATCACTATGCTTGAAAATATGGAGAGTGGTACTCAGTAATGTGCTGTATTGGATTTGCACCAAACATAAAGCTTTGCATTCAGGACTTAAGAGTTCATTTCTTTGCCAAATTTTTTGCAGTTTTACTTTAGTGCCTTATTGCAAACAGGATGCATTTTTTTGAATATTTGTATTCTGTACAGGCTTCCTTCTTTTCACTCTCTGTCAATTGGGTTACTATTGTGGAGTAACTACAATGTTGTTGATTCAGCCTTAGTTTTCTCCCATCACAGCCATTAAGCTCTGTTTTAAAGTCACCATTGGCCTAATGGTGAAATCCCTGAGCGGTTTCCTTCCTCTCCGGCAACTGAGTTAGGAAGGACGCCTGTATCTTTGTAGTGACTAGGTGTATTGATACACCATCCAAAGTGTAATTAATAACTTCAGCATGCTCAAAGGGATATTTAATATCTGCTTTTTTAAATTACCCATCTACCAATAGGTGCCCTTCTTTGCGAGGCATTGGACAACTTCCTGGTGTTTGTGGATGAATCTGTGTTCGAAATTCACGGCTTGACTGAGGGACCTTACAGATAATTGCATGTGTGGGATACAGAGATGAGGTAGTCATTCAAAAATAATGTTGACAACTATTATTGAACACAGTGAGTGCATGCAACTTAAGTGACTTGTCAAGCACATTTTTATTTGTGAACTTACTTTGGCTTGTCATAACAAAGGGGTTGAATACTTGACTCAATACATTTTAGCTTTGTATTTTTAATTAATTTGTTAAAATTGAAAAAACATAATTCCACTTTGACATTACGGGGTATTAGGTGAAGGCCAGTGACAAAAAAAATCTCTATTGAATCCGTTTTAAAATTCAGGCTGTAACACAATTTGGGGGAGGAAGGGGGGGCATCAAGGGGTGTGAATACTTTCTGAAGGCACAGTACAAACATTCAACATAATAGGCACTATTTATCCGACACACAGGGTTAGGCTAAGTAGCCTCTGGTTGTGATTCAACAAACACAGTCCTCTGAACAGAACGAGATGGATAATTGCTCATTTGATTATTTATTTGGGAGAATCAGTGATTCTGTGCAGTCCGACTGCAATGTACGGAGTCAATCTCAAACATGCACATACTGTCTTCTGTCTCTAGCCTCTCAGGATGAGTAACCAACCAACCTGTGGAGTGGGTGGAACAACTTTAAACCATGACCCTCCCTCAACTACCAAGGCAGGCAGGAAGGCTAGCTGGTAAACATTTGCAGCAAGAAGAGAATCTATCCTTATAGGAAAACCAAAAATAGAAGCCCTTGCCTGAAGCCAGGCTTGGGAAGAGGCAGAGCAGAGGGGTGGGTTCCACCCACATGATCTCAACAATACAACCAGGGCCAGACACACTTTCTGGGGTATTCCAACCAGGAATGCCATTTTCAGCATGGTTACCACCTCAACGGAGTCAGAACAGGAATACATTTCTGATGAGTGATATGAATGGTAGAATTGTGTCAACAAATAATACACAATCATCAGAAGTCCATTTGTTTATGAGCATTTGGGGATAAACAAGGTGACTTAGCTATAATTGGTTTGAACAACCAATGAGGGAATGTCCAATGTGTAGCAAAGCTAGTAGCAATACCAGAACGAAAGCACACCCAAAAGCACTTCAACCCAGCTTGAACAACAAAGAGAATCAGATGCTAAACTAAAGTTTAATTTACCCACGACACTTCAACATCCAGGAACATAAAGGAGCAATATTACTTTGGGCTATAAGACTGTTCCACTCACATCAGCCAGGTTTGACTTTCTCTCATGAAAAAGGAACATTTCACATTTTTACAAAAAGTAGTTCCACTGTCAGTTTGTATCAGTCTTGCAGATCAGAACAACTCAACCAGACAAAGTTTGAAACCTGTTCACTCAGATTGGATAGATGCTACTCAAAGGGCTCGCTAAACTGATATTGAATTCTGGATTGCTCTCTGGGCTAAATAAGGTCACAAGGATCAAGGTCAAACAGGTAGACTACACAGTGTGTCAGGCAGTGACATGGCCAATCATCGCAGCATCTGAGCTCATAGCAGTGTGTCACTATCATGGCTGTGTTTACAGAGGCAGCCCAATTCTGATCCTTTGCCCAATTATTAGCAAAAAATCTGATCTGATTGGTCAAAAGATCAGAATCGGTTTGCCTGTGTAAACACAGCCTAAGTAATCAGAGTTTTACACACCTTAGGCAAGTAGCCACACAATCAGACATTGCAATGCTGTGGTCATTTACTGTTAGCAGACACCTGATTATTACAGATCAGACATTTCTGTCCCGATGACTAAGGGACATGAGCCCCGGCCCCCGAGGGGCCTGGTGACCATGCCAACCATGGAGATCTGCCAATACCAAAGTCCAGCAATAGCAGAGGCTTTCAGCTGCAACCTCAAACAGATTTCAGAGCAGATCTGCTTTCAGCTGCGGTGATCCAGTATGACAGTTAGTCCCTGAACCACCCTCCTTTGGCCCAGGCCAGTGCTAGGGGAACTGTCTCCCAAATGGCACCCTATTCCCTAAATAGTGCATTACATTTGCCCAGGGCTCTTTAGGGAATGCAGCCAGCGACACGACACCTTGAATTTGGCCCAAAGGCCAGTAAAGTGCACCTTCTTAAGGACACCTAATAATGTGTAATGGGAAAGTATGATTTTGCCATATAAACATGTTCAGTACAAGCTGGAGTTCTGTGGTATGGGGTTCTCACTTCACAGGCTCTGTCCCTTTCATTAAATATAAACAATAAACTAAAAACTTGTCGGTTGTTAAATTACAATTTTATAATGTAAACTTAAGTTTTCAGAACCCCCAAACGCTTTCATTTACGGAATGCAGTTCATTTGAAATTCATTTTTTAATGGTAACGCATCACTGTTGGATGAAAGGACAAAGTATTTAAATATAACAACTATTTCAATTAATCATTGAGAAAAGCCAAACCACATCCAAGGTAATTAAAGCAATATAGTGAACAGTGTAAGTGGATAATTAGCTGATTCTAGCACAGAAGCTAATGAAACAGGTTGCCAACAGTTCCTAGAAGATACTACAGTAGTTAAAGAGATTGAACGGGATGTGAAGCACTTACAAATGGGTAACATATTGTACGAATTGGAATTAGATATTTTTTTTTGTGGGATGTAACATAACATATTATACGACATGGATGACTCGTTTTGGCTCGTTATCACTATTTTTACAACTACTGACTGAAATTATACAAAACCTTTATAAAATACATCTTTAAGCACCAGTTAAATTTAGAACCAGTCATTATTCAAGTCATTTTGGTCTAGCAGAAGGAGGAACAGCAACACCATATAAGATATGAGGAACAGTTGCTGAGTTAGTAACATCTCTTTAGGCTATGGGCCTACGTTTGGAGTGCTGCATGGGTCTGGATATGAATCTGTAACGTTGCTTTTTGCAAAGCTTCAAACTTTAATTTTCACAAAGACACCATAGGCTACAGCCAAATGAAAGATCTTATCAGAACAGACCCCATTTTTAAAACATAATTCTCACAAATGTTCCTTGCCGTTTGAACTAATGCAGCTTGTTCTGTCAGTTTACACAGGCTACAGATGAAGGGTCATTGTCTCACATGACATAAGTGAGGACTCTCCTGCATGGCAAACACAGGCCAGAGAAGTTGTATTCAAGAGGCAATTCCAGAGAAATAGCATCACTGAATCATCTTAAAAAAGGTACAGTCTTGGATCTGTTCAATGGTCATTTCAGTTCTATTTAGTCCTACTCATTGACTGCATTTAGAAGTCCGTCTATGAATCTGAGAGGGGTTACATTTCCGCAGCCCCATCCCTCCGCTGTATACCAAAACAAATGGCCGGGCTGCAGCTGCTTTCTCTAATCTCAGAATGTAGCTTTAAGCCTGGCATCTCTTTTCAATTATAGGACTTCTTGCATCAGAACTGCTAAGAATGATCAGCCCTCACCACAAGCATGGACTACCCTTGTGTAATGTACAGAACTTAAACAAACTATTTACAAAGGCCAATCAATCAGAAATAGCTTTGAGACATGCCTGGCAAGCAGCCATATTTGATTTGCAATGCAAACAGGAAGGCCTTCACATTACAACTCAAATGCATGGAGGCAGATGAGTGGAAGGGACACAGTATGGGAAATGTTGACTGGAATATTAATACCCAATTTCAACCTCCAACCTTTCGGATCCTGTGCATGTCAGAGGTGTAGTATTTTATCAGTTTCTGTTGGCAGGACTGTTGTCCAGCGAGCTGCAGCTGTGATACTTGAATGCCGTGTGTTGCCTGTTGCTAATTATAACTGAACATGAGAATGTGACAGGGTGGGAGAGCACAGGAGTGCATCCACTGAACCGTGGGTTTGGGTCACATGCTCTTAACTGTCTGGGTCCAAACTAAGTTACAGTTCTCTACACTTCTCCCAGAGTGTGCATTAGCACACTTTCTCAGATGGATTTTACAACGGTGGAAACCAATCCCATGCTTTTTAATCAATACACTTCTGGAAAAGGGTGGAGAATCAGATCGTATCCTAACTAAGCGTTAAGCACAGGCAGGCATAGAAAAGCCCTGGTCTTCAAAGTTCAAAAGGAATCCTGCCAAAGTATTGGAATCTCATGATTTGGCTCTTTTGTATAAGGTTACACATAGCTGGGCTGGGTCACACTGAGGTGTGAAATTCAGATATATTGTTGTTAATGTGCACGAACACAGCCCTGGGGCTGCATTCCAGAACGTGGCTGCTACTACGGACTGCATTCATATAGTAGCTTACCTTTCATACTCACACCTAAAATGGTTCTTCAGAGAATTATAGAGGTTAACTCACCTTTATACCCAAGTGTGTTACCCAGTGGAGTGATACACAACGCATTAATCAAGAGACTGGCTACAACTTAAGTGATCAAATTAAATGATGTAGTAGAATAAAATCAATAGGGGACTAAGGATACACAGCAGTTATTGTTAGGAATAGTTCTCTGCCCCAACCACTTCCTCTGCTCTGCAGTCTGCACACATCAACCAAGCCCACAGAGAGCTACTTATCTTCCCCTGCGTCTCATCTACATCCTAGTAGGTCTGGGTCTCACCTCTCCCCTCAGAACGAAGGCACCTGACTGCTGGCCTTGGCAGCAAGGCCCCCCTCCTCTCCCCTGGTCCTCCAGACCACCAAGTTGTCATTGTACATCCTGCTGTCATTATGCTGCCTGTCGACAGACTGCTATTTGGGAGTCAACCACTCTATTCCCTACAAAGCTCATCAAATGTAGTGCACTATATAAAGAATAGGGTGCTATTTGGGACTTAGGGTAGCCTCCAGCCCTGCTCATTACTTCCTCTCCCTGGGTTGTGATGACAGGCAGCAGAGGCCACTCTGAACACAACACAGGCTGGATCAATAAATTAGCCATCACACTCGTGATGAACTCCTCCACAACCGGATGCTATTGGCCTTAGAGGTCTTTATAAGCCATAAACACATTGGCCTGTGGCTTTGAGAGGCTCTTATTATCGCCTATAGTTGGAATGTGGCACTATCAGGTTTAGTATGTAAAATACAGAACAATGCATGAACCAGTGGTCAGCACCATGTGGGAAATGGCATGGATGCCAAACAAACTGCCTATAATCGTAACAGAATGTGTGATAACACTTACAATCATATTGCCATTAACGTAGAACAGACCCACATACAAATGCTGTCATGTATCCCATCATCACATATTCATATTAAACTTCTGCTGCTAAAGTGATGTATTCATTGTTCATATTAAACCATGTGAATATAAATACTGCATTCACGACTCCATTCACGGGAAAATAAGGCAGCTATGCTGGTTAGCATCAAACAGCAGTTTCATAAAGGGCTTGATTGTTATTCTAAATACTGTCACTTCATGCCACTCATCTCAGTGCTGGGAATTTGACAAACGGGCCCATTGAAACAATAAGAATATTTGTCAATCACTGCTGCTTTGACAGAATGTAGCTCAAACTGCTAATAATGTAATGGATGAATACACACGTTTAAAAAGGTCGGAGCAGTTTCTAATACAAGGAGGAAAACGTTTTTGATTGATGTTTTTTGTGAATGTCAGATGTGTGTAAGCATGAAAACGATAGAAGTTAATGCTGGTGATGACTGACCTGCAGTGCATACTAAGCATCAATAAGAACGGTTAAATAGTTCTTATGGAGGAATATTTTACAAATGGTCAAGTGGAAAATTAACCAGGGTTGCGTTCAGTAAGACAAAACCGTGGGCAACAGCTGAATTCAACGGAAACAGTACTGAACGACCAGTTGAAAATCTTTGTGATTATAGTGCTGTACGAGTTGTGATTTCAGATGGTCACACCCATATTGATCAGGCCACACATATCAAATCTGAGCAAACATACCTGACTGTTGATGAACCGTCCGCTATGTTTTAGGGAAATGTGTCGTTCAGTACAAACCGTCACACAACCTAGCAAACGTTGATGCGACCTGAATGCTCCCCATGTGTATTAAAATACTTCATTGCTTTTCTATGATAGAGTGGAAGACCAATCCTCTGGCCCTCCATCGGCTTCAACAACTAGACCAGGGCCCAGTTTCCAAAAAGCATATTAAGGCTAAGTTAATCATTAAAACCACTGAGCTCAATGGTTCTAACGATGAACATAGCCTTACGATGCTTTTGGGAAACCGAGCCCAAGGGCTGTTAAATTCTGGTCCTGGAGAGCCCAAACGCTACTGCTTTTAGTTTCTACCTGGCAGTTAATTGCACTTTCCTGGTGTACTCAGTCTTATTAGAAGAAGAGCATGAAAACTAGAAGTGTTTTGGCCCAACAGGATTGGCATTGAACAGCCCTGAACTAGATGAAGAGAAGGGAAGGTGCCAACCCCATGTAGAGTGACATTACCTCACCCTGGCCGATCAATAGGATCAATGACTCATTTCACAGACATAACAAACCAATCCCAGTATGGTAGGTGTCCCAACAGAGCTATCGGTCAGTCTTCTCAGACATTATGTACCCAGAACATCCTCACTAGAAGGCCATATCTTTTTACTGGCACGCCAAGGACTAAACCAGGGAGTTTTCTGAACCAAGTACTTTTTGTCCATAAAACTACCCAAAAAAACCTAGCTTGCTCAGCAAACATTTCAAACATCCCCCTTTTTCTGCCACTCATAACAGTGTCAACCTTCTGCTTACCAGCTGAAACCAACAAGTCTACCTCTAGCCGCACTCCAAGATTCTTATAGGCTAAATTACAAGTTTGCCCAGCTTTACTAGTGGTCCTTTACAAACAGCAATAAAATAAGAATGTATCAACACTGTACATGCAGTCATTTGAATAATCATTCACCACATGAAAAAAAATAAGGAACATTATTTTGTACTATTCTCAAAAGGATCGAATTGTAGTTATACCAAGCAATGGTAGGCGATATTGTGCCAAATGAATGGTCAATTGATGATATTCTGCATTTAATAGGCTACATGATCACTGTGGTACGTCAATGCAAGTCAAGGGGTGTGGCACTACCATGTGCTGCAAGAAGGCACACATATTTAAATCAAAGTAAATAAAGTCATTCGTGGATACTCCACAGCCAACAATTATCCGGACCGTTGCATATTCCTGGTTACATTGTTGCGGTTCTTATGACGAGCGACACCTTGATATATTGTAGCGACCAGCACCCACGCTGGTGCAAAGCTCACGGACGTGGAAAACTGCTGCTGAAATACTGGACGAGTGTGGTTGGATTTAAAATGTATTCGCGTGCTTATTCGGCCAGATTCACTATGCAATGAGTGCCTCTGATATAGGGAAACAGCTTGGCACACTGTGTTGTGTTTCATATAAAACATATCAAAGCATAGATACTTCAATGGCGTATCATGTATAAACGGAGATAATGCAAAGTTTTAAAAGGTGTCTCTAGTCTAGTGGTACTCACTGATGGTAGCGGCTATCGGGCTATAATATGGCGGTTTCAAATCGCCCCCCTCCATGCAGTTACAATTGAATTGCCATGACCCCTACGCATACACAGCCTATATTTCTAACAAGAATGTAGGCTATTTGTTACATAGGATATACTCAGTAATGTTGATTACGTTTACAAACGGTGTTATTATAAAGGGCTCAATTTGGCACTCTCATTTCACAAACAGAGCTACCCCAAAACACATGGACTTCGACTCCTGCTTCTCTTCTCACCAAATGCAATATATGTGGTCATTTAGCCGAAAGGGTACATTTGGGTCTAAACTACTTAATTTCCTGTAGTAGTATGAAAATGCAATGACGTTCATGTGAAATTCCTCAACAGCCAACATCCTCTGTAGCCTAATCTCACACCATGAAATGTGTTGACCACCACCAATTTTGACCATAAATTCAGGAAAAGTAGGGGACACGCTCACGAATTGAATTAAGACACTGTATGCACAACAGTTCAGAGTTTACATCTCAGTAAAAACTATGCAGTAAGGATAACTCTGAAACAAGACATACAATCCCATTCATTCGATAGTCAAGCAAAGTTTCTACATCGCCTTGCTCGCTGTTTTGCAACGCACTCCCATCAAATCCCTAATTAAATCAAGCATGGACAGAGAGAATGTCTCATTTCGACGTCTATTCAAGAAGCGGACTGGACATAATAAGCCGGCAGAAAATGCTATCCTACCTGCTAATGTTCTACTGCTTCATTGCCTGCAATCAGCCCTTCAGATGCACATATAACCAGAAGTCCTGCTCTATTGAGTAAAAACCCGTCCTCGCTGAGGAAATCTCAAAGTGGCCAAATAATGAACAGTAGTGGTGGTTGGTGTTGAAGGGAGGGGAGGTAGCGGGGTGTTGGGGAGAGCGGAAACACGTCATAAAAGAGGGACCTTAAGGGGCTTTGTAGTCACTTCTGCATTGTAGACAATTATGTCCGTAGCTGTGTTCCATCTACTGTTGTAAAAAGCGCTTTGAAG
>NC_092152.1:76170732-76241911 GCF_045791955.1 Oncorhynchus clarkii lewisi | reverse complement strand
AGCTGTCTCCCTGCTTTAGACATGTTTCTATACCTCTGACTCTAGTTGTCTCCCTGCTTTAGACATGTTTCTCCCCCTCTGACTCTAGCTGGCTCTCTAGCCCACCCTCTATCAGTGGGATATATCCAAGAGCCTTTGCAAGTCTACCAGAGGTTAGCTGAACCTTAATGGAATATTTTATTATCATGTTTTCTGGGAAGGTCAGAGGAGACTGTTTATAGACCATTGATTTAAACTCCTTTTGACACAGCATGTATTTGATACACATTGCTATGTGTGTTTATTATTCTTGTTATATAACCTAGTTAGTTTTATTATGTTAACATGTGTTTGTAAACCATGGCAGTTCAATTAGTGTTAAAGGTGAGTCACGTGGCAGGGTGGCTCACTCGGCGCTCTGCGTGGTAGAGGCTAATCCCTAAAAGTCAGGGGTCAGGGCACAGGTCAACATGAACACTTGTTAGGTTATGGCCTGTCTACCCCAGAGATTCCCATAGTTCTCAAGGTCAAACGCTTCAATCTTAAATCCAGCACAAATATGTCTCCATATAGAACATCAACCTAGCTACTGGCCAATCACCTAGACACTGAGAGAATGAATTATCCGCCTTATCTCAGTTCACTGGTCACGATGGCAACACCCACCCGTAGCACGCGCTCCAGCAGGTGTATCTCACTGATCATCCCTAAAGCCAACACCTAATTTGGCCGCCTTTCCTTCCAGTTCTCTGCTGCCTGTGACTGGAACGAATTGCAAAAATCCCTGAAGTTGGAGACTTTTATCTCCCTCACCAACTTTAAACATCTGCTATCTGGGCAGCTAACCATTCGCTGCAGCTGTACATAGTCCATCGGTAAATAGCCCACCCAATTTACCTACCTCATCCCCATACTGTTTTTATTTATTTACTTTTCTGCTCTTTTGCACACCAGTACCTCTACCTGTACATGACCATCTGATCATTTATCACTCCAGTGTTAATCTGCTAAATTGTAATTATTCACCTACCTCCTCATGCCTTTTACACACAATGTATATAGACTCTTTTTTTCTTTTTTCTACTGTGTTATTGACTTGTTTATTGTTTACTCCATGTGTAACTCTGTGTTGTCTGTTCACACTGCTATGCTTTATCTTGGCCAGGTCGCAGTTGTAAATGAGAACTTGTTCTCAACTGGCCTACCTGGTTAAATAAAGGTGAAATAAAATAAATAAAAAAATAAAAATCAGTCATGTTTGTAGATGTATGACCAGGATAAAGGTATGTGTTAGAAGCTAGTCCAACAGTCCGATATATCCTCAGGCTGGACGTTGGTCTTAGTAGGAATATCCCAGTGGTCCTTGCTTGGTCAGTTCAACAATGATCTGTATTTAAATCAGCAGACATGCTATACACATCCTGTGTGAGCGTTGACACATTAGATTTTCACACCGTTTCATCAATAACAGATGGTTTATATAGATTCTTTACCTCCGTTACATGCTAAAATAGCTGTGTTTGATTTAGTGTCAGGGATAGCTTGACTTGATGGAAAGGGAAAGGAAAGGAAAGGTGGATACCTAGTCAGTTGTACAACTGAATGCCTTCAACTGAAATGTGTCCTCCGCATTTAACCCAGCCCCTCTGAATCAGAGAGGTGCGGGGGGCTGCCTTTATCGACATACACTTCTTCAGCGCCCGGGGAACAGTGGGTTAACTGCCTTGCTCAGGGGCAGAACGACAGCTTTTTACCTTGTCTGCTCTGGGATTTGATCCAGCAACCTGATACACTCTTAGAAATAAAAGTGCTATCTAGAACCTTAAAGGTTTCTTCGGCTGTCCCCATAGGATAAAAAAGGGCTATTTGCATTTTTAGACGATTGACTTCAATGTCACTCGATTGATGAAGTGCTCAATGAAACAGTTTTTTGAGGAAATTGCTTGAACAATTACATAAGAGATAATTATTTGATCAATCTCACTTTCCATCAGTTCCACTTGCAGGGTTCTGAAGGTATTTGTAGTAAGTAGTGATCCTGCTTGGTGTGCCTACTTGAAGTCAAGTCAGACATTTACCTCATTCTGGAGAACATGCTATACATGTCTGGGAAAATGGCCCAAAGAGATTAATACTAGTCAATAATATTTGATAAAGCATACAGTATTGCTTGAATTTTTCCTGGAAGACATTGTTTTCCTTCTTTTTTTATGGCATATTGTTCATATCACTACCATATTAAATGTGTGTCTCTGTTGTGTATATGTGCTTCTTAAAGAACAATTTAGCCCAGAATTTGTAAAAGAGGCCTTAGGGATTGATATACTTTGGCCAAATAGCTTCAGATCACTGATGTGTTGACCATTTCAGGGAAAGCAGATAAGAGTTTGTTTTTAGAATAACTGGTCCAAAGAACATGCATTGATGTTTGATAACATTTACGGTTAGTGTGATATCAGATGGACTGTACAGCATGGAAGCACCACAACAACCCTAGACCCCCTGCCTTATACATGACTAGTCAGAAATATCAACGTGTCTGTCTCTTGTTCCGTTCTGTCCTTCTTAGACAGCTCCTCTCCTCTCCTCTCCTCTCCTCTCCTCTCCTCTCTCCTCTCCTCTCCTCTCCTCTCCTCTCCTCTCTTCTCTTATCCTCTGCCCTCTCCTCTTCTCTATCTCTTTTCACCTGGTGAAGTGGAAAATGATTTTGAACATGTGTTCTAACAGCTTTAAATGTATTATCATCAGGATATAAATCACGTCGGTTAGACATATTTAGGACTGGGCTGTCTGATCTGACAGTCCCCTTGTCCTTGATGTCTAGTCTGGACAGACAGTTGGCTTGTTCCTGTGTCTTCTCTTCTGGCTTGCCAGGCAGTGGGTTGTGTAACCATCCGGGGGCATCAGATCCACATGTAATTTCGTAGCTACACTTATCAGCATAATCACAGAGAGGCTGCCCGCCGGATGAAATCGCCTCGCTAGCCCACCGGTCAAACAGACAGAGAGGAGGAATCAGAAACAGATAATGAAGATGAAGAATGGATTGTTTTGATGTGCAGCCCTTAGACAGCTGTTTCTCTGATGAATAGGATGGGTGTTATTTTGATTTATTTGATTAAACCTTTATTTAACTAGGCAAGTGAACATAGTATTAGGGAAAGTGGATACCTAGTCAGTTAAAAACAAATTCTTATTTACAATGGCGGCCTACCAAAAGGCAGAAGGCCTCCTGCGGGGACGGGGCTGGGATTACAAATACAAATATAGGACAAAACACACATCACGACAAGAGAGACACCACAACACTACATGAAGAGACCTCAGACCTAAGACAACAACATAGCATGGCAGCAACACATGACAACAACTTTGAGCGCTCCAGAAAGAGACAGCAGACAAAACATCAGGTCTTGGAGAGACAGAGGAGACCCTAAATATAATGTTGTCTTGGATATGAGCTTCGCGGTGAGCATAATTCTGGCCTGGCTCTTTGTTGTCGGCTCCATGGAGTCCCACATCTCTCTCCCCAATGGTGGTGAGCCCTTGGCTGGGCTGTAACACTGAGCCTCAGGCCTGTTTCTAAGACTGGAAGATGAAGAAACAAGCAGCCATCAACCCCGCTCCTCAGGGAGCTATGGTTACCTGGTTTTTAAACGCTGTGTTTTCAAAGCAGAAACAAACCATCTGTCATCTCAATGTAAACTTAAATTGTTTTAGGGCACCCTCTGCGATTAGAATGAGATCAGATGTCCCATAATACTGTCCACTTGTGATGACTCACTTTTACTCCTTCCTCCTTACTCAGTTTAGAAAAAGAAGGGAAAAACACATGGCCGTTCTCGCTAGAGGTCAATATTGGTCAATACCGTTGATCATTTGAACACTATGACCTCTGACCCCTGCTTCCCTTTGAGCAAGGCAGTGTCTTTAAATGGCACCCTATTCCCTTATATAGTGCACAGCTTTTGACCAAATCCCTATGGTCCCTGGACAAAAGTAGTGCACTATAAAGGGAATAGGGTGCCACTTGTGATGCAGAGCAGGAACGGGATGCTCCCTAATATCACTGAGCTGGAAGTTGATCCAGATCCGCTGTCAGTCCGGTGGGACTCAGAGCAGGTGTGGCTCAGTATGCCTGTCCTGGGAAGATCCGAGGATGATCTGGGAATGAGGAGATGGATAGCAGGAAACAATATTTATGTAGGGAAGGATGAGACACCATTTGTCTCCCCTCTTTTATATATGTTCTGGTAAAGCACTTGAACCTTTGAGCGCCCCTTCAACTGAGAGTAGTAGTCAGAGTGTTATGAGGGGAATGGCTCCCAAGAGGGTTGACAAAGTCTGCTATTAAAACCTCTAGCTGCCAAGGTCTTTGAAGGAGTGTGAGAGAGTGTGTGTGTGTGCATGCATGCGTGCTTTTGTGCATGTTAAGAGTAGAAAATATTTTCTCAGGTACTTCAAACCCTGAGTCCTTCATTCTTCCCTCGTGATTTTGTTAGCGAGATGATTGAATGGATACAGAACAAATGGGGATCATAATATGTTGAGATAAAAGCTTTGAACTTTGCTTCTCATTCTTAAGTTGTTTGATTTAGTGAGCAGTAACTGTAAGCTTGTGGAATGGTTAGTTCAATGATAAATGTATAGATACTGTGACTGGGTTTTAACACCTCAGGAACCAAATTGAACCAGGTTGTCTCTGTCGTGACCCAGTATTCACATTGCGAAAAATAATCGGCAAAATACAATCTGGAAAACTATTTTTAATGCTATATTGATATTAAATGTAGCAATTATATGATAAGTGAACAACATTCCCACCTCATTCATTGTCAATAATTACATTTTGCCCATACAGTGCATTGCAAAAGTATTCGGCCCACTTGAACTTTGCGACCTTTTGCCACATTTCAGGCTTCAAACATAAAGATATAAAACTGTATTTTTTGTGAAGAATCAACAACAAGTGGGACACAATCATGAAGTAGAACGACATTTATTGGATATTTCAAACTTTTTTAACAAATCAAAAACTGAAAAATTGGGCGTGCAAAATTATTCAGCCCCTTTACTTTCAGTGCAGCAAACTCTCTCCAGAAGTTCAGTGAGGATCTCTGAATGATCCAATGTTGACCTAAATGACTAATGATGATAAATACAATCCACCTGTGTGTAATCAAGTCTCCGTATAAATGCACCTGCACTGTGATAGTCTCAGAGGTCCGTTAAAAGCGCAGAGAGCATCATGAAGAACAAGGAACACACCAGGCAGGTCCGAGATACTGTTGTGAAGAAGTTTAAAGCCGGATTTGGATACAAAAATATTTCCCAAGCTTTAAACATCCCAAGGAGCACTGTGCAAGCGATAATATTGAAATGGAAGGAGTATCAGACCACTGCAAATCTACCAAGACCTGGCCGTCCCTCTAAACTTTCAGCTCATACAAGGAGAAGACTGATCAGAGATGCAGCCAAGAGGCCCATGATCACTCTGGATGAACTGCAGAGATCTACAGCTGAGGTGGGAGACTCTGTCCATAGGACAACAATCAGTCGTATATTGCACAAATCTGGCCTTTATGGAAGAGTGGCAAGAAGAAAGCCATTTCTTAAAGATATCCATAAAAAGTGTTGTTTAAAGTTTGCCACAAGCCACCTGGGAGACACACCAAACATGTGGAAGAAGGTGCTCTGGTCAGATGAAACCAAAATTTAACTTTTTGGCAACAATGCAAAACGTTATGTTTGGCGTAAAAGCAACACAGCTGAACACACCATCCCCACTGTCAAACATGGTGGTGGCAGCATCATGGTTTGGGCCTGCTTTTCTTCAGCAGGGACAGGGAAGATGTTTAAAATTGATGGGAAGATGGATGGAGCCAAATACAGGACCATTCTGGAAGAAAACCTGATGGAGTCTGCAAAAGACCTGAGACTGGGACGGAGATTTGTCTTCCAACAAGACAATGATCCAAAACATAAAGCAAAATCTACAATGGAATGGTTCAAAAATAAACATATCCAGGTGTTAGAATGGCCAAGTCAAAGTCCAGACCTGAATCCAATCGAGAATCTGTGGAAAGAACTGAAAACTGCTGTTCACAAATGCTCTCCATCCAACATCACTGAGCTCGAGCTGTTTTGCAAGGAGGAATGGGAAAAAATGTCAGTCTCTCGATGTGCAAAACTGATAGAGACATACCCCAAGCGACTTACAGCTGTAATCGCAGCAAAAGGTGGCGCTACAAAGTATTAACTTAAGGGGGCTGAATAATTTTGCACGCCCAGTTTTTGATTTGTTAAAAAAGTTTGAAATATCCAATAAATGTCGTTCCACTTCATGATTGTGTCCCACTTGTTGTTGATTCTTCACAAAAAAATACAGTTTTATATCTTTAAGTTTGAAGCCTGAAATGTGGCAAAAGGTCGCAAAGTTCAAGGGGGCCGAATACTTTCGCAAGGCACTGTATTCATGTTAATAATCTCACTGGCTTGAGACCACAAAATCAACCAAAATACTGCTGCTGATAGCTCTTTATTGAAAATACTGTGATTGAAGAAAAATGGTTGAGATTATTTTAAAAAGTTTAGTTCATTATCATTTCAACACACTTTCTACCTGATTGAAGTGGTTTAAGTTCAGACTGGAGTAAATGGTGTGTAGATGACTGACTGTTGGGTGTTGTCATAATCCTGTCTGAGAAGAGTGACTCCCCTCACTCTTCTCAGGGTCAGACAGGGACTGTTCATGTGTTGAGTCTGTGCTTGCTGAGTCATAGCCTGGGTGGATCCACCATACAAACACAGCATTCTCTGGGGGCTGGCCAGGGAAAAGATAATACTGTGGGTAGCCTGCAATATAGCCTCATACTGTATGTTTCCTAATAAGGCATGTCTATCTTCCTGTCTTTTTCTTTGTGTTTTATGAGGTATCTATGCTGTGGACAGTTTGGTCATAAATCTGGGTCTAAATGAAGTTGGGTGTGTTGTTGGAGTGTGTGGTCTGGGTGTGTTACACATGTCATCCTCCACACCACTTACTGTGTGTGTGTTCGTGTTCTTGCCTGTGTGTGTGTGTGTGTGTGTGTGGTCTGTGTGTGTTACACATGTCATCCTCCACACCACTGTCTTGTTAAGTATGTGGATGCTTCCAGATTCTACACCCTTTTCCAGAAGTACACACTTTCAGACTCCCCGTCATTGATTTAAAAGCAGAGGGTTGGTGTAAGCATTGGCCATGTGAAAGTGTGCAAAGGACACTACGGTAGAAGCTTGTAGAATCGGGACTCAGCCTTAGTGTGTGTGTGTTCTCCAGGCGTGGCGTACTCCACCTCCATGAGAGCAGGGGGATCCAGGACCTGGGCATGCCTCGCTGGGAGCTGGTCCTCTGTCTGGTGGCTGTGGTCTTTCTTCTCTACTTCAGTCTCTGGAAGGGCGTCAAGTCCTCCGGCAAGGTACTGTTGACACACTGTGCTGTACCCTACCACTTAGGACAGCACACACTCCTACTGTAATACTACACACACTCCTACTGTAATACAACACACACTCCTACTACAATATAACACACACTCCTACTGTAGTACAACACACACTCCTACTGTAATACAACACACACTTCTACTGTAGTACAACACACACTCCTACTGTAATATAACACACACTCCTACTGTAGTACAACACACACTCCTACTGTAATACAACACACACTCCTACTGTAATACAACACACACTCCTACTGTAATACAACACACACTCCTACTGTAGTACAACACACACTCCTACTGTAATACAACACCCACTCCTACTGTAATACACCACACACTCCTACTGTAGTACAACACACCCTCCTACTGTAATATAACACACACTCCTACTGTAATACAACACACACTCCTACTGTAGTACAACACACACTCCTACTGTAATATAACACACACTCCTACTGTAGTACAACACACACTCCTGCTGTCATTCTGCCCTTGAGCGAGGCAGTTAACCCCGAAAAACAACTGCTTCCTGGTTTTAATTTAAATTTTACCTTTATTTAACTAGGCAAGTCAGTTAAGAACAAATTCTTATTTTCAATGACGGCCTAGGACCTAGGATTAAAGCAGCCCCCTGCACCTCTGTGATTCAGAGGGGTTGGTTTAAATGCGGAAGACATATTTCGGTATCCCCCTTCCCTTTCCCTAGTATAGCACTTACTCCTACTGTACACAAAATGACCTGTGGTTGTGCTACACTACAGTACCTTGAGAAATAAGATCTATAAACAGTAACCTGAGTGTGACAATAACCTGTCTCTGAGTTGACAGATCTAAGCCCTGTTTAGTACGGCTTGGTGCGTGAGTCTACACACATCTGAAAAAGAACATCTATACGTTGACCAAAGCTGACAGACCATGGAGAATACAACAATTCACATGATGTCTGTATGTCATAGGACATGATCTCACAGCAATAATGAGTCATCTGTAATGTTATGTTGTCCAGGTGGTGGTTTGAACTCTACTGTACACTCTTAGTAATAAAGGTGCTATCTAGAACCATAATGGGTTCTTCGGCTGTCCCCATAGTATAAGCCTTTGAAGAAATGTAGGTAGAACCCTTTTGGTTCCAGGTAGACACTCTTATCCAGTGCGGCTTACAATTAGTGCCTTCATCTTAAGATAGCTAGGTGAGACAACCGCATATCACAGTCGTAGTACATGTACATTTTCCCTCAGTAAAGTAGCTATCAGCAAAATCAGTGATGGTAGGTAAAGACAGGTGCAGGCAGTCATGTATCTAATGTTCTGTGTTGTGTCCAGGTGGTGTATTGAACACTACTGTTGTCATGTATCTAATGTTCTGTGTTTTGTTGTGTTGTGTTGTGTCCAGGTGATGTATTGAACACTACTGTTGTCATGTATCTAATGTTCTGTGTTGTGTCCAGGTGGTGTATTGAACACTACTGTTGTCATGTATCTAATGTTCTGTGTTTTGTTGTGTTGTGTTGTGTCCAGGTGATGTATTGAACACTACTGTTGTCATGTATCTAATGTTCTGTGTTTTGTTGTGTTGTGTCCAGGTGATGTATTGAACACTACTGTTGTCATGTATCTAATGTTCTGTGTTGTGTTGTTGTGTTGTGTCCAGGTGGTGTATTGAACACTACTGTTGTCATGTATCTAATGTTCTGTGTTTTGTTGTGTTGTGTCCAGGTGATGTATTGAACACTACTGTTGTCATATAGCTAATGTTCTGTGTTGTGTTGTGTCCAGGTGATGTATTGAACACTACTGTTGTCATGTATCTAATGTTCTGTGTTGTGTTGTTGTGTTGTGTCCAGGTGATGTATTGAACACTACTGTTGTCATGTATCTAATGTTCTGTGTTTTGTTGTGTTGTGTCCAGGTGATGTATTGAACACTACTGTTGTCATGTATCTAATGTTCTGTGTTGTGTTGTGTCCAGGTGATGTATTGAACACTACTGTTGTCATGTAGCTAATGTTCTGTGTTGTGTTGTTGTGTTGTGTCCAGGTGATGTATTGAACACTACTGTTGTCATGTATCTAATGTTCTGTGTTGTGTTGTGTCCAGGTGGTGTATTGAACACTACTGTTGTCATGTATCTAATGTTCTGTGTTTTGTTGTGTTGTGTCCAGGTGATGTATTGAACACTACTGTTGTCATATAGCTAATGTTCTGTGTTGTTGTGTTGTGTACAGGTGATGTATTGAACACTACTGTTGTCATGTATCTAATGTTCTGTGTTGTGTTGTGTCCAGGTGATGTATTGAACACTACTGTTGTCATGTAGCTAATGTTCTGTGTTGTGTTGTGTCCAGGTGATGTATTGAACACTACTGTTGTCATGTATCTAATGTTCTGTGTTGTGTTGTTGTGTTGTGTCCAGGTGATGTATTGAACACTACTGTTGTCATGTATCTAATGTTCTGTGTTGTTGTGTTGTGTCCAGGTGGTGTATTGAACACTACTGTTGTCATGTATCTAATGTTCTGTGTTTTGTTGTGTTGTGTTGTGTCCAGGTGATGTATTGAACACTACTGTTGTCATGTATCTAATGTTCTGTGTTTTGTTGTGTTGTGTCCAGGTGGTGTATTGAACACTACTGTTGTCATGTATCTAATGTTCTGTGTTGTTGTGTTGTGTCCAGGTGGTGTATTGAACACTACTGTTGTCATGTATCTAATGTTCTGTGTTGTGTTGTTGTGTTGTGTCCAGGTGATGTATTGAACACTACTGTTGTCATGTATCTAATGTTCTGTGCTGTTGTGTTGTGTCCAGGTGGTGTATTGAACACTACTGTTGTCATGTATCTAATGTTCTGTGTTTTGTTGTGTTGTGTTGTGTCCAGGTGATGTATTGAACACTACTGTTGTCATGTATCTAATGTTCTGTGTTGTGTTGTTGTGTCCAGGTGATGTATTGAACACTACTGTTGTCATGTATCTAATGTTCTGTGTTGTGTTGTGTCCAGGTGGTGTACATCACGGCCACCATGCCCTATGTGGTGCTGTTCGTCCTGCTGATCAGAGGCATCACTCTGCCAGGGGCTATGGACGGCATACGGGCCTACCTCCACATCGACTTTAAACAACTCAACGACCCCAAGGTCAGACAGGTCTTTAGAGTATAATACAGTGTGTTGCTGAAATTAGGGATGCAATATTTCCAATAACTTACAAAATTCCCAGGATCCCGGAATCAAGAGAGAATTAACTAGAAATCCGGGATCCCGGAATCAAGAGAGAATTAACTAGAATTCCGGGATCCCGGAATCAAGAGAGAATTAACTAGAAATCCGGGATCCACCGAACAGGATTTCTTAAAACCTGGGAATTTTGGAAAAGATACAGGAATTTGTAAACCCTTTTACTGAGAGACACAGCCTCAGAGTGCAGGACAGTGTTACTGCTAGAGCTCCCATAGTCACGTCCAATATGGAAATACATGTAATTAACTAATTTAGAAACCAAAACATGTGTTAGCTGTTTTTGTAAACAAAGTGGAGGGAAAAAAAGATAGGAATAAAATATGCCATATTCAATATAAAACGCCGTAAATGAACGGTAAGGAGCCAAGGAATCATATCAGAGACAAGATTATTTAGAGCCAATAGTCAGTAGATAGTCAGTACTCAGGAGAGATTATGTCAAATGTAGTGCTCTTCTTTGTATCGTATTATAATGCCATGGGCTCTTTGAGGACAAATATTTAATCTTTTTTTAAGGAGTGGGGCAGTTTCTTAATTTCTTCGCTTGATTGAAGAGATAGTAAAGTGTTGGAAAGATGGAGGGATAGGGGAAGGGTGAGTCAAATGGCAGTGGGCTGGGGTCAGAGGCTGTCACCGCTGGATCACACAGGCCATGAGGACAAATCTTTGAGAGCAACACATAAACACATATCTTTCTATGTTCTTGCTGTAGGTGTGGATTGATGCTGCTACCCAGATCTTCTACTCATTGGGAGCTGGCTTTGGAGTGCTCATTGCATTTGCCAGCTACAATAAATTTGACAACAACTGTTACAGGTAAGACGTATCACTGTGTTGATATCACCGTGCTGTCCTCAGTGCTTCTCTATCATGACCTTACAAGGCTTACATGACCTTCTATAACCCGTAACCAGCCAACGAGATAGGTTTCCTGTTTTAACTGGACAGAAAGGTGATGTGTATCGGGCCAGTGGACCTTCTGGCTTGGAGCTAACAGGATAAGTGCAGGCCATGCTAGGCCAGATGATGGCTATAGCCATAGGCAGTGTTACCTTCCCTGCCATTCTGTCGTCCTCTAAACCCCTCACAGAGAAGCAGACATTAGACTGTGGGGTCTGCTGATCCTTGTCATCACTAATAGGTTCCTGTGAAAGTAGAGAGGTGGGTGCCAGTATCAGACCCATTCTGCTTTTTAAAAAATGTGTGTAGATATATGGTCTCTTTTGTATTCCAGTTGTGTTTGTGTATGTATAGGTCAGTAGGTGTCTCGCTGGCTGCAGTGGTAACAGTACAGTAATGTTTGTCCATGGACCATTGTCCACCCATTCTATAGACCAATTTCCGGGCCGCATCATGAAAAGTTGCATGCGCAGGTTCGCACCAGATAATGGGCTTGTTTACATTGAAGTGACCACATCCAACTTCAGACGGAGCTCATGTATTCAGATGGTTTTCATCTACAACATCACAGATGTCATCAGAGGATTGATTACGTAGCAAACTATCATGCCAGCAAAGCAAGGTAAAATATCACAAATAGAGCTAGATAAAGAGAAGAATAATATACTTGTTGAACACAGCTAATTAGCTATAGCCATCAGTCATGTGTGTTTTTATGGTCATCACTCACTCACTGCTAAGTTTGTCAAGGTGTATAGCTATCTGCTACAAATCTGTAGCAAACGTTATGAATTTCCCACCTAAGAAACATGGTTCTCAGAACAGTATGTGCTAACTGGGTGTCCTGCATCATTCACATAACATTGTGGGAAGGTTGTATGCAAAATTACTATAGGACAACCATGCTCTCACCAAGCTCTAGGAAGCATATGGTCCTCAGAATGTTATGCGTTAGCTGGGTAGTGTTATTATATGTAGTGTGACGCTGTACAGCCAATTGAATTTCTCACTCTTATAGATTACTTGTCCTGATCTAAACACCTCCCCCCCCCAACACAGCTGAAGGCCTCATGTGTGCTCAGCTGGGCCATATTTGGGAGCTGAGAGGCTGAATGAGGACTTGTGAAAGTTGGCTATTACATCTGTAGATATTCTCAAATGACATCTGAATGGCTAGCAGCTGGTTGTATTATTCTCCATATTGTACACAGATGGGGCGGTTGAGGTCAGACTGTGGTCCATGTTCTCTCTGTCTGTCTGCTGACTGATCGTGAGTTGATGTCTGCTGAGTGATCGTGGGTTGATGTCTGCTGACTGATCGTGAGTTGATGTCTGCTGAGTGATCGTGGGTTGATGTCTGCTGACTGAACGTGGGTTGATGTCTGCTGAGTGATCGTGAGTTGATGTCTGCTGACTGATCGTGAGTTGATGTCTGCTGAGTGATCGTGGGTTGATGTCTGCTGACTGAACGTGGTTTGATGTCTGCTGACTGAACGTGGGTTGATGTCTGCTGACTGATCGTGAGTTGATGTCTGCTGACTGATCGTGAGTTGATGTCTGCTGACTGAACGTGGGTTGATGTCTGCTGACTGATCGTGAGTTGATGTCTGCTGAGTGATCGTGGGTTGATGTCTGCTGACTGAACGTGGTTTGATGTCTGCTGACTGAACGTGGGTTGATGTCTGCTGACTGAACCTGGGTTGATGTCTGCTGACTGATCGTGAGTTGATGTCTGCTGAGTGATCGTGGGTTGATGTCTGCTGACTGATCGTGAGTTGATGTCTGCTGAGTGTTCGTGGGTTGATGTTTGCTGACTGAACGTGGTTTGATGTCTGCTGACTGATCGTGAGTTGATGTCTGCTGAGTGTTCGTGGGTTGATGTTTGCTGACTGAACGTGGTTTGATGTCTGCTGACTGAGCCTGGGTTGATGTCTGCTGACTGAACGTGGGTTGATGTCTGCTGACTGATCGTGAGTTGATGTCTGCTGATTGATCGTGAGTTGATGTCTGCTGAGTGACCGTGGGTTGATGTCTGCTGACTGAACGTGGGTTGATGTCTGCTGACTGAACGTGGGTTGATGTCTGCTGACTGTACGTGGGTTGATGTCTGCTGACTGATCGTGGGTTGATGTTTGCTGACTGATCGTGGGTTGATGTCTGCTGACTGATCGTGGGTTACTGTCCACAAACAGTCTTCAGGCTTTCACCTAGTTTGATTTCCAGATGGGCCTCAAACGCTCTCAAACAACATCCAGTCCCTTTGGCATCAAAATGGTTCATTAAAAACAACACAAAATTAATCTCTTTAAAGGGGCAATCAGCAGTTGATGCATCCATTTTTGGACATATTAATTAATGATATGTACTCATTGATTCTTGAAGAATATAACTTATAAATGCCTCATGAGCTTAGTTCAACTGTCTTACTCTAACAGAACCCAAAATATAAGCATTGTTTTACTCCAAAGTTTGTAAACAAAGTAAATGTAAATAAACACTATATAGCCTCAAAGCATGGTTTACACTATACATTTGATATCATGGATGGTCAGTCCTTGAATCCATGGCTCTGTCTATGAATTTGAGAGAGATTACATTTCTCCAGCCCCATCCCACAGCTTCTTACCGAAACAGTGGTGGATCACAGTACACTAAGTCTCAAAATCACACAATAAACAAACGCACACAGTAAAAAATTCAAGCGTCTGCAAAGAAACCATAGAAAACACACCTCTTTTAACAGGGACACAACCATGAAATAATAAGACACACCTGAGTCCAATAAAAGTCTCTAGGGCGGTCTCTGCTGCCCTCTGGTGCCAGGAGGAACCATGACAGTACCCTTCCTCTAGCAGTGGCTCCAGCCGCGGAGCCATGACGACCACCACGTAGTTGTTTGAAGTCTCTAACAAGACCTGGATCCAGGATGTCCCAGGCAGGCACCCACGCCCGCTCCTCGATACCGTAGCCCTCCCAGTCCACCAGGTACTACAGGGCAGAGTTGGGACCAAGTCATTGTTTTACAAGTCACAAGTAAGTCTCAAGTCTTAGCACTCAAGCCCCAAATCAAGTCCCAAGTCAAGACAGGCATGTATCAAGTCAAGTCTCAAGTCCTAAACTTTGAGTTTCGAGTCCGAAACAAGTCATAATGTGCTCTTCACCAAATGTAATACCATTTCATTTTTTTAACAGGAGTAATAGTTAGTGTATTACATTTACGCAAATCATGAATGCTTTTAAAAATATCTATATATTTATTACTTTCTAAATAAACTTTATATTTTCATGGAAATACATGGGTAGACATGAGAAAGACCCCTCAAATAGTGATTGAGGGTCGCTATGGGGCGCAATCGGGTGATGTAGGCTTGTACACAATCGTCCAACCACAATCGCCCAACACACACACACACACACACACACACACACACACACACACACACACACACACACACACATACACCCTCTCTCTGTGTGGTTACAGTAGGCTAACGTATGTCAATGGTTTTAGGAACAGCAGTAACATCAGGCAGGATTTAGGCTACCAACTGGCTAACGAGCTGTAGATCAATCTTGGGTGCAATGATCACGTTCCCGCACTGACTGACTGTGTGGAGGCTCATTGATTTAATGTTACGTTAGCCTACATGCTCCACTAGTAAAGTTATAAATTATATAGCCACGACTTACCGTTCTTTGTGCAGCTTCAAATGTCAAACAAAGTTGGAAATTGTTGCGCCTCCGTCTGTAATTTTCTTCACGCATGTTTTGCAAGTTGCAATCCGTTTTTTGTTGATACAGCGTCGTCTTTATATCCGAAAATAATGATTTTGGGTATCTTTCCAAGGGCTCCATCTGAATTCACCTGCCGATGTTCCTCTGCACTGCCACACACAACTTTTTCACAGCTGGCACAATTTGATTGGCTGCTGTCCGATTCAAACTGTAATCCGTTAAATGAAGAGTTGATGCGCTGCACAATTTTTTAATAGCATCATTTTTTATATTTGGGATTGGGGATGGTATCAAGTCAGGTCAAGTCAAAAGGCTAAAGTCCAAGGCAAGTCACGAGTCATCGGTGTGAAAGTCAAAGTCAAGTTCCAAGTCATCACATTTGTGACTCGAGTCTGACTCGAGTCCAAGTCATGTAACCCGAGTCCACACCTCTGCTGCAGGGTCCCTCGGACTCAACGAGCCTCCAACAGACACTGGACCGTGTAAGGCGGGCGGCCATCCACAAGTCGAGGGGGCAGAGGAGCAGGTGTCAGGGGAGAGAATGGACTGGTCCTTACCAGCTTGAGACGGGAGACATGAAAGTACGGACAGACTCTCATGGACCTGAGAAGTTGGAGATGATAGGTGACCGGGTTGATGCGACTCAAGATATTGAATGGTCCTATGTAGTGTGGAGCGAGCTTCCGCAAGTCTAACTTTAAGGGAAGAACACAGGTGGACAGCCACACCCATTGAACCGGTCGGAGGAGTCGAAGAGTTCTTCAGTGCCGGTTTGCCTGATGTTGGTGTCAGGCAGAGTGGAGCAAGGAGGATCGCGCTCTGATCCAGATGCAATGACATCGTCGAATGAACGCCTCAGCTGATGGCACCGCCGCTTCGGCCTCTTGTTCATAAAATAAGGGGAGGTCGAACGCGAACTGACACTCAAATGTCGAATTCAGCAGTGTGTTATGAGCATACTCTGCGCAGATGAGGAACTTGCTCCAGTTGCTGGCCTGAGTGGAGACAAAGCAGCGGAGGAACTTCTCCAGCTCCTGGTTGGCCTGCTCAGTTTGCCTAGTCGACTGTGGGTGGAAGCCCAAGGAGAGACTCGCCAAAGGCCTTACAATACCATACAACAAACTGGGGCCCACGATCTGAGACGATGTTCGGGGGAACTCCGTGTAGTCGAAAGACATGGATAATCACGAGATCAGCGGTCTCCTTCACTGAAGGCATCTTGGG
Organism: Oncorhynchus clarkii lewisi; assembly: GCF_045791955.1. Taxonomy (NCBI): domain Eukaryota; kingdom Metazoa; phylum Chordata; class Actinopteri; order Salmoniformes; family Salmonidae; genus Oncorhynchus; species Oncorhynchus clarkii. Next base: position 76,225,345 of record NC_092152.1, on the reverse strand, counting down.
TAAGGCGATGAAATGGGCTGCCTTGGAGAACCGATCGACCACCACCAGGATAGTGGTAAGCCTTTGAGATGGAGTTAACCCTGTGATAAAATCTACAGACAGATGTGACCAGGGCCGGCTGGGGATGGGTAGAGGTTGGAGCAACCCGGCCGGTCGCTGACGTGAAGACTTGCTTTGGGCACAGATGGAACAGGCCGCAACAAAGGATCTCACATCCTCCATCATGGGGGCCACCAGAATTTCCGCCTCAGGAACTCCTGTGTCCAATTAACCCTTGGATGCCCAGTTCATTTAGAGGAGTGTCCCCATTGTAGTACTTGGGACCCGGGCTGATCGTCCCTTGAGCTCCCTGAATGGCCTGTCATCCTCGGGGTCCAGCAAAAACCGGTCAGGGACTTGCGGGTTAGGACCGTGAGAGGCTCTACACCCGCACCAAAGTTGTATGTAAAATGGCTGTAAAAATTGGAAAACCCAAGGAACCCCTGAACCTGCTTGAGTGAGGTGGGACGGGGCCAGTTTGCGATCGCCTCAATCTTTACGGGGTTCATGTGGATGCCTGTGGTAGAGATAATGTGACCCAGGAAGGAATCCTGGTATATGTGGAACTCACACTTCTCTATCTTGACATATAGTTGACTCTGCAGGAGGTGTCCCAGGACTTGGCAGACGTGCAGTATGTGTTCCGGAAGGGTTTTGGAGAAAATCAAGATGTCGTTGAGGTTAACAAAGACAAACCGATTCAACATATCCCTCAGGGTGTCATTGACCAATGCTTGAAAGACTGACAGTGAGTTCGATAATCTGAAGGGCATGACTAAATACTCATAGTGGCCACTAAGGGTGTTAAAAGCAGTCTTCCATTCATCTCCCTCCCTGATTCTCACCAGATTGTAAGCGTTGCGGAGGTCTAGTTTGGTGAAGAATTCGGCCCCTTTGACCAACTCCAATGCGGAGGACATCAAGGATAGGGGGTAACAATTCCTGATTGTAATCTGGTTCAGCCCTCTGGTTCAGCCCTCTCGATGCATCCACCAGCAGGGGATTGAAACCTGCCTTCAGCGATTCCCGGATGTAATTGTCCATGACTGCTGCTTCAGGGGTCGAGAGGGAATACAGATGACCCCGGGGAGCCTTTTTGCATGCGCCTGTCACACTCCTGTGGGCCCAGACGTGTGCGACCCAGGTGCATGGGATCCTCCATGCTGGGCTCGGTGGCCTTGGGGTGCTCAGGAAACTGGAATGGTGGCGTGGTGTCCAAAGGCTGCTGTCTCCCCCGTTCCCGGGTGTCAAACCTGATTGCCAGTGTTTTCAGGGACTCGATGTCCTCTCCCAGTTCCTGAGCGGGAAGCTTTGATGGAGTTAGGCAGACCCTGGTGGAAAGCGGTACCCAGTGCCTCCATATTCCACCCACTCTCAGCGGCGAGGATGCGGAACTCAATGGTCCCTTGGCAGAGGTTGAACAGTTGGCTGGCCACTTCTCGTCCGGCAGACTGGGTGGTTGAAGACTCGTTGTAGCTTGGCAGTGAAGGCTACTACGGCTCTGCAAGATGGTGGCTGCTGTTCCCACACCGCCATTGCCCACGCCAGAGCCTTGCCCGAGAGTAGAGTGATGATGTAGGTGATCATGGCCCGATCGGTGTGGAACGAGGAGGACTGTAGCCCGAACACCAGAGTACACTGAGTGAGAAACCCCTTGCATCCTCCCGGGTGACCGTCATACAGCTCAGGGGTGCAGGTTCCCTGGAGGAACCACAATGAAGTCTGTAGCACTGGGCGATGAGACCTGGGCATTGGCTCCTCCTGGGATGGGGGCGTGCCATGGTTGGAGGGACTCAGCCCAAAGGTTCCCGTGGATTTGGGAGAGCTGTTCTTGCTGCCGTCCTAACAGTGTTCCTTGGTGGGCTTCCACATTCCGGATCTGGGAGATCTCTGCTGGGTCCATGTTGTGGCAGAAGCTTGCTGTGATGTGGTGAGGTTGAACCCAGGGCTTGGTGGTGGGGTGGGGGGTTACGGCCCCTTCGGTATTCTGTCTTCTAATACCTTGACAAGACCCTCAAGACAAGACCTAAGATATGGTTCCAATAAAAATGTTTGTTTAGATTGACTATGGTTCAAGGAAACAACAGGAAGTCCAATAGTCAAAGTGTTTATTATTGTTCTAAAACCTGTCCTGGTACTATCATGGTAGATTTATTTTTCTAAACATGTTTTATGTGTGTGTGTTCTCTTCCCAACAGGGATGCTATCCTGACCAGTACAGTGAACTGTGTCACCAGCTTCTTTTCAGGTTTCGCCATTTTCTCTGTGCTCGGCTACATGGCCTACAAACACGGAGTCAGGATAGAGGACGTGGCCACTGAAGGTGAAAGGAACCCTACTAGACATGCATGCAAGCAAGCACACATACACACACACACACACACACACACACACACACACACACACACACACACACACACACACACAGGCAAGAACACGAACACACACACAGTAAGTGGTGCGGAGGATGACATACATAACACACCCAGACCACACACTCCAACAACACACCCAACTTCATTTAGACCCAGATTTATGACCAAACTGTCCACAGCATAGATACCTCATAAAACACAAAGAAAAAGACAGGAATATAGACATGCCTTATTAGGAAACATACAGTATGAGGCTATATTGCAGGCTACCCACAGTATTATCTTTTCCCTGGCCAGCCCCCAGAGAATGCTGTGTTTGTATGGTGGATCCACCCAGGCTATGACTAAGCTAGGACAGACTCAACACATGAACAGTCCCTGTCTGACCCTGAGTAGAGTGAGGGGAGTCACCTGCTCTAAGGGAGGACAGGATTATGACAACACCCAGCAGTCAATCATCTATCTACACACCATTTAGAGAGTTTCAAACCCAGTCAAAACATATAAATTCATCATAGAACTAAACATTCCTCAAGCTTACTGTTACTGCTCACTAAATCAAACAACTTAAAGAAAATATTCACCCATTTTGAACGTTACATCGTTTTTGTGCATCTATAAGCGATTTCATGTTTTCATGTATATCTGAGCTACTGCCATTCAAGCAGGCAGATATACAGCCGGTATGACAAGTGATGCAAAAGTCGTCATACCGGCTGTATTTCTTCCTGCTTGTACGTCAATAGCTCAGAACGACATGAAAACATGAAATGATCCCAGGAATCGATCAAACATCGCTCACAAAAATGATATAACATTCAAAATGGGTGAATCATCCCTTTAAGAATGAGCAGCAACGTGCAATGCTTTCAATATAATTGATTGCAACAGAAGCTGAAAGGCTATGGGGTTTAGATGGAATTGAAATACCAGAGAACATTTCAAACTGTTTTTTTAAGGGAAACAGTTTCCAAGAAGTCACATAAATCTGGCCTGCTATGGAGAGGGGTTGGCAGACATACAAAAATAATGGGATCTGTTAAAAATCTGCTTTGCTTTCTAGTTCTTCTGTTTTCTACTTTCCACTGTCTCTAGCTGTCTGTCATTTCTTTGTCATCTTGTGTCCTCACTTCTGTCTTTCTCCATCCCCTCCTCCTTCTTTCACTTTCCTTTCCATTGATAAATCATCTCTTATTTCCTCTAAAACAACCTTGTGGACAGGGTCAAGCTCAGGACAAGGAAGTTATATATCAATATCCCACCCAACAATATACTGTTTTATTTCAGCATCCACCAAACAAGGCACCGTTTTATAGACTGATGGTAATCAGTTGGCTCTGGTATGTCCTATCACAAGTGTCTCTATCTGTGTATCTTTGTGTGAGTGCAGGTGCAGGACTGGTGTTCATCATCTATCCTGAGGCCATCTCCACCCTGCCTGGATCTACCTTCTGGGCCATAGTATTCTTCATCATGCTGCTGACTCTGGGCATCGACAGCTCTGTGAGTTACTGACCCTCCTCAGGGTTGAATGACTGCATGCTATGTCCCACCACAGGGCACTGACCTTTTGTTTCTATCTTATGGTGGGCGTAGTGGCTTCCTTTCCTCTTTACCATAGCCACTGCCCAAGCCTGAAGCGGGGTTGTTTGGTACGCATACAGTCCACACTCAAGGTTTTCAAACAGCCAAACATTCAATGAGATTCAGGGATATGGTGCAACAAAAATGTTTATTCTTCTTATATCTAACAAAAAAATGATTCTCCAATCAACTTAAAGCATAGATTACTTCATATGGAAATTCATAATATGATCTGTCTGTGTGTCTGTATGGTCAAAAAACTATACCGCTCCCGCATCTAGCGGGTTTATAGTATGTGAACATTAGAATACTATGTAATCTCCTCCAGTCTATCTATCTATATCTGTCTCTCTATCTCTCTCTCTTCTCTCTCCCTCTTTTGTCTCTCTCTGTCTCTGTCTCCCTATTTCTCTGTCTCTCCCTGTCTCGCTCTCTCTCTGTCTCTCTCTCTCTCTGTCTCTCCCTGTCTCGCTCTCTCTCTCTCTCTGTCTCTCCCTGTCTCTCCCTGTCTCGCTCTCTCTCTATCTGCCCCTCTGTCTCTATCTTTCTCTCTCTGTCCCTCTCTCTGTCTCTGTCTCCCTCTTTCTCTGTCTCTCCCTGTCTCTCTCTCTGTCTCTCTCTCTCTCTGTCTCTCCCTGTCTCGCTCTCTCTCGGTCTCTCTCTCTCTCTGTCTCTCCCTGTCTCGCTCTCTCTATCTGTCCCTCTGTCTCTATCTCTCTCTTTCTCTCTCTTTCTCTCTCTGTCCCTCTCTCTGTCTCTCTCTTTCTCTGTCTCTCTCTGTCCCTCTTGCTGTCCCCCGCTCTGTCTCTCTCTGTCCCTCTTGCTGTCCCTCACTCTGTCTCTCTCTTTCTCTGTCTCTCTCTGTCCCTCTTGCTGTCCCTCGCTCTGTCTCTCTCTGCATTATTCTACTTTCCCATGGTTGCAGTGGGTGCTCTAGGTATTGTCTAGACTAGCAGCAGTGTGGGAAGGTAGTTGTTTTGACTGTTACCCAATAACCATGAAGCATGAGGTGGAAAATCACATGCACCGCAACCTGAAACACAGGAAAACTTTGTTCATTCAATTTCTCACTTACACAAGGTTATCATTTACTATAAATGAAGAGAGAAAGGAAATTCCACAGCAGGGGAACATTTTCTTTTACAGTAGTAGTCATGCCCAATGTAGCACTGTACTAAGAAATCTAGGTCTGATCATTTATATTCTAGGCCAAAGGTATTCTGTTTGGGTACGAAGACTGTGTGATTCTGTTACATTGCTGCTGTAGGCACTACGGTTTATGTGTTTGTGCCACTGAATCATCCTCTGTCTGTCTGTCTGTCTGTCTGTCTGTCTGTCTGTCTGTCTGTCTGTCTGTCTGTCTGTCTGTTTGTCTGTTTGTCTGTCTGTCTTCTAGATGGGCGGTATGGAGGCAGTCATCACAGGACTGTCGGACGACTTCAAGATCCTGAAGAGGAACAGGAAGCTGTTCACCTTCGCCACGGCATTCGGAACCTTCCTTGTTGCGCTCTTCTGCATCACTAATGTGAGGTCACTTCCTGTTCCTCTGAGTCACATATGATTTCCATAGTTGTCATATGATTGCATAAATCAAACCAAAGAGACACAAGATAGTGTGCCTCTGTGATTTAGGTGGATCAGTCACAGGAAAGACAGAAAAGGGAAACCCCTGTCCAACCATGTGAAGTGTTGTTATTGACTGACTGGATAAGCTCTGTGCTTCATGCTTATCCTTGTCAGCTCACAGTAGTTAACTGCAGCCAGGTTGCCCTCAGTAACATCTGCAACAACCTTTGGACATTATGTCTCTGTATCTGTCTCTCTCTCTCTGTCTGTCAGGGAGGTATATATGTGCTGACTTTGTTGGATAACTACGCGGCGGGGACCTCCATCTTGTTTGGGGTGCTGATTGAGGCCATTGGGGTGTCCTGGTTCTACGGTATGTATAATCGGTCCCCCTTAGCCTAGTACAGAGGCACATACTAATTCTGACTTCTTACTGTGGTGAACCTGCTTATCTACTGTACCTTTCCTCATCCTCTTCTGTTGTTCATTAGAGCCCAGCCCTTTGTTCTGTCCATCCCTCCATCACCCCACCCTCCATCACCCCCTGCCCACAGTTGCCTCTCCTGGCCTGCCCTCTCCTCTGCTGGGCTTTCTCAACCTCCCTAACTCCCTGGCATCTTCACTACCAAAGCCCTGCAGCTACACCTGACATTTACTGGCAGTGTAGAGACACCGTGGTTCCCTTCCTTAGACCTCCACTGTTAACCCCCTTTCTCCATCTCTCCCAGTACTCCTCTTTCCATTTCTCCATACACTCCCTCCCTCCTCTTATCTTCTAGACTGCCTCTCTTCCCTAATAGATCTCCATCTTTCCCAGTACTCCTCTTTCCATTTCTCCATACACTCCCTCCCTCCTCTAATCTTCTAGACTGCCTCTCTTCACTCATAGATCTCCATCTCTCCCAATACTCCTCTTTCCATTTCTCCATACACTCCCTCCCTCCTCTAATCTTCTAGACTGCCTCTCTTCACTCATAGATCTCTATCTTTCCCAATACTCCTCTTTCCATTTCTCCATACACTCCCTCCCTCCTCTAATCTTCTAGACTGCCTCTCTTCACTAATATATCTCCATCTCTCCCAATACTCCTCTTTCCATTTCTCCATACACTCCCTCCCTCCTCTAATCTTCTAGACTGCCTCTCTTCACTCATAGATCTCCATCTCTCCCAATACTCCTCTTTCCATTTCTCCATACACTCCCTCCCTCCTCTAATCTTCTAGACTGCCTCTCTTCACTAATAGATCTCCATCTCTCTGCGTGAGGGAGAGTAGTGAATGATTATATGGTGTGTGAACAGTTGTATGCAGTCTGTTTAGTGTTTTATGTATTGCACAGAGATAATACTGTACTTCGACAAGATGACTTGTGCTTTATCTTTAAACTACAGCCCATCGATGTACACCATGATTTATAGTCAGCATTAATTGTTGAAACTGAACCTCAAGAGGAGGTGAGACAGACAGAGCACGCCAGATGCTGAGCTGTTCTAGGGAGGAGATAAAAGGAGAGGGTCTTCTTGTAGATGTTAACAGGCCTGGTCTGCCCTGATAAAGAAACATTATGCCCAAGCTATAGAAACATCATGGTTGTGTACCGAATGGCACCATATTCTCTATATGGTGTACTACTTTTGGTCAAAAGTAGTGCACTAGATAGTGCCGTTTGGGACACAGTCCATCTCCTTATAGGCAGACTTAACCCTGTGTGAAATTATAATATAACATACTTGGAAGGCTCAGAGACTTTTATGAAACAGATATCATTGAGCTGCATTTTTACTGCTGTGTGAACTCACAACTATACAAGAAATTTGAGTTGTGTGCCATGAAGCTCTTTCTCAGCCACCTGTTATGTATGGAAATTGATGAGAGGAGCATTAGTTCTCCTGTGAACTTGAGACATCAGAAGCAAAGCGGACTGTGGGTCTGACCTGGGTGAAAATAGTATTTGTTTTCTTTCAAGTACGTTGAGTGTTTGATTCAACCTTCCCATAGTACCAGATGGGCAGGGTTTATACTTTCGGGACTATTGGTTGTATTGCACCGGGCAAGCTCAATCAATCAAGCTCAGCTTTAGTGTTTGTAAGGAAACAAGTACTATTTGAACCCAGATCTGCAGTGGGTTTATGGGTCTGGTTCTGTGTGCGTGAGTTCAAGCCCTGGTCTTCTGCCCTGTGTTTCCTCTCCAGGCGTGGACCGCTTCAGTGAGGATATCGAGCGCATGATGGGCTTCAAGCCAGGTCTCTACTGGAGGCTGTGCTGGAAGTTTGTCAGCCCCACCTTCCTACTGGTGAGACCCCCGGGGGGGCAAGAAAGGGCTGGTTGGGGGACTGGGGTGGGGTGGAAGCCTTTGGCATGGTGCTGGGAGTAGGGATGGGAGGGCAAAGTACCTGTAACAAGCCTAAGGTATGAATCATGATCTATGGTATGTCATTGTGCTTGAAGGAAGAAATGTGGAAATTCACAACAGAGGTTTCTTAATTGTTTCTGGCTGCTATATACTGTACTATAGTCTTTTTAAACTCCTATTATGTGCCAGCAATTTGGAATTTGCCACAGGAAATATGTTTTCCTGTTATGTTTTTATAAATGTTAGAAGTACTGTATCTCCAAGAATAGATTAGCATCACATGAACTCTGCATGAAAATGGATTAAACTACAATATAACTACATTTGAACATCTTGGCCATACTGTTATAATCTCAACCAAGCACAGCCAGAAGAGGACTGGGTCCCCCTCAGAGCCTGGTTCCTCTGTAGGTTTCTTCCTAGGTTCCTGCCTTTCTAGGGAGTTGTTCCTAGCCACAGTGCTTCTGCGTCTGCATTGCTTGCTGTTTGGGGTTTTAGGCTGGGTTTCTGCACAGCACTTTGTGACATCGGCTGATGTTAAAAGGGCTTTATAAATACATTTGATTGATTGATTGAACTACAACATACTGAACATATTGATTTACAGAATGTTCAGTGTACTAGGAATTAGTTAAGGATGTGTAGGTCTCTATATTTTATAACATTAGAAATATGCTATGTCAATGAAGCACAGATACTGTATGGGTTTGTATAGATGATGTATAAATGAAAAAAATCATTGTATAAATGATTTGTCTTGGTGGGAAATGATGCTATTCCCTTAATGCTTTTACATTGATTATGATCAGTCATAAGTCAATATTCTTCCTTCCAGATGGGAAGTTTATATGTTTTATATGGCAAACAGGAAATAAAAAGATTGAAAACCAGGACAAGAGGTAGATTAGATTGTAAGCCACTATATCACCATGATCTTTAAACCTTATGTCTGAGGGGAGCTATCATTGTTTAGTTTTAACGTGTAGTGTATGCTACCATGGTTCTGCTAGCCTTACCTCCAGAAGCAAGGCAGAAACAGCAGATGTCAGGAAGATAGCACGCAACTTTGGCTGTTGCATAGATGGCATTTGTAGAAGAAGGACATAGAAGAATGTTGTTGGCCTTTGATATTCAGTTGTAGACGAGGAAGAGACACTTCCCTGACCTTCCAGTGTTGTATTATAACTACTAGTGATGTTTGCTGCTCTCTGGGGCAACAGTTACAAAGCTACAGAGCTACAGTTCAGTGGTGATGGGCCTCCAGTCTCTAGTCTACAGCAGCCTGGTGAACCAGAGTACTTACAGTGAAAGTCTATTACAGTATGTTCAAACCCCAGAGGGAGCGACCATGCCCTAGTCTGTTCTATTCAACTCAATTTCATCTCTGCAATGCTTTCATTTTTTTGTCAAAATGAACAGTGGCGGAGTGGAGGAGGAGTATTCGTTATTTCTACAGAAGCTCTGTTTGATGTCTCGTTGGGAATATTATAACCACTTGTTTTTTCTCCTCTTCATACTTTGTGGAGATAGCCATTATCAAGACCAAGCGGATCTGTTGTTCCTCCTGTCCTCTGTTGATATGGTGACCTAGCTAACCATTCTGTTGTTTCTCCTGTCCTCTGTTTATATGGTGACCTAGCTAACCGTTCTGTTGTTTCTCCTGTCCTCTGTTTATATGGTGAACTAGCTACCCGTTCTGTTGTTTCTCCTGTCCTCAGTTTATATGGTGACCTAGCTAACCGTTCTGTTGTTTCTCCTGTCCTCTGTTTATATGGTGAACTAGCTAACCGTTCTGTTGTTTCTCCTGTCCTCAGTTTATATGGTGAACTAGCTAACCGTTCTGTTGTTTCTCCTGTCCTCAGTTTATATGGTGACCAAGCTAACCGTTCTGTTGTTTCGCCTGTCCCGTTTATATGGTGACCTAGCTAACAGTTCTGTTGTTTCTCCTGTCCCCAGTTTATATGGTGAACTAGCTAACCGTTCTGTTGTTTCTCCTGTCCTCAGTTTATATGGTGACCTAGCTAACCGTTCTGTTGTTCCTCCTGTCCTCAGTTTATATGGTGACCTAGCTAACCGTTCTGTTGTTTCACCTGTCCCCAGTTTATATGGTGAACTAGCTAACGGTTCTGATGTTTCTCCTGTCCTTAGTTTGTATGCTGACCCAGCTAACCATTACGTTGTTTCTCCTGTCCTTAGTTTGTATGCTGACCTAGCTAACCATTATGTTGTTTCTCCTGTCCTTATTTTATATGGTGAACTAGCTAACCGTTCTGTTGTTTCTCCTGTCCTCAGTTTATATGGTGACCTAGCTAACCGTTCTGTTGTTTCTCCTGTCCTCAGTTTATATGGTGAACTAGCAAACCGTTCTGTTGTTTCTCCTGTCCTCAGTTTATATGGTGAACTAGCTAACCGTTCTGTTGTTCCTCCTGTCCTCAGTTTATATGGTGAACTAGCTAACTGTTCTGTTGTTTCTCCTGTGCCCAGTTTATATGGTGAACTAGCTAACGGTTCTGTTGTTTCTCCTGTCCTCAGTTTATATGGTGAACTAGCTAACGGTTCTGTTGTTTCTCCTGTCCTTAGTTTGTATGCTGGCCTAGCTAACGGTTCTGTTGTTTCTCCTGTCCTTAGTTTGTATGCTGGCCTAGCTAACCGTTCTGTTGTTTCTCCTGTCCTTAGTTTGTATGTTGACCTAGCTAACCATTACGTTGTTTCTCCTGTCCTTAGTTTGTATGCTGACCTAGCTAACCATTATGTTGTTTCTCCTGTCCTTAGTTTATATGGTGAACTAGCTAACCGTTCTGTTGTTTCTCCTGTCCTCAGTTTATATGATGACCTAGCTAACCGTTCTGTTGTTTCACCTGTCCCCAGTTTATGTGGTGACGTAGCTATCTGTTCTGTTGTTTCTCTCCTTTCCCCAGGTCGTGGTGATAGCCAGCATCGTGACGTCCACGGGCCTGAGTTATGATGACTATGTCTTTCCTTCATGGTCCAATGTGATTGGCTGGGGGGTAGCTCTGTCCTCCATGATGTTTGTGCCCATCTACGCCATCTACAAGTTCCTCAGTATGCCAGGGACATTCAAACAGGTCAGTGGAAAAACCAATCCCTCTCATCTGCATGGTTGTTGATAACCTTAGATTGATTTGATTTGATTTATTAGGATGCCCATTAGCCAACGCCAATGGCGACAGCTAGTCAAATCAAATCAAATCAAATCAAATTTTATTTGTCACATACACATGGTTAGCAGATGTTAATGCGAGTGTAGCGAAATGCTTGTGCTTCTAGTTCCGACAATGCAGTAATAACAAGTAATCTAACTAACAATTCCAAAACTACTGTCTTGTACACAGTGTAAGGGGATAAAGAATATGTACATAAGGATATATGAATGAGTGATGGTACAGAGCAGCATAGGCAAGATACAGTAGATGGTATCGGGTACAGTATGTACAAATGAGATGAGTATGTAAACAAAGTGGCATAGTATAGTATAAAGTGGCTAGTGATACATGTATTACATAAGGATACCGTCGATGATATAGAGTACAGTATATACGTATGCGTATGAGATGAATAATGTAGGGTAAGTAACATTTATATAAGGTAGCATTGTTTAAAGTGGCTAGTGATATATTTACATCATTTCCCATCAATTCCCATTATTAAAGTGGCTGGAGTTGAGTCAGTGTCAGTGTGTTGGCAGCAGCCACTCAGTGTTAGTGGTGGCTGTTTAACAGTCTGATGGCCTTGAGGTAGAAGCTGTTTTTCAGTCTCTCGGTCCCAGCTTTGATGCACCTGTACTGACCTCGCCTTCTGGATGATAGCGGGGTGAACAGGCAGTGGCTCGGGTGGTTGATGTCCTTGATGATCTTTATGGCCTTCCTGTGACATCGGGTGGTGTAGGTGTCCTGGAGGGCAGGTAGTTTGCCCCCGGTGATGCGTTGCGTTGGACCCCAGTCTTACTGGGGTCCGACATATAACATAAAATACATTACAGACAAAAGACTTTACAATTTACATACATGAAAAAACATTTTAACATGTAGTGTGTTAATGTTGGCAGGTACGGTATGTACTGTAGCTTGAAGTCATGTAGCTTGAATGCTGTGGTAAATAGCAACCTCTTATCTGTATCCCAGCGGTCAAAACTGGTTGAAATGCCATCCTTATAACCAGATTATGACGCAATTTCAACCAGGGTTGCCCCCCTGGGATAGTATGTGTTTATTTTATGCAAAGATAATCTTAGATCAATGGCAGGCATTTAGCTTGGAGTCTTCACGGCTTGACATTGAACTCACTCATAAACTGACTTTTTCCTTTTCAATGGTTGATGGTTGATGATGTCAGTACTTTTGGGACGCTGGTTAGAGATCTTGAGGGTTCAAAGACTGAACAGTGTACAGTACAATCATAAAAACAACATTCCACAGCTTTGATTATCTTCCTGAGCAGTAAACAGTGTTACCTTGTGTTTTCTTACTCACTCCTCGTGGCATTTCCTTCTGATATCCTGGCAGTGTTTAGACTCCTTCCATGACTATCTCCCATGCTTTTCCTCCAGCTGAGATCACAGTTTATCATACTGTTATCACACCAAGTGCACTCAGTCAGATATGAAGATGGGGGCAATCGGGAAGAGACATCAGAGGTCATGCAGTACACACTACAGTACAGTGTACATCCAGTCCAGCCTGATCACATCAGAATCAGAACTCTGTTCGACATATTTGAGCTGTCTCGAAGTTCCTAATCTATAGAGGAAATGGTGGATCTATAGAATAAACTGTGACCATAGATTAAAGCGCTAGTTTATTACAAGCTTCAGGATCATGTCTCTTGTGCTTGGGACAATGTGCATCTAAACTCTCTGGATTCTGTTTTTTTCAGTGTAAGACTGTGTTTATTGTAAGGTATGAGTTATGTAATATAATGTACTGTAATGGTTTATTTTCCAGAGGATCGCCTACTGCATCACACCAGAACACGAACATCATCTGGTGGCGGAGGGAGCTACCATCAGACAGTTCACGGTGAGCACAGATGTTGGATCTTCATTTGAGCCAGTGTGCTAGAGCAGGAAAATAGTCCTGCAGCAACAGGACATTTGAATTATTATGTGTATTATAATGAATGGACATTTTCGTAGGGGTTGATATATTTTTCATTATGGCAAATTAAGTCTGACATTTTAAAGTGAAAATGACAAACTTTAGAAACCTTTTTAAAACTCAATTTGATCACTCTTTTGTTGCTGACAATTTTCTTGCACAGCAGGAAATGCAAACTTGTAGTGTGTTTAAGGTTCTACATCTGTAAGGGCTGGAAAACATAGAGGTATAGTGGAGGTAGACAGAGTGATGACTAGAATGGAAAACTATGAATGAATGTGACCTCTAATTTTGCTCCATACTGCATTGGCAATGAAGCTTTATCAAATCCACCCTTTTCTATTTCAGCTCAAGCACTGGTTGGCTATCTGACAACCTGATGTCACCCAACCTTCCCCACTACTCACAATTCCGGGGTGTTGGAGTCATTGTGTTTCGACGGCAGATGTTCCTGCTGCTGAGCCTCCTGCTACTGGAGGATGGACAGGGATAACGCCATGCTCCTTTCTGCCTCTCTGTGTTCTGTTGGTTCTGACCCAACCTGCAACCTGCCATCCCCTCTTTTCCACTCGGCCCCTCATCTCCCTCTCTCTCTCTGTCGAGTGACTACAGATTCTCTCATCAACCTCTGCCTACAGAGTCAACTCAGTATCCTCCATGTTTTTGCTTTTGAAGTATAATTTTATTGAAAACTTTTTTCCATGTGACATCGTCATCGTCGTCATTTTTTAAACATATATACAACTCATAAGATGGAGACATTCCATGCAGAGCATGTACAGGTGTTTTCTGTGTTCATGGACACAGTTATTGTTTTTCATATCATTTGTTTTTTTTACGATGACTGTTCTGTGTTCATTAGTTAAACATGGGTTAGACACTTAAACCAAGTCAAAAAGTACCAAATGACCACTTCTGTCATCATGTATGCTCTAGGCAGGGGGAGACAAACATGACTCACATTGATTTTTATCTTCTTGATTCTTTTCAAAGAGGACCCTCAAGCTTTTAGGTGAATGAGAAAGGGAAGACATCTAGTTTCATTGCCCTCTTTGTATGTCTGACTGAGTAGGTCCCCAGTCACTACTCTAGATAACAGCAGCTCAACTGTGTCAGTGCCTTATCAAGCTAGACACTTCAGAACCTGTCAATGTTTTCATTGGTCCATACAGAAAGGTAAATGTTTTCATTGGTCCATACAGAAAGGTTTTGCCCGACGACTCAGGAATCCTCCTGCAGATCAGAGCTTGTGGATGATAGATACACTTTATGGTTACCAACATACGTTATTAATTCAGTTTGAATGACAATGTCCTTTAGATATTCATCTTACAGCAGTAGAGTTTTTTCCCAGTTGCCTTCTCCATCTTTTGAAACCTACCTGAAACAGATCTGAAGCTTTTGTCACCTGTCTCACAGAAAAGGGAACAATTTATGTTGAGACTCAGAAGTGTTTTGTCTTGCTAGTGGTCGTCCTTATGCTTTACACATGGCCTTTACACAGAGTAGAGGTCTACATTGTCCTGCTATGGTTACTAATGGTACTGTGTGTACCAACTTTAATGTGTTGCATAGTACTAGCATCCTCTTCAGAGAGGCTTGTGCCCTTGATCCAATGATTTGCCTTCGCCGTGCTTGTGGATAAACAGTAGTATTAAACAGTGGTGAAGACACAAAGGGAGGCTTTGATTAAATGAAGTTGAATCCAGCACTTTAACAGAAGTACTTGTTTCAGTTTTCTATGGATAGTAAGCACTCTTAGTGTTTTAGGGAACGTTTTCAGGCATGCAAGAAATGCCCTGTTTTATCAAAAGCTTAACTGACTTACAGCACTAACACAGGTAGACTCAACAAAACAAGTGATTTCTTTACTTTTTATATAATGTTCTCTTTGTTATGTTGCATCTTTCCAATGCATTATTTTGTGGTCCATATGGGTGAGGGAAATCAGGAGCTGCTCCTTCAAAGAGTTTGTGTGAGTGTGTGTGTGTGTGTGTCTGTGTGGTGTGTGTGTGTGTGTGTGTGTGTGTCTGTGTGGTGTGTGTGTGTGTGTGTGTGTGTGTGTGTGTGTGTGTGTGTGTGTGTGTGTGTGTGTGTGTGTGTGTGTGTGTGTGTGTGTGTGTGTGTGGAAGGAAAGCTAGTGTATTTTAAGTTTGAAATGCCTCATTCATTGTACAATGATTGTTGTGTTAAATCATTGATGGTGTATTTATATGTTACATTGTCATCTGTTGAAGCCTTCAAGCTTGACTTAAAGAAAGTTCACCACCAAGGAAGTGCCAAACTGTTCACCCTTTTTTTAGAGATGTTTATGTCTTTCGTTTTGTTCTGTTTCTTTATTTATTCAAATGGAGTTGAAATGTAATTACATTTTTCTTATTGTGAAATAACATTAATGGCAGGAAGCAAGCCACACACAACAATTCTTATTGTGAAATAACATTAATGGCAGGAAGCAAGCCACACACAACAATTCTTATTGTGAAATAACATTAATGGCAGGAAGCAAGCCACACACAACAATTCTTATTGTGAAATAACATTAATGGCAGGAAGCAAGCCACACACAACAATTCTTATTGTGAAATAACATTAATGGCAGGAAGCAAGCCACACACAACAATTCTTATTGTGAAATAACATTAATGGCAGGAAGCAAGCCACACACAACAATTCTTATTGTGAAATAACATTAATGGCAGGAAGCAAGCCACACACAACAATTCTTATTGTGAAATAACATTAATGGCAGGAAGCAAGCCACACACAACAATTCTTATTGTGAAATAACATTAATGGCAGGAAGCAAGCCACACAACAATTCTTATTGTGAAATAACATTAATGGCAGGAAGCAAGCCACACACAACAATTCTATTGTATGTGGAGTATAAGACATGGAAAACGATATAAATATATTCTTTTGTCATATATCTAATCTTGTATTTATCAAATTGTTTATAAACGAAACGTGAATGTAAAGTATTTTAAACGTAACTGTCCACTGTTACTGTTATATCATTGTGTTTGATGTAGGTAAGATGAATCTATTTACAGATGTGTTCTCCAGTGTAACCGGGGTGACTTTGCAACGTGAATGTAGAACCCTGGCATTACCTGAGCTACGTTTACAGAACACTGTGTACAATACAAAAGTCCTGTTGAACGTGAGTGACAACTATCTATGAAGAAGTCAAAATATGCACACTATTATAATAAAGAGTTATTCTACACACACAGATGGGGGTATAAGCATTGATTTATTATTGGAAGAATGGGATAATAAGCTTCTGTGAATGGAATTGAATTCCCGGTCCATTGTGTTGTGTTAGAGAGGGTAGACTGTACAGTAGCCAAAGGATGAATGCATGGGGTTTAGATAATAGAGGAACCAGAAAGGGGGATGTTTGGAGCTCTCTGATGAGGTAAAGGGGATTCTTCTTCTGGAAGGGAGCAGATACATACATTTCTCTCTCTCACTCTCTCTCCCTCTGTCTCTCTCTCTCTCTCCCTCTGTCTCTCTCGCTCTCTCTCTCTCCCTCTGTCTCTCTCTCTTTCTCACCCTCTCGCCCTCTCCCTCTGTCGCTCTCTCTCTCGCTCTCTCTCTCTCTCTCTCACTCTCTCTCCCGCTGTCTCTCTCTCTCTCTCCCTCTGTCTCTCTCGCTCTCTCTCTCCCTCTGTCTCTCTCGCTCTCTCTCTCTCCCTCTGTCTCTCTCTCTTTCTCACCCTCTCTCCCTCTCCCACTCCCTCTGTCGCTCTCTCTCTCTCTCTCTCCCTCTCTCTCTCTCTCTCTCTCTCTCTCTCTCTCTCTTTCTCCCTCTCTCTCCCTCTCTCTCTCCCTCTGTCTCTCTCTCTCACTCTCTCTCCCTCTGTCTCTCTCTCTCGCTCTCTCTCTCTCCACTGATTCAGCAAGTGTTGCATTATTGTACTTCAAGCAGAAGAAAACAATAAACTTCCCTTTTCACTGCTGGAGGCTCCAGCTCCCTGCATCATGCGTTTATTCTCAGAGTTCTTTTTTGAAGTAAAGCTATGTGGGAATTGTATTGTTTATGTTTCGTCGGGATATATATTCTGCAGCGTTGACTGACACAGATACAGAGAAGTGTCTCTGCCGGTGCAAAAACATAGCATATTCTCAAGAGTGGAGAGGAATGCAGGTTCCTTAAATGTATTTTTCAATTTTTCACTCAGCAACAAGTGAAGGATATACAGTACAAAGAGAAGCTAATGGCACTAGCTTTATACAGAGGTGAATCATTTAGAACAACAACAAAGCCTATTCATTTCTCTCACCTTACACTGACTGATGCAAATCAAATCAAATGTCGAATGTGTTGTATACCGTGAAACGCTTACCTTAACCAACAATGTAGAGTAAAAAAAAGAAAGTATGACAACATTTGCTAAATAAACTAAAGGAAAAATAGTACAATAAAAATAACAATAACGAGTTAGTCAAACAAATCTCACGTCTATCAGATCTAGTATCCATGATTCAAAGGCATCGGAATAACTGGACACGAGACAGAGTTTTAGTACTCTCCACATATAATATGAAGTTAACACGATACAGAGTTTTAGTACTCTCCACATGTAATATGAAGTTAACACGATACAGAGTTTTAGTACTCTCCACATATAATATGAAGTCAACACAATACAGAGTTTTAGTACTCTCCACATATAATATGAAGTCAACACGATACAGAGTTTTAGTACTCTCCACATATAATATGAAGTTAACACGATACAGAGTTTTAGTACTCTCCACATATAATATGAAGTCAACACAATACAGAGTTTTAGTAATCTCCACATATAATATGAAGTCAACACGATACAGAGTTTTAGCACTCTCCACATATAATATGAAGTCAACACGATACAGAGTTTTAGTACTCTCCACATATAATATAAAGTCAACACAATACAGAGTTTTAGCACTCTCCACATATAATATGAAGTTAACACGATACAGAGTTTTAGCACTCTCCACATATCATATGAAGTTAACACGATACAGAGTTTTAGTACTCTCCACATATAATATGAAGTCAACACGATACAGAGTTTTAGCACTCTCCACATATAATATGAATTTAACACGATACAGAGTTTTAGTAATCTCCACATATAATATGAAGTCAACACGATACAGAGTTTTAGCACTCTCCACATATAATATGAAGTTAACACGATACAGAGTTTTAGTAATCTCCACATATAATATGAAGTCAACACGATACAGAGTTTTAGTACTCTCCACATATAATATGAAGTCAACACGATACAGAGTTTTAGTACTCTCCACATATAATATGAAGTCAACACGATACCGAGTTTTAGTAATCTCCACATATATTATGAAGTTAACACGATACAGAGTTTTAGCACTCTCTACATATAATATGAAGTCAACACGATACAGAGTTTTAGTACTCTCCACATATAATATGAAGTCAACACGATACAGAGTTTTAGCACTCTCCACATATAATATGAAGTCGACACGATACAGAGTTTTAGCACTCTCTACATATAATATGAAGTCAACACGATACAGAGTTTTAGTACTCTCCACATATAATATGAAGTCAACACGATACAGAGTTTTAGTACTCTCCACATATAATATGAAGTCAACACGATACAGAGTTTTAGTAATCTCCACATATAATATGAAGTCAACACGATACAGAGTTTTAGTAATCTCCACATATAATATGAAGTCAACACGATACAGAGTTTTAGCACTCTCCACATATAATATGAAGTCAACACGATACAGAGTTTTAGCACTCTCCACATATAATATGAAGTTAACACGATACAGAGTTTTAGTACTCTCCACATATAATATGAAGTTAACACGATACAGAGTTTTAGCACTCTCCACATATAATATGAAGTCAACACGATACAGAGTTTTAGTAATCTCCACATATAATATGAAGTCAACACGATACAGAGTTTTAGTAATCTCCACATATAATATGAAGTCAACACGATACAGAGTTTTAGTAATCTCCACATATAATATGAAGTCAACACGATACAGAGTTTTAGTAATCTCCACATATAATATGAAGTCAACACGATACAGAGTTTTAGTACTCTCCACATATAATATGAAGTCAACACAATACAGAGTTTTAACACTCTCCACATATAATGTGAAGTCAACACGATACAGAGTTTTAGTACTCTACACATATAATATGAAGTTAACACGATACAGAGTTTTAGCACTCTCCACATATCATATGAAGTTAACACGATACAGAGTTTTAGTACTCTCCACATATAATATGAAGTCAACACGATACAGAGTTTTAGCACTCTCCACATATAATATGAATTTAACACGATACAGAGTTTTAGTAATCTCCACATATAATATGAAGTCAACACAATACAGAGTTTTAGCACTCTCCACATATAATATGAAGTTAACACGATACAGAGTTTTAGTAATCTCCACATATAATATGAAGTCAACACGATACAGAGTTTTAGTACTCTCCACATATAATATGAAGTCAACACGATACAGAGTTTTAGTACTCTCCACATATAATATGAAGTCAACACGATACCGAGTTTTAGTAATCTCCACATATAATATGAAGTCAACACGATACAGAGTTTTAGCACTCTCTACATATAATATGAAGTCAACACGATACAGAGTTTTAGTACTCTCCACATATAATATGAAGTCAACACGATACAGAGTTTTAGCACTCTCCACATATAATATGAAGTCGACACGATACAGAGTTTTAGCACTCTCTACATATAATATGAAGTCGACACGATACAGAGTTTTAGTACTCTCCACATATAATATGAAGTCAACACGATACAGAGTTTTAGTACTCTCCACATATAATATGAAGTCAACACGATACCGAGTTTTAGTAATCTCCACATATAATATGAAGTCAACACGATACAGAGTTTTAGCACTCTCTACATATAACATGAAGTCAACACGATACAGAGTTTTAGTACTCTCCACATATAATATGAAGTCAACACGATACAGAGTTTTAGCACTCTCCACATATAATATGAAGTCGACACGATACAGAGTTTTAGCACTCTCTACATATAATATGAAGTCAACACGATACAGAGTTTTAGTACTCTCCACATATAATATGAAGTCAACACGATACAGAGTTTTAGTACTCTCCACATATAATATGAAGTCAACACGATACAGAGTTTTAGTAATCTCCACATATAATATGAAGTCAACACGATACAGAGTTTTAGTAATCTCCACATATAATATGAAGTCAACACGATACCGAGTTTTAGTAATCTCCACATATAATATGAAGTCAACACGATACAGAGTTTTAGCACTCTCTACATATAATATGAAGTCAACACGATACAGAGTTTTAGTACTCTCCACATATAATATGAAGTCAACACGATACAGAGTTTTAGCACTCTCCACATATAATATGAAGTCGACACGATACAGAGTTTTAGCACTCTCTACATATAATATGAAGTCGACACGATACAGAGTTTTAGTACTCTCCACATATAATATGAAGTCAACACGATACAGAGTTTTAGTACTCTCCACATATAATATGAAGTCAACACGATACAGAGTTTTAGTAATCTCCACATATAATATGAAGTCAACACGATACAGAGTTTTAGTAATCTCCACATATAATATGAAGTCAACACGATACAGAGTTTTAGTAATCTCCACATATAATATGAAGTCAACACGATACAGAGTTTTAGCACTCTCCACATATAATATGAAGTTAACACGATACAGAGTTTTAGTACTCTCCACATATAATATGAAGTCAACACGATACAGAGTTTTAGCACTCTCCACATATAATATGAAGTCAACACGATACAGAGTTTTAGTAATCTCCACATATAATATGAAGTCAACACGATACAGAGTTTTAGTAATCTCCACATATAATATGAAGTCAACACGATACAGAGTTTTAGCACTCTCCACATATAATATGAAGTCGACACGATACAGAGTTTTAGCACTCTCTACATATAATATGAAGTCGACATGATACAGAGTTTAAGTACTCTCCACATATAATATGATGTCAACACGATACAGAGTTTTAGTACTCTCCACATATAATATGAAGTCAACACGATACAGAGTTTTAGTAATCTCCACATATAATATGAAGTCAACACGATACAGAGTTTTAGTAATCTCCACATATAATATGAAGTCAACACGATACAGAGTTTTAGTAATCTCCACATATAATATGAAGTCAACACGATACAGAGTTTTAGCACTCTCCACATATAATATGAAGTTAACACGATACAGAGTTTTAGTACTCTCCACATATAATATGAAGTCAACACGATACAGAGTTTTAGCACTCTCCACATATAATATGAAGTTAACACGATACAGAGTTTTAGTACTCTCCACATATAATATGAAGTCAACACGATACGGAGTTTTAGCACTCTCCACATATAATATGAAGTCAACACGATACAGAGTTTTAGTAATCTCCACATATAATATGAAGTCAACACGATACAGAGTTTTAGTAATCTCCACATATAATATGAAGTCGACACGATACAGAGTTTTAGCACTCTCCACATATAATATGAAGTTAACACGATACAGAGTTTTAGTACTCTCCACATATAATATGAAGTCAACACGATAAAGAGTTTTAGCACTCTCCACATATAATATGAAGTTAACACGATACAGAGTTTTAGTAATCTCCACATATAATATGAAGTCAACACGATACAGAGTTTTAGTACTCTCCACATATAATATGAAGTCAACACGATACAGAGTTTTAGTAATCTCCACATATAATATGAAGTCAACACGATACAGAGTTTTAGCACTCTCCACATATAATATGAAGACAACACGATACAGAGTTTTAGTACTCTCCACATATAATATGAAGTCGACACGATACAGAGTTTTAGCACTCTCTACATATAATATGAAGTCGACACGATACAGAGTTTTAGTACTCTCCACATATAATATGAAGTCAACACGATACAGAGTTTTAGTAATCTCCACATATAATATGAAGTCAACACGATACAGAGTTTTAGTAATCTCCACATATAATATGAAGTCAACACGATACAGAGTTTTAGTAATCTCCACATATAATATGAAGTCAACACGATACAGAGTTTTAGTAATCTCCACATATAATATGAAGTCAACACGATACAGAGTTTTAGCACTCTCCACATATAATATGAAGTTAACACGATACAGAGTTTTAGTACTCTCCACATATAATATGAAGTCAACACGATACAGAGTTTTAGCACTCTCCACATATAATATGAAGTCAACACGATACAGAGTTTTAGTAATCTCCACATATAATATGAAGTCAACACGATACAGAGTTTTAGTAATCTCCACATATAATATGAAGTCAACACGATACAGAGTTTTAGCACTCTCCACATATAATATGAAGTCGACACGATACAGAGTTTTAGCACTCTCCACATATAATATGAAGTTAACACGATACAGAGTTTTAGTACTCTCCACATATAATATGAAGTCAACACGATACAGAGTTTTAGTACTCTCCACATATAATATGAAGTCAACACGATACAGAGTTTTAGCACTCTCCACATATAATATGAAGTCGACACGATACAGAGTTTTAGCACTCTCTACATATAATATGAAGTCGACACGATACAGAGTTTTAGTACTCTCCACACATAATATGAAGTCAACACGATACAGAGTTTTAGTACTCTCCACATATAATATGAAGTCAACACGATACAGAGTTTTAGTAATCTCCACATATAATATGAAGTCAACACGATACAGAGTTTTAGTAATCTCCACATATAATATGAAGTCAACACGATACAGAGTTTTAGCACTCTCAACATATAATATGAAGTTAACACGATACAGAGTTTTAGTACTCTCCACATATAATATGAAGTCAACACGATACAGAGTTTTAGCACTCTCCACATATAATATGAAGTCAACACGATACAGAGTTTTAGTAATCTCCACATATAATATGAAGTCAACACGATACAGAGTTTTAGTAATCTCCACATATAATATGAAGTCAACACGATACAGAGTTTTAGCACTCTCCACATATAATATGAAGTCGACACGATACAGAGTTTTAGCACTCTCTACATATAATATGAAGTCGACATGATACAGAGTTTTAGTACTCTCCACATATAATATGATGTCAACACGATACAGAGTTTTAGTACTCTCCACATATAATATGAAGTCAAGACGATACAGAGTTTTAGTAATCTCCACATATAATATGAAGTCAACACGATACAGAGTTTTAGTAATCTCCACATATAATATGAAGTCAACACGATACAGAGTTTTAGTAATCTCCACATATAATATGAAGTCAACACGATACAGAGTTTTAGCACTCTCCACATATAATATGAAGTTAACACGATACAGAGTTTTAGTACTCTCCACATATAATATGTAGTCAACACGATACAGAGTTTTAGCACTCTCCACATATAATATGAAGTCAACACGATACAGAGTTTTAGTAATCTCCACATATAATATGAAGTCAACACGATACAGAGTTTTAGTAATCTCCACATATAATATGAAGTCAACACGATACAGAGTTTTAGTAATCTCCACATATAATATGAAGTCAACACGATACAGAGTTTTAGTAATCTCCACATATAATATGAAGTCAACACGATACAGAGTTTTAGTAATCTCCACATATAATATGAAGTCAACACGATACAGAGTTTTAGCACTCTCCACATATAATATGAAGTTAACACGATACAGAGTTTTAGTACTCTCCACATATAATATGAAGTCAACACGATACAGAGTTTTAGCACTCTCCACATATAATATGAAGTCAACACGATACAGAGTTTTAGTAATCTCCACATATAATATGAAGTCAACACGATACAGAGTTTTAGTAATCTCCACATATAATATGAAGTCAACACGATACAGAGTTTTAGCACTCTCCACATATAATATGAAGTCGACACGATACAGAGTTTTAGCACTCTCCACATATAATATGAAGTTAACACGATACAGAGTTTTAGTACTCTCCACATATAATATGAAGTCAACACGATACAGAGTTTTAGTACTCTCCACATATAATATGAAGTCAACACGATACAGAGTTTTAGCACTCTCCACATATAATATGAAGTCGACACGATACAGAGTTTTAGCACTCTCTACATATAATATGAAGTCGACACGATACAGAGTTTTAGTACTCTCCACACATAATATGAAGTCAACACGATACAGAGTTTTAGTACTCTCCACATATAATATGAAGTCAACACGATACAGAGTTTTAGTAATCTCCACATATAATATGAAGTCAACACGATACAGAGTTTTAGTAATCTCCACATATAATATGAAGTCAACACGATACAGAGTTTTAGCACTCTCAACATATAATATGAAGTTAACACGATACAGAGTTTTAGTACTCTCCACATATAATATGAAGTCAACACGATACAGAGTTTTAGCACTCTCCACATATAATATGAAGTCAACACGATACAGAGTTTTAGTAATCTCCACATATAATATGAAGTCAACACGATACAGAGTTTTAGTAATCTCCACATATAATATGAAGTCAACACGATACAGAGTTTTAGCACTCTCCACATATAATATGAAGTCGACACGATACAGAGTTTTAGCACTCTCTACATATAATATGAAGTCGACATGATACAGAGTTTTAGTACTCTCCACATATAATATGATGTCAACACGATACAGAGTTTTAGTACTCTCCACATATAATATGAAGTCAAGACGATACAGAGTTTTAGTAATCTCCACATATAATATGAAGTCAACACGATACAGAGTTTTAGTAATCTCCACATATAATATGAAGTCAACACGATACAGAGTTTTAGTAATCTCCACATATAATATGAAGTCAACACGATACAGAGTTTTAGCACTCTCCACATATAATATGAAGTTAACACGATACAGAGTTTTAGTACTCTCCACATATAATATGTAGTCAACACGATACAGAGTTTTAGCACTCTCCACATATAATATGAAGTCAACACGATACAGAGTTTTAGTAATCTCCACATATAATATGAAGTCAACACGATACAGAGTTTTAGTAATCTCCACATATAATATGAAATCAACACGATACAGAGTTTTAGCACTCTCCACATATAATATGAAGTCGACACGATACAGAGTTTTAGCACTCTCCACATATAATATGAAGTTAACACGATACAGAGTTTTAGTACTCTCCACATATAATATGAAGTCAACACGATACAGAGTTTTAGCACTCTCCACATATAATATGAAGTTAACACGATACAGAGTTTTAGTAATCTCCACATATAATATGAAGTCAACACGATACAGAGTTTTAGTACTCTCCACATATAATATGAAGTCAACACGATACAGAGTTTTAGTACTCTCCACATATAATATGAAGTCAACACGATACAGAGTTTTAGCACTCTCTACATATAATATGAAGTCAACACGATACAGAGTTTTAGTACTCTCCACATATAATATGAAGTCAACACGATACAGAGTTTTAGCACTCTCCACATATAATATGAAGTTAACACGATACAGAGTTTTAGTAATCTCCACATATAATATAAAGTCAACACGATACAGAGTTTTAGCACTCTCCACATATAATATGAAGTCAACACGATACAGAGTTTTAGTAATCTCCACATATAATATGAAGTCAACACGATACAGAGTTTTAGTACTCTCCACATATAATATGAAGTCAACACGATACAGAGTTTTAGTACTCTCCACATATAATATGAAGTCAACACGATACAATGTTTTAGTAATCTCCACATATAATATGAAGTCAACACGATACAGAGTTTTAGTAATCTCCACATATAATATGAAGTCAACACGATACAGAGTTTTAGCACTCTCCACATATAATATGAAGTTAACACGATACAGAGTTTTAGTACTCTCCACATATAATATGAAGTCAACACGATACAGAGTTTTAGCACTCTCCACATATAATATGAAGTCAACACGATACAGAGTTTTAGTAATCTCCACATATAATATGAAGTCAACACGATACAGAGTTTTAGTAATCTCCACATATAATATGAAGTCAACACGATACAGAGTTTTAGCACTCTCCACATATAATATGAAGTCGACACGATACAGAGTTTTAGCACTCTCCACATATAATATGAAGTTAACACGATACAGAGTTTTAGTACTCTCCACATATAATATGAAGTCAACACGATACAGAGTTTTAGTACTCTCCACATATAATATGAAGTCAACACGATACAGAGTTTTAGCACTCTCCACATATAATATGAAGTCGACACGATACAGAGTTTTAGCACTCTCTACATATAATATGAAGTCGACACGATACAGAGTTTTAGTACTCTCCACACATAATATGAAGTCAACACGATACAGAGTTTTAGTACTCTCCACATATAATATGAAGTCAACACGATACAGAGTTTTAGTAATCTCCACATATAATATGAAGTCAACACGATACAGAGTTTTAGTAATCTCCACATATAATATGAAGTCAACACGATACAGAGTTTTAGTAATCTCCACATATAATATGAAGTCAACACGATACAGAGTTTTAGTAATCTCCACATATAATATGAAGTCAACACGATACAGAGTTTTAGCACTCTCCACATATAATATGAAGTTAACACGATACAGAGTTTTAGTACTCTCCACATATAATATGAAGTCAACACGATACAGAGTTTTAGCACTCTCCACATATAATATGAAGTCAACACGATACAGAGTTTTAGTAATCTCCACATATAATATGAAGTCAACACGATACAGAGTTTTAGTAATCTCCACATATAATATGAAGTCAACACGATACAGAGTTTTAGCACTCTCCACATATAATATGAAGTCGACACGATACAGAGTTTTAGCACTCTCCACATATAATATGAAGTTAACACGATACAGAGTTTTAGTACTCTCCACATATAATATGAAGTCAACACGATACAGAGTTTTAGTACTCTCCACATATAATATGAAGTCAACACGATACAGAGTTTTAGCACTCTCCACATATAATATGAAGTCGACACGATACAGAGTTTTAGCACTCTCTACATATAATATGAAGTCGACACGATACAGAGTTTTAGTACTCTCCACACATAATATGAAGTCAACACGATACAGAGTTTTAGTACTCTCCACATATAATATGAAGTCAACACGATACAGAGTTTTAGTAATCTCCACATATAATATGAAGTCAACACGATACAGAGTTTTAGTAATCTCCACATATAATATGAAGTCAACACGATACAGAGTTTTAGCACTCTCAACATATAATATGAAGTTAACACGATACAGAGTTTTAGTACTCTCCACATATAATATGAAGTCAACACGATACAGAGTTTTAGCACTCTCCACATATAATATGAAGTCAACACGATACAGAGTTTTAGTAATCTCCACATATAATATGAAGTCAACACGATACAGAGTTTTAGCACTCTCTACATATAACATGAAGTCAACACGATACAGAGTTTTAGTACTCTCCACATATAATATGAAGTCAACACGATACAGAGTTTTAGCACTCTCCACATATAATATGAAGTCGACACGATACAGAGTTTTAGCACTCTCTACATATAATATGAAGTCAACACGATACAGAGTTTTAGCACTCTCCACATATAATATGAAGTTAACACGATACAGAGTTTTAGTAATCTCCACATATAATATGAAGTCAACACGATACAGAGTTTTAGTACTCTCCACATATAATATGAAGTCAACACGATACAGAGTTTTAGTACTCTCCACATATAATATGAAGTCAACACGATACAGAGTTTTAGCACTCTCCACATATAATATGAAGTTAACACGATACAGAGTTTTAGTACTCTCCACATATAATATGAAGTCAACACGATACAGAGTTTTAGCACTCTCCACATATAATATGAAGTCAACACGATACAGAGTTTTAGTAATCTCCACATATAATATGAAGTCAACACGATACAGAGTTTTAGTAATCTCCACATATAATATGAAGTCAACACGATACAGAGTTTTAGCACTCTCCACATATAATATGAAGTCGACACGATACAGAGTTTTAGCACTCTCCACATATAATATGAAGTTAACACGATACAGAGTTTTAGTACTCTCCACATATAATATGAAGTCAACACGATACAGAGTTTTAGTACTCTCCACATATAATATGAAGTCAACACGATACAGAGTTTTAGCACTCTCCACATATAATATGAAGTCGACACGATACAGAGTTTTAGCACTCTCTACATATAATATGAAGTCGACACGATACAGAGTTTTAGTACTCTCCACACATAATATGAAGTCAACACGATACAGAGTTTTAGTACTCTCCACATATAATATGAAGTCAACACGATACAGAGTTTTAGTAATCTCCACATATAATATGAAGTCAACACGATACAGAGTTTTAGTAATCTCCACATATAATATGAAGTCAACACGATACAGAGTTTTAGCACTCTCAACATATAATATGAAGTTAACACGATACAGAGTTTTAGTACTCTCCACATATAATATGAAGTCAACACGATACAGAGTTTTAGCACTCTCCACATATAATATGAAGTCAACACGATACAGAGTTTTAGTAATCTCCACATATAATATGAAGTCAACACGATACAGAGTTTTAGCACTCTCTACATATAACATGAAGTCAACACGATACAGAGTTTTAGTACTCTCCACATATAATATGAAGTCAACACGATACAGAGTTTTAGCACTCTCCACATATAATATGAAGTCGACACGATACAGAGTTTTAGCACTCTCTACATATAATATGAAGTCAACACGATACAGAGTTTTAGCACTCTCCACATATAATATGAAGTTAACACGATACAGAGTTTTAGTAATCTCCACATATAATATGAAGTCAACACGATACAGAGTTTTAGTACTCTCCACATATAATATGAAGTCAACACGATACAGAGTTTTAGTACTCTCCACATATAATATGAAGTCAACACGATACAGAGTTTTAGCACTCTCCACATATAATATGAAGTTAACACGATACAGAGTTTTAGTACTCTCCACATATAATATGAAGTCAACACGATACAGAGTTTTAGCACTCTCCACATATAATATGAAGTCAACACGATACAGAGTTTTAGTAATCTCCACATATAATATGAAGTCAACACGATACAGAGTTTTAGTAATCTCCACATATAATATGAAGTCAACACGATACAGAGTTTTAGCACTCTCCACATATAATATGAAGTCGACACGATACAGAGTTTTAGCACTCTCCACATATAATATGAAGTTAACACGATACAGAGTTTTAGTACTCTCCACATATAATATGAAGTCAACACGATACAGAGTTTTAGTACTCTCCACATATAATATGAAGTCAACACGATACAGAGTTTTAGCACTCTCCACATATAATATGAAGTCGACACGATACAGAGTTTTAGCACTCTCTACATATAATATGAAGTCGACACGATACAGAGTTTTAGTACTCTCCACACATAATATGAAGTCAACACGATACAGAGTTTTAGTACTCTCCACATATAATATGAAGTCAACACGATACAGAGTTTTAGTAATCTCCACATATAATATGAAGTCAACACGATACAGAGTTTTAGCACTCTCCACATATAATATGAAGTTAACACGATACAGAGTTTTAGTAATCTCCACATATAATATAAAGTCAACACGATACAGAGTTTTAGCACTCTCCACATATAATATGAAGTCAACACGATACAGAGTTTTAGTAATCTCCACATATAATATGAAGTCAACACGATACAGAGTTTTAGTACTCTCCACATATAATATGAAGTCAACACGATACAGAGTTTTAGTACTCTCCACATATAATATGAAGTCAACACGATACAATGTTTTAGTAATCTCCACATATAATATGAAGTCAACACGATACAGAGTTTTAGTAATCTCCACATATAATATGAAGTCAACACGATACAGAGTTTTAGCACTCTCCACATATAATATGAAGTTAACACGATACAGAGTTTTAGTACTCTCCACATATAATATGAAGTCAACACGATACAGAGTTTTAGCACTCTCCACATATAATATGAAGTCAACACGATACAGAGTTTTAGTAATCTCCACATATAATATGAAGTCAACACGATACAGAGTTTTAGTAATCTCCACATATAATATGAAGTCAACACGATACAGAGTTTTAGCACTCTCCACATATAATATGAAGTCGACACGATACAGAGTTTTAGCACTCTCCACATATAATATGAAGTTAACACGATACAGAGTTTTAGTACTCTCCACATATAATATGAAGTCAACACGATACAGAGTTTTAGTACTCTCCACATATAATATGAAGTCAACACGATACAGAGTTTTAGCACTCTCCACATATAATATGAAGTCGACACGATACAGAGTTTTAGCACTCTCTACATATAATATGAAGTCGACACGATACAGAGTTTTAGTACTCTCCACACATAATATGAAGTCAACACGATACAGAGTTTTAGTACTCTCCACATATAATATGAAGTCAACACGATACAGAGTTTTAGTAATCTCCACATATAATATGAAGTCAACACGATACAGAGTTTTAGTAATCTCCACATATAATATGAAGGCAACACGATACAGAGTTTTAGCACTCTCAACATATAATATGAAGTCAACACGATACAGAGTTTTAGTACTCTCCACATATAATATGAAGTCAACACGATACAGAGTTTTAGCACTCTCCACATATAATATGAAGTCAACACGATACAGAGTTTTAGTAATCTCCACATATAATATGAAGTCAACACGATACAGAGTTTTAGTAATCTCCACATATAATATGAAGTCAACACGATACAGAGTTTTAGCACTCTCCACATATAATATGAAGTCGACACGATACAGAGTTTTAGCACTCTCTACATATAATATGAAGTCGACATGATACAGAGTTTTAGTACTCTCCACATATAATATGATGTCAACACGATACAGAGTTTTAGTACTCTCCACATATAATATGAAGTCAACACGATACAGAGTTTTAGTAATCTCCACATATAATATGAAGTCAACACGATACAGAGTTTTAGTAATCTCCACATATAATATGAAGTCAACACGATACAGAGTTTTAGTAATCTCCACATATAATATGAAGTCAACACGATACAGAGTTTTAGCACTCTCCACATATAATATGAAGTTAACACGATACAGAGTTTTAGTACTCTCCACATATAATATGTAGTCAACACGATACAGAGTTTTAGCACTCTCCACATATAATATGAAGTCAACACGATACAGAGTTTTAGTAATCTCCACATATAATATGAAGTCAACACGATACAGAGTTTTAGTAATCTCCACATATAATATGAAGTCAACACGATACAGAGTTTTAGCACTCTCCACATATAATATGAAGTCGACACGATACAGAGTTTTAGCACTCTCCACATATAATATGAAGTTAACACGATACAGAGTTTTAGTACTCTCCACATATAATATGAAGTCAACACGATACAGAGTTTTAGCACTCTCCACATATAATATGAAGTTAACACGATACAGAGTTTTAGTAATCTCCAAATATAATATGAAGTCAACACGATACAGAGTTTTAGTACTCTCCACATATAATATGAAGTCAACACGATACAGAGTTTTAGTACTCTCCACATATAATATGAAGTCAACACGATACAGAGTTTTAGCACTCTCTACATATAATATGAAGTCAACACGATACAGAGTTTTAGTACTCTCCACATATAATATGAAGTCAACACGATACAGAGTTTTAGCACGCTCCACATATAATATGAAGTTAACACGATACAGAGTTTTAGTAATCTCCACATATAATATAAAGTCAACACGATACAGAGTTTTAGCACTCTCCACATATAATATGAAGTCAACACGATACAGAGTTTTAGTAATCTCCACATATAATATGAAGTCAACACGATACAGAGTTTTAGTACTCTCCACATATAATATGAAGTCAACACGATACAGAGTTTTAGTACTCTCCACATATAATATGAAGTCAACACGATACAGAGTTTTAGTAATCTCCACATATAATATGAAGTCAACACGATACAGAGTTTTAGTAATCTCCACATATAATATGAAGTCAACACGATACAGAGTTTTAGCACTCTCAACATATAATATGAAGTTAACACGATACAGAGTTTTAGTACTCTCCACATATAATATGAAGTCAACACGATACAGAGTTTTAGCACTCTCCACATATAATATGAAGTCAACACGATACAGAGTTTTAGTAATCTCCACATATAATATGAAGTCAACACGATACAGAGTTTTAGTAATCTCCACATATAATATGAAGTCAACACGATACAGAGTTTTAGCACTCTCCACATATAATATGAAGTCGACACGATACAGAGTTTTAGCACTCTCTACATATAATATGAAGTCGACATGATACAGAGTTTTAGTACTCTCCACATATAATATGATGTCAACACGATACAGAGTTTTAGTACTCTCCACATATAATATGAAGTCAACACGATACAGAGTTTTAGTAATCTCCACATATAATATGAAGTCAACACGATACAGAGTTTTAGTAATCTCCACATATAATATGAAGTCAACACGATACAGAGTTTTAGTAATCTCCACATATAATATGAAGTCAACACGATACAGAGTTTTAGCACTCTCCACATATAATATGAAGTTAACACGATACAGAGTTTTAGTACTCTCCACATATAATATGTAGTCAACACGATACAGAGTTTTAGCACTCTCCACATATAATATGAAGTCAACACGATACAGAGTTTTAGTAATCTCCACATATAATATGAAGTCAACACGATACAGAGTTTTAGTAATCTCCACATATAATATGAAGTCAACACGATACAGAGTTTTAGCACTCTCCACATATAATATGAAGTCGACACGATACAGAGTTTTAGCACTCTCCACATATAATATGAAGTTAACACGATACAGAGTTTTAGTACTCTCCACATATAATATGAAGTCAACACGATACAGAGTTTTAGTAATCTCCACATATAATATGAAGTCAACACGATACAGAGTTTTAGTAATCTCCACATATAATATGAAGTCAACACGATACAGAGTTTTAGTAATCTCCACATATAATATGAAGTCAACACGATACAGAGTTTTAGCACTCTCCACATATAATATGAAGTTAACACGATACAGAGTTTTAGTACTCTCCACATATAATATGTAGTCAACACGATACAGAGTTTTAGCACTCTCCACATATAATATGAAGTCAACACGATACAGAGTTTTAGTAATCTCCACATATAATATGAAGTCAACACGATACAGAGTTTTAGTAATCTCCACATATAATATGAAGTCAACACGATACAGAGTTTTAGCACTCTCCACATATAATATGAAGTCGACACGATACAGAGTTTTAGCACTCTCCACATATAATATGAAGTTAACACGATACAGAGTTTTAGTACTCTCCACATATAATATGAAGTCAACACGATACAGAGTTTTAGCACTCTCCACATATAATATGAAGTTAACACGATACAGAGTTTTAGTAATCTCCAAATATAATATGAAGTCAACACGATACAGAGTTTTAGTACTCTCCACATATAATATGAAGTCAACACGATACAGAGTTTTAGTACTCTCCACATATAATATGAAGTCAACACGATACAGAGTTTTAGCACTCTCTACATATAATATGAAGTCAACACGATACAGAGTTTTAGTACTCTCCACATATAATATGAAGTCAACACGATACAGAGTTTTAGCACGCTCCACATATAATATGAAGTTAACACGATACAGAGTTTTAGTAATCTCCACATATAATATAAAGTCAACACGATACAGAGTTTTAGCACTCTCCACATATAATATGAAGTCAACACGATACAGAGTTTTAGTAATCTCCACATATAATATGAAGTCAACACGATACAGAGTTTTAGTACTCTCCACATATAATATGAAGTCAACACGATACAGAGTTTTAGTACTCTCCACATATAATATGAAGTCAACACGATACAGAGTTTTAGTAATCTCCACATATAATATGAAGTCAACACGATACAGAGTTTTAGTAATCTCCACATATAATATGAAGTCAACACGATACAGAGTTTTAGCACTCTCAACATATAATATGAAGTTAACACGATACAGAGTTTTAGTACTCTCCACATATAATATGAAGTCAACACGATACAGAGTTTTAGCACTCTCCACATATAATATGAAGTCAACACGATACAGAGTTTTAGTAATCTCCACATATAATATGAAGTCAACACGATACAGAGTTTTAGTAATCTCCACATATAATATGAAGTCAACACGATACAGAGTTTTAGCACTCTCCACATATAATATGAAGTCGACACGATACAGAGTTTTAGCACTCTCTACATATAATATGAAGTCGACATGATACAGAGTTTTAGTACTCTCCACATATAATATGATGTCAACACGATACAGAGTTTTAGTACTCTCCACATATAATATGAAGTCAACACGATACAGAGTTTTAGTAATCTCCACATATAATATGAAGTCAACACGATACAGAGTTTTAGTAATCTCCACATATAATATGAAGTCAACACGATACAGAGTTTTAGTAATCTCCACATATAATATGAAGTCAACACGATACAGAGTTTTAGCACTCTCCACATATAATATGAAGTTAACACGATACAGAGTTTTAGTACTCTCCACATATAATATGTAGTCAACACGATACAGAGTTTTAGCACTCTCCACATATAATATGAAGTCAACACGATACAGAGTTTTAGTAATCTCCACATATAATATGAAGTCAACACGATACAGAGTTTTAGTAATCTCCACATATAATATGAAGTCAACACGATACAGAGTTTTAGCACTCTCCACATATAATATGAAGTCGACACGATACAGAGTTTTAGCACTCTCCACATATAATATGAAGTTAACACGATACAGAGTTTTAGTACTCTCCACATATAATATGAAGTCAACACGATACAGAGTTTTAGCACTCTCCACATATAATATGAAGTTAACACGATACAGAGTTTTAGTAATCTCCACATATAATATGAAGTCAACACGATACAGAGTTTTAGTACTCTCCACATATAATATGAAGTCAACACGATACAGAGTTTTAGTACTCTCCACATATAATATGAAGTCAACACGATACAGAGTTTTAGCACTCTCTACATATAATATGAAGTCAACACGATACAGAGTTTTAGTACTCTCCACATATAATATGAAGTCAACACGATACAGAGTTTTAGCACTCTCCACATATAATATGAAGTTAACACGATACAGAGTTTTAGTAATCTCCACATATAATATGAAGTCAACACGATACAGAGTTTTAGTAATCTCCACATATAATATGAAGTCAACACGATACAGAGTTTTAGTACTCTCCACATATAATATGAAGTCAACACGATACAGAGTTTTAGTACTCTCCACATATAATATGAAGTCAACACGATACAGAGTTTTAGTAATCTCCACATATAATATGAAGTCAACACGATACAGAGTTTTAGTAATCTCCACATATAATATGAAGTCAACACGATACAGAGTTTTAGCACTCTCCACATATAATATGAAGTTAACACGATACAGAGTTTTAGCACTCTCCACATATAATATGAAGTTAACACGATACAGAGTTTTAGTACTCTCCACATATAATATGAAGTCAACACGATACAGAGTTTTAGCACTCTCCACATATAATATGAAGTCAACACGATACAGAGTTTTAGTAATCTCCACATATAATATGAAGTCAACACGACACAGAGTTTTAGCAATCTCCACATATAATATGAAGTCAACACGATACAGAGTTTTAGCACTCTCCACATATAATATGAAGTTAACAGATGCTTAGTGTGTAAATTTAACAACACGATTGATGCTGCTCTTTGACAGTATTTTGACAGTGTTCTCCTCTGTTTCTGCTGAGCAGGGATTTCTCATTGCAGTACTGTAGCTAACTGTGGTGTTCTGCTGTCGTGTCTTTTTTCTCTTCATGTGCGGCTGCTCTGTGCCCATGTCATACCCCAAACCACACAATGACCAAAGCTTTGTGCCACTGTCCCTGAGCTTCGCTCTGCTGTCGGCTGATTGGCCGGCTATGCTGCTATTGTTTTTAATCAGCAGCAGGTGTGGGATCCAGAACAGTACATAATCCCTGTCTGTTTCTCCTGCATGCCTATTGCCAAACTGCTCTATGGTTTTAATGCACACATTTCTGGAGGGATCCCCAAAAACTATCACGTGTGACTGTGCAGTGCTTTTTAAGACTCTCTCTTTCTCTCGCTCTCCCCTCTCTCTTTTTATCTCTCTGGCCCCATCTCTCTCTCTTTCTCCCTCCTCTCTCTCTTTCTCTCTGTCTGTATCTGTCCCCCTCTCTTTCTTTCTTTCTTTCTTTCTTTCTTTCTTTCTTTCTTTCTTTCTTTCTTTCTTTCTTTCTTTCTTTCTTTCTTTCTTTCTCTCTCTCTCTCTCTCTCTCTGTCTCTCTGTACCTGTCCCCCTCTCTCTCTTTCTCTCTCTCTTTCTCTCTCTCCCTATCCCCTTTCTCTCTCTCTTTCTGAAAAGCTCACACCTACAGAGACTAGGGGCTTGTCAATCTGTGGGCCAAGGGTCATTTTTTTTGTTATGACTGACACAGTGCAGTAGTTATATCTAAAACAGTACAGTAGTTATATCTAACACAGTACAGTAGTTATGACTGACACAGTACAGTAGTTATATCTAACACAGTACAGTAGTTATATCTAACACAGTACAGTAGTTATATCTAACACAGTACAGTAGTTATGACTGACACAGTACAGTAGTTATATCTAACACAGTACAGTAGTTATATCTAACACAGTACAGTAGTTATATCTAACACAGTACAGTAGTTATGACTGACACAGTACAGTAGTTATATCTAACACAGTACAGTAGTTATGGCTGACACAGTGCAGTAGTTATATCTAAAACAGTACAGTAGTTATATCTAACACAGTACAGTAGTTATAACTGACACAGTACAGTAGTTATATCTAACACAGTACAGTAGTTATGACTGACACAGTACAGTAGGTATATCTAACACAGTACAGTAGTTATATCTAACACAGTACAGTAGTTATAACTGACACAGTACAGTAGTTATATCTAACACAGTACAGTAGTTATGACTGACACAGTACAGTAGTTATATCTAACACAGTACAGTAGTTATGACTGACACAGTACAGTAGTTATGACTGACACAGTACAGTAGTTATGACTGACACAGTACAGTAGTTATGACTGACACAATACAGTAGTTATGACTGACACAGTACAGTAGTTATGACTGACACAATACAGTAGTTATAACTAACACAGTACAGTAGTTATATCTAACACAGTACAGTAGTTATGACTGACACAGTACAGTAGTTATGACTGACACAGTACAGTAGTTATGACTGACACAGTACAGTAGTTATGACTGACACAATACAGTAGTTATGACTGACACAGTACAGTAGTTATGACTGACACAATACAGTAGTTATATCTAACACAGTACAGTAGTTATATCTACTGACACAGTACAGTAGTTATATCAAACACAGTACGGTAATTATATCTAACACAGTACAGTAGTTATGACTGACACAGTACAGTAGTTATGACTGACACAGTACAGTAGTTATATCTAACACAGTACAGTAGTTATATCTAACACAGTACAGTAGTTATGACTGACACAGTACAGTAGTTATGACTGACACAGTACAGTAGTTATATCTAACACAGTACAGTAGTTATATCTAACACAGTACAGTAGTTATATCTGACACATTACAGTTGTTATATCTAACACAGTACAGTAGTTATATCTAACACAGTACAGTAGTTATGACTGACACAGTACAGTAGTTATATCTAACACAGTACAGTAGTTATGACTGACACAGTACAGTAGTTATATCTGACACATTACAGTTGTTATATCTAACACAGTACAGTAGTTATATCTAACACAGTACAGTAGTTATGACTGACACAGTACAGTAGTTATATCTAACACAGTACAGTAGTTATGACTGACACAATACAGTAGTTATATCTAACACATTACAGTAGTTATATCTAACACAGTACAGTAGTTATATCTAACACAGTACAGTAGTTATATCTAACACAGTACAGTAGTTATGACTGACACAGTACAGTAGTTATATCTAACACAGTACAGTAGTTATGACTGACACAGTACAGTAGT
Organism: Oncorhynchus clarkii lewisi; assembly: GCF_045791955.1. NCBI lineage: Eukaryota > Metazoa > Chordata > Actinopteri > Salmoniformes > Salmonidae > Oncorhynchus > Oncorhynchus clarkii. The sequence continues at coordinate 76,186,684 of NC_092152.1, read as the reverse complement.
TATGACTGACACAGTACAGTAGTTATGACTGACACAGTACAGTAGTTATGACTGACACAATACAGTAGTTATGACTGACACAGTACAGTAGTTATGACTGACACAATACAGTAGTTATAACTAACACAGTACAGTAGTTATATCTAACACAGTACAGTAGTTATATCTACTGACACAGTACAGTAGTTATATAAAACACAGTACGGTAATTATATCTAACACAGTACAGTAGTTATGACTGACACAGTACAGTAGTTATGCCTGACACAGTACAGTAGTTATATCTAACACAGTACAGTAGTTATATCTAACACAGTACAGTAGTTATGACTGACACAGTACAGTAGTTATGACTGACACAGTACAGTAGTTATATCTAACACAGAACAGTAGTTATATCTAACACAGTACAGTAGTTATATCTGACACATTACAGTTGTTATATCTAACACAGTACAGTAGTTATATCTAACACAGTACAGTAGTTATGACTGACACAGTACAGTAGTTATATCTAACACAGTACAGTAGTTATGACTGACACAGTACAGTAGTTATATCTAACACAGTACAGTAGTTATGACTGACACAGTACAGTAGTTATATCTAACACAGTACAGTAGTTATGACTGACACAGTACAGTAGTTATATCTAACACAGTACAGTAGTTATATCTAACACAGTACAGTAGTTATGACTGACACAGTACAGTAGTTATGACTGACACAGTACAGTAGTTATATCTAACACAGAACAGTAGTTATATCTAACACAGTACAGTAGTTATATCTGACACATTACAGTTGTTATATCTAACACAGTACAGTAGTTATATCTAACACAGTACAGTAGTTATGACTGACACAGTACAGTAGTTATATCTAACACAGTACAGTAGTTATGACTGACACAGTACAGTAGTTATATCTAACACAGTACAGTAGTTATATCTAACACAGTACAGTAGTTATGACTGACACAGTACAGTAGTTATATCTAACACAGTACAGTAGTTATATCTAACACAGTACAGTAGTTATATCTAACACAGTACAGTAGTTATGACTGACACAGTACAGTAGTTATGACTGACACAGTACAGTAGTTATATCTAACACAGTACAGTAGTTATGACTGACACAGTACAGTAGTTATGACTGACACAGTACAGTAGTTATGACTGACACAATACAGTAGTTATAACTAACACAGTACAGTAGTTATATCTAACACAGTACAGTAGTTATATCTACTGACACAGTACAGTAGTTATATCAAACACAGTACGGTAATTATATCTAACACAGTACAGTAGTTATGACTGACACAGTACAGTAGTTATGACTGACACAGTACAGTAGTTATATCTAACACAGTACAGTAGTTATATCTAACACAGTACAGTAGTTATGACTGACACAGTACAGTAGTTATGACTGACACAGTACAGTAGTTATATCTAACACAGTACAGTAGTTATATCTAACACAGTACAGTAGTTATATCTGACACATTACAGTTGTTATATCTAACACAGTACAGGTGTTATATCTAACACAGTACAGTAGTTATGACTGACACAGTACAGTAGTTATATCTAACACAGTACAGTAGTTATGACTGACACAGTACAGTAGTTATATCTAACACAGTACAGTAGTTATGACTGACACAGTACAGTAGTTATATCTAACACAGTACAGTAGTTATGACTGACACAGTACAGTAGTTACATCTAACACAGTACAGTAGTTATGACTGACACAGTACAGTAGTTATATCTAACACAGTACAGTAGTTATATCTAACACAGTACAGTAGTTATGACTGACACAGTACAGTAGTTATATCTAACACAGTACAGTAGTTATGACTGACACAGTACAGTAGTTATGACTGACACAGTACAGTAGTTATGACTGACACAGTACAGTAGTTATGACTGACACAATACAGTAGTTATGACTGACACAGTACAGTAGTTATGACTGACACAATACAGTAGTTATAACTAACACAGTACAGTAGTTATATCTAACACAGTACAGTAGTTATATCTACTGACACAGTACAGTAGTTATATCTAACACAGTACAGTAGTTATATCTAACACAGTACAGTAGTTATGACTGACACAGTACAGTAGTTATATCTAACACAGTACAGTAGTTATGACTGACACAGTACAGTAGTTATGACTGACACAGTACAGTAGTTATGACTGACACAGTACAGTAGTTATGACTGACACAATACAGTAGTTATGACTGACACAGTACAGTAGTTATGACTGACACAATACAGTAGTTATAACTAACACAGTACAGTAGTTATATCTAACACAGTACAGTAGTTATATCTACTGACACAGTACAGTAGTTATATCAAACACAGTACGGTAGTTATATCTAACACAGTACAGTAGTTATGACTGACACAGTACAGTAGTTATGACTGACACAGTACAGTAGTTATGACTGACACAGTACAGTAGTTATGAGTGACACAGTACAGTAGTTATATCTAACACAGTACAGTAGTTATATCTAACACAGTACAGTAGTTATGACTGACACAGTACAGTAGTTATGACTGACACAGTACAGTAGTTATATCTAACACAGTACAGTAGTTATATCTAACACAGTACAGTAGTTTTATCTGACACATTACAGTTGTTATATCTAACACAGTACAGTAGTTATATCTAACACAGTACAGTAGTTATGACTGACATAGTACAGTAGTTATATCTAACACAGTACAGTAGTTATGACTGACACAGTACAGTAGTTATATCTAACACAGTACAGTAGTTATGACTGACACAGTACAGTAGTTATATCTAACACAGTACAGTAGTTATATCTAACACAGTACAGTAGTTATGATTGACACAATACAGTAGTTATATCTAACACATTACAGTAGTTATATCTAACACAGTACAGTAGTTATATCTAACACAGTACAGTAGTTATATCTAACACAGTACAGTAGTTATGACTGACACAGTACAGTAGTTATATCTAACACAGTACAGTAGTTATATCTAACACAGTACAGTAGTTATATCTAACACAGTACAGTAGTTATGACTGACACAGTACAGTAGTTATATCTAACACAGTACAGTAGTTATGACTGACACAGTACAGTAGTTATGACTAACACATTACAGTAGTTATGACTAACACAGTACAGTAGTTATGACTGACACAGTACAGTAGTTATATCTAACACAGTACAGTAGTTATATCTAACACAGTACAGTAGTTATATCTGACACATTACAGTTGTTATATCTAACACAGTACAGTAGTTATATCTAACACAGTACAGTAGTTATGACTGACACAGTACAGTAGTTATATCTAACACAGTACAGTAGTTATGACTGACACAGTACAGTAGTTATATCTAACACAGTACAGTAGTTATGACTGACACAGTACAGTAGTTATATCTAACACAGTACAGTATTTATGACTGACACAGTACAGTAGTTATATCTAACACAGTACAGTAGTTATGACTGACACAGTACAGTAGTTATATCTAACACAGTACAGTAGTTATATCTAACACAGTACAGTAGTTATGACTGACACAATACAGTAGTTATATCTAACACATTACAGTAGTTATATCTAACACAGTACAGTAGTTATATCTAACACAGTACAGTAGTTATATCTAACACAGTACAGTAGTTATGACTAACACAATACAGTAGTTATATCTAACACATTACAGTAGTTATATCTAACACAGTACAGTAGTTATATCTAACACAGTACAGTAGTTATATCTAACACAGTACAGTAGTTATGACTGACACAGTACAGTAGTTATGACTGACACAGTACAGTAGTTATATCTAAAACAGTACAGTAGTTATATCTAACACAGTACAGTAGTTATGACTGACACAGTACAGTAGTTATATCTAACACAGTACAGTAGTTATATCTAACACAGTACAGTAGTTATGACTGACACAGTACAGTAGTTATATCTAACACAGTACAGTAGTTATATCTAACACAGTACAGTAGTTATATCTAACACAGTACAGTAGTTATATCTAACATAGTACATTAGTTATGACTGACACAGTACAGTAGTTATATCTAACACAGTACAGTAGTTATATCTAACACTGTACAGTAGTTATATCTAACACAGTACAGTAGTTATGACTGACACAGTACAGTAGTTATATCTAACACAGCACAGTAGTTATGACTGACACAGTACAGTAGTTATATCTAAAACAGTACAGTAGTTATATCTAACACAGTACAGTAGTTATAACTGACACAGTACAGTAGTTATATCTAACACAGTACAGTAGTTATGACTGACACAGTACAGTAGTTATATCTAACACAGTACAGTAGTTATGACTGACACAGTACAGTAGTTATATCTAACACAGTACAGTAGTTATGACTGACACAGTACAGTAGTTATGACTGACACAGTACAGTAGTTATGACTGACACAGTACAGTAGTTATGACTGACACAATACAGTAGTTATGACTAACACAGTACAGTAGTTATATCTTACACAGTACAGTAGTTATATCTACTGACACAGTACAGTAGTTATGACTGACACAGTACAGTAGTTATATCTAACACAGTACAGTAGTTATGAATGACACAGTACAGTAGTTATATCTAACACAGTACAGTAGTTATATCTAACACAGTACAGTAGTTATGACTGACACAGTACAGTAGTTATATCTGACACAGTACAGTAGTTATGACTGACACAGTACAGTAGTTATATCTAACACAGTACAGTAGTTATGACTGACACAGTACAGTAGTTATATCTAACACAGTACAGTAGTTATATCTAACACAGTACAGTAGTTATGACTGACACAGTACAGTAGTTATGACTGACACAGTACAGTAGTTATGACTGACACAGTACAGTAGTTATGACTGACACAATACAGTAGTTATGACTGACACAGTACAGTAGTTATGACTGACACAATACAGTAGTTATAACTAACACAGTACAGTAGTTATATCTAACACAGTACAGTAGTTATATCTACTGACACAGTACAGTAGTTATATCAAACACAGTACGGTAGTTATATCTAACACAGTACAGTAGTTATGACTGACACAGTACAGTAGTTATGACTGACACAGTACAGTAGTTATATCTAACACAGTACAGTAGTTATATCTAACACAGTACAGTAGTTATGACTGACACAGTACAGTAGTTATGACTGACACAGTACAGTAGTTATATCTAACACAGTACAGTAGTTATATCTAACACAGTAGAGTAGTTATATCTAACACATTACAGTAGTTATATATAAAACATTACAGTAGTTATATCTAACACAGTACAGTAGTTATATCTAACACATTACAGTAGTTATATCTAACACAATACAGTAGTTATATCTACTGACACAGTACAGTAGTTATGACTGACACAGTACAGTAGTAATATCTAACACAGTACAGTAGTTATGAATGACACAGTACAGTAGTTATATCTAACACAGTACAGTAGTTATATCTAACACAGTACAGTAGTTATGACTGACACAGTACAGTAGTTATATCTAACACAGTACAGTAGTTATGACTGACACAGTACAGTAGTTATATCTAACACAGTACAGTAGTTATGAATGACACAGTACAGTAGTTATATCTAACACAGTACAGTAGTTATATCTAACACAGTACAGTAGTTATGACTGACACAGTACAGTAGTTATGACTAACACAGTACAGTAGTTATGACTGACACAGTACAGTAGTTATATCTAACACAGTACAGTAGTTATGAATGACACAGTACAGTAGTTATATCTAACACAGTACGGTAGTTATATCTAACACAGTACAGTAGTTATGACTGACACAGTACAGTAGTTATGACTGACACAGTACAGTAGTTATATCTAACACAGTACAGTAGTTATATCTAACACAGTACAGTAGTTATATCTAACACAGTACAGTAGTTATATCTAACACAGTACAGTAGTTATGACTGACACAGTACAGTAGTTATATCTAACACAGTACAGTAGTTATATCTAACACAGTACAGTAGTTATATCTAACACATTACAGTAGTTATATCTAACACAGTACAGTAGTTATGACTGACACAGTACAGTAGTTATATCTAACACAGCACAGTAGTTATGACTGACACAGTACAGTAGTTATATCTAAAACAGTACAGTAGTTATATCTAACACAGTACAGTAGTTATATCTAACACAGTACAGTAGTTATGACTGACACAGTACAGTAGTTATATCTAACACAGCACAGTAGTTATGACTGACACAGTAAAGTAGTTATATCTAAAACAGTACAGTAGTTATATCTAACACAGTACAGTAGTTATAACTGACACAGTACAGTAGTTATATCTAACACAGTACAGTAGTTATGACTGACACAGTACAGTTGTTATATCTAACACAGTACAGTAGTTATGACTGACACAGTACAGTAGTTATATCTAACACAGTACAGTAGTTATGACTGACACAGTACAGTAGTTATGACTGACACAGTACAGTAGTTATGACTGACACAGTACAGTAGTTATGACTGACACAATACAGTAGTTATGACTAACACAGTACAGTAGTTATATCTAACACAGTACAGTAGTTATATCTACTGACACAGTACAGTAGTTATGACTGACACAGTACAGTAGTTATATCTAACACAGTACAGTAGTTATGAATGACACAGTACAGTAGTTATATCTAACACAGTACAGTAGTTATATCTAACACAGTACAGTAGTTATGACTGACACAGTACAGTAGTTATATCTAACACAGTACAGTAGTTATGACTGACACAGTACAGTAGTTATATCTAACACAGTACAGTAGTTATGACTGACACAGTACAGTAGTTATATCTAACACAGTACAGTAGTTATATCTAACACAGTACAGTAGTTATGACTGACACAGTACAGTAGTTATGACTGACACAGTACAGTAGTTATGACTGACACAGTACAGTAGTTATGACTGACACAATACAGTAGTTATGACTGACACAGTACAGTAGTTATGACTGACACAATACAGTAGTTATAACTAACACAGTACAGTAGTTATATCTAACACAGTACAGTAGTTATATCTAACACAGTACAGTAGTTATATCAAACACAGTACGGTAGTTATATCTAACACAGTACAGTAGTTATGACTGACACAGTACAGTAGTTATGACTGACACAGTACAGTAGTTATATCTAACACAGTACAGTAGTTATATCTAACACAGTACAGTAGTTATGACTGACACAGTACAGTAGTTATGACTGACACAGTACAGTAGTTATGACTGACACAGTACAGTAGTTATATCTAACACAGTACAGTAGTTATGACTGACACAGTACAGTAGTTATATCTAACACAGTACAGTATTTATGACTGACACAGTACAGTAGTTATATCTAACACAGTACAGTAGTTATGACTGACACAGTACAGTAGTTATATCTAACACAGTACAGTAGTTATATCTAACACAGTACAGTAGTTATGACTGACACAATACAGTAGTTATATCTAACACATTACAGTAGTTATATCTAACACAGTACAGTAGTTATATCTAACACAGTACAGTAGTTATATCTAACACAGTACAGTAGTTATGACTGACACAATACAGTAGTTATATCTAACACATTACAGTAGTTATATCTAACACAGTACAGTAGTTATATCTAACACAGTACAGTAGTTATATCTAACACAGTACAGTAGTTATGACTGACACAGTACAGTAGTTATGACTGACACAGTACAGTAGTTATATCTAAAACAGTACAGTAGTTATATCTAACACAGTACAGTAGTTATGACTGACACAGTACAGTAGTTATATCTAACACAGTACAGTAGTTATATCTAACACAGTACAGTAGTTATGACTGACACAGTACAGTAGTTATATCTAACACAGTACAGTAGTTATATCTAACACAGTACAGTAGTGTCACACCCTGGTCAAAGTATTTTGTGTTTATCTTTATTTATTTGGTCAGGCCAGGGTGTGGCATGGGTTTTTGTATGTGGTGTGTATGTATGGGGATTGTAGCTAGTGGGGTGTTCTAGTTAAGTCTATGGCTGTCTGAAGTGGTTCTCAATCAGAGGCAGGTGTTTATCGTTGTCTCTGATTGGGAACCATATTTAGGCAACCATATTCTTTGAGTTTGTCGTGGGTGATTGTTCCTGTCTATGTGTTTTTCACCAGATAGGCTGTTTAGGTTTTCGTTACGTCCGTTACGTTTTGTTTTGTAGTATTGTATTGGAGATTCGTGTTTCGTATTATTAATAAACATGGATCGTAAACCACACGCTGCATTTTGGTCCGACTCTCCTTCGTATGAAGACGAAAGCCGTTACAGAATCACCCAACCACAAAAGGACCAAGCAGCGTGTCAACAGGCAGGAGCAGCGCGAGGAGACGCGCAATAAGGATTTCTGGACATGGGAGGAAATCCTCGACGGGAGAGGACCCTGGGCTAAACCAGGGGAGTGTAGCCGCACCAAGGTGCAGCAGGAGAAGGAACAGAGGCAGCAGCAGCAGGAGCAGCTGCAGTGGGAGAGGCTGCACCACCTGGAGAAATGGACATGGGAGGAAGAACTGGACGGTAAAGGACCCTGGGCTCAGCCTGGAGAATATCGCTGCCCCAAGGAAGAACTGGAGGCTGCGAAAGCTGAGAGGCGCAGATATGAGGAGGCAGCTCGACGTAGCGGATGGAAGCCTGAGAGGCAGCCCCAAAAATTTCTTGGGGGGGGGCTAACAGGGAGTATGGCTACGCCAGGTAGGAGACCTGAGCAGACTCCCTGTGCTTACCGGGGGGCTAGAGAGACCGGACAGGCACCGTGTTATGCAGTGGTGCACACGGTGTCTCCAGTGCGGGTGCATAGCCCGGTGCGGTATATTCCAGCTCCGCGTGTCGGCCGGGCTAGATTGAGCGTCGAGCCTAATGCCATGAAGCCGGCTCTACGCAGCTGGTCCCCAGTGCGTCTCCTTGGGCCGGCTTACATGGCACCAGCCTTGCGCTCGGTGTCTCCGGTTCGCCTGCATAGCCCAGTGCGGGCTATTCCACCTCGCCGCACTGGCAGGGCGACCGTGAGCATTCAACCAGGTAAGGTTGGGCAGGCTCGGTGCTCAAGAGCTCCAGTGCGCCTGCACGGTCCGGTTTTTCCAGTACCACCTCCACACCCCAGCCCTCCGGTAGCAGCTCCCCGCACCAGGCTTCCTGTGCGTGTCCTCGGCCCAGTACCACCAGTGCCAGCACCACGCATCAGGCCTACAGTGCGCCTCGCCTGTCCAGCGCTGTCGGAGCCCTCCTCCTCTCCAGCGCTGTCGGAGTCTCCCGCCTGTTTAGCGCTGTCAGAGCTTTCCGCCTCTACAGCGCTGCCGGAGTCTCCCGCCTGTTCAGAACTGCCAGTTAGCATAGAGCTGCCAGTTAGCATAGAGCTGCCAGTTAGCATAGAGCTGCCAGTTAGCATAGAGCTGCCAGTTAGCATAGAGCTGCCAGTCTGCATAGAGCTGCCAGTTAGCATAGAGCTGCCAGTCTGCAAGGAGCTGCCAGTCTGCAAGGAGCTGCCAGTCTGCAAGGAGCCGCCAGAGCTGCCAGTCTGCAAGGAGCCGCCAGAGCTGCCAGTCTGCAAGGAGCCGCCAGAGCTGCCAGTCTGCAAGGAGCCGCCAGAGCCGCCAGTTAGCATGGAGCAGCCAGGGCCGCCAGTTAGCATGGAGCAGCCAGGGCCGCCAGTCAGCATGGAGCAGCCAGGGCCGCCAGTCAGCATGGAGCAGCCAGGGCCGCCAGTCAGCATGGAGCAGCCAGGGCCGCCAGTCAGCATAGAGCAGCCAGTCAGCATGGAGCAGCCAGTCAGCATGGAGCAGCCAGAGCAGCCAGTCAGCATGGAGCAGCCAGAGCTGCCAGTCAGCATGGAGCAGCCAGTCAGCATGGAGCAGCCAGAGCTGCCAGTCAGCATGGAGCATCCAGTCAGCATGGAGCAGCCAGAGCTGCCAGTCAGCATGGAGCAGCCAGAGCTGTCAGTCAGCATGGAGCAGCCAGTCAGCATGGAGCAGCCAGAGCTGCCAGTCGACCAGACTCTTCCAGATCTGCCAGTCGACCAGACTCTTCCAGATCTGCCAGTCGACCAGACTCTTCCAGATCTGCCAGTCGACCAGACTCTTCCAGATCTGCCAGTCGACCAGACTCTTCCAGATCTGCCAGTCGACCAGACTCTTCCAGATCTGCCAGTCGACCAGGATCTTCCAGATCTGCCAGTCGACCAGGATCTTCCAGATCTGCCAGTCGACCAGGATCTGCCAGTCAGCCAGGATCTGCCGAAACCACCAGCCAGCCAGGATCTGGTAGATTCATCAACCTGCCTGAGCTTCCTCTCACTCCTGAGCTTCCTCTCACTCCTGAGCTTCCTCTCACTCCTGAGCTTCCCCTCAGTCCCGAGCTGCCTCAGTCCCGAGCTGCCCCTCAGTCCCAATCTGCTCCTCAGTCCAGTGGGGTTCTGGGTGAGGACTACTAGGCCATGGTCGGCGGCGAGGGTGGACTATCCAGGGACGCGAGGAGAAGGGGCTAAGACATTGATTGAGTGGGGTCCACGTCCCGCGCCGGAGCCGCCACCATGGACAGACGCCCACCCGGACCCTCCCTATTGTTTTGAGGTGCGTTCGGGAGTCCGCACCTTAGGGGGGGGGGTTCTGTCACACCCTGGTCAAAGTATTTTGTGTTTATCTTTATTTATTTGGTCAGGCCAGGGTGTGGCATGGGTTTTTGTATGTGGTGTGTATGTATGGGGATTGTAGCTAGTGGGGTGTTCTAGTTAAGTCTATGGCTGTCTGAAGTGGTTCTCAATCAGAGGCAGGTGTTTATCGTTGTCTCTGATTGGGAACCATATTTAGGCAGCCATATTCTTTGAGTTTGTCGTGGGTGATTGTTCCTGTCTATGTGTTTTTCACCAGATAGGCTGTTTAGGTTTTCGTTACGTCCGTTACGTTTTGTTTTGTAGTATTGTATTGGAGATTCGTGTTTCGTATTATTAATAAACATGGATCGTAAACCACACGCTGCATTTTGGTCCGACTCTCCTTCGTATGAAGACGAAAGCCGTTACAAGTAGTTATATCTAACACAGTACAGTAGTTATATCTAACATAGTACAGTAGTTATGACTGACACAGTACAGTAGTTATATCTAACACAGTACAGTAGTTATATCTAACACTGTACAGTAGTTATATCTAACACAGTACAGTAGTTATGACTGACACAGTACAGTAGTTATATCTAACACAGCACAGTAGTTATGACTGACACAGTACAGTAGTTATATCTAAAACAGTACAGTAGTTATATCTAACACAGTACAGTAGTTATAACTGACACAGTACAGTAGTTATATCTAACACAGTACAGTAGTTATGACTGACACAGTACAGTAGTTATATCTAACACAGTACAGTAGTTATGACTGACACAGTACAGTAGTTATATCTAACACAGTACAGTAGTTATGACTGACACAGTACAGTAGTTATGACTGACACAGTACAGTAGTTATGACTGACACAGTACAGTAGTTATGACTGACACAATACAGTAGTTATGACTAACACAGTACAGTAGTTATATCTTACACAGTACAGTAGTTATATCTACTGACACAGTACAGTAGTTATGACTGACACAGTACAGTAGTTATATCTAACACAGTACAGTAGTTATGAATGACACAGTACAGTAGTTATATCTAACACAGTACAGTAGTTATATCTAACACAGTACAGTAGTTATGACTGACACAGTACAGTAGTTATATCTAACACAGTACAGTAGTTATGACTGACACAGTACAGTAGTTATATCTAACACAGTACAGTAGTTATGACTGACACAGTACAGTAGTTATATCTAACACAGTACAGTAGTTATATCTAACACAGTACAGTAGTTATGACTGACACAGTACAGTAGTTATGACTGACACAGTACAGTAGTTATGACTGACACAGTACAGTAGTTATGACTGACACAATACAGTAGTTATGACTGACACAGTACAGTAGTTATGACTGACACAATACAGTAGTTATAACTAACACAGTACAGTAGTTATATCTAACACAGTACAGTAGTTATATCTACTGACACAGTACAGTAGTTATATCAAACACAGTACGGTAGTTATATCTAACACAGTACAGTAGTTATGACTGACACAGTACAGTAGTTATGACTGACACAGTACAGTAGTTATATCTAACACAGTACAGTAGTTATATCTAACACAGTACAGTAGTTATGACTGACACAGTACAGTAGTTATGACTGACACAGTACAGTAGTTATATCTAACACAGTACAGTAGTTATATCTAACACAGTAGAGTAGTTATATCTAACACATTACAGTAGTTATATATAAAACATTACAGTAGTTATATCTAACACAGTACAGTAGTTATATCTAACACATTACAGTAGTTATATCTAACACAATACAGTAGTTATATCTACTGACACAGTACAGTAGTTATGACTGACACAGTACAGTAGTAATATCTAACACAGTACAGTAGTTATGAATGACACAGTACAGTAGTTATATCTAACACAGTACAGTAGTTATATCTAACACAGTACAGTAGTTATGACTGACACAGTACAGTAGTTATATCTAACACAGTACAGTAGTTATGACTGACACAGTACAGTAGTTATATCTAACACAGTACAGTAGTTATGAATGACACAGTACAGTAGTTATATCTAACACAGTACAGTAGTTATATCTAACACAGTACAGTAGTTATGACTGACACAGTACAGTAGTTATGACTAACACAGTACAGTAGTTATGACTGACACAGTACAGTAGTTATATCTAACACAGTACAGTAGTTATGAATGACACAGTACAGTAGTTATATCTAACACAGTACGGTAGTTATATCTAACACAGTACAGTAGTTATGACTGACACAGTACAGTAGTTATGACTGACACAGTACAGTAGTTATATCTAACACAGTACAGTAGTTATATCTAACACAGTACAGTAGTTATATCTAACACAGTACAGTAGTTATATCTAACACAGTACAGTAGTTATGACTGACACAGTACAGTAGTTATATCTAACACAGTACAGTAGTTATATCTAACACAGTACAGTAGTTATATCTAACACATTACAGTAGTTATATCTAACACAGTACAGTAGTTATGACTGACACAGTACAGTAGTTATATCTAACACAGCACAGTAGTTATGACTGACACAGTACAGTAGTTATATCTAAAACAGTACAGTAGTTATATCTAACACAGTACAGTAGTTATATCTAACACAGTACAGTAGTTATGACTGACACAGTACAGTAGTTATATCTAACACAGCACAGTAGTTATGACTGACACAGTAAAGTAGTTATATCTAAAACAGTACAGTAGTTATATCTAACACAGTACAGTAGTTATAACTGACACAGTACAGTAGTTATATCTAACACAGTACAGTAGTTATGACTGACACAGTACAGTTGTTATATCTAACACAGTACAGTAGTTATGACTGACACAGTACAGTAGTTATATCTAACACAGTACAGTAGTTATGACTGACACAGTACAGTAGTTATGACTGACACAGTACAGTAGTTATGACTGACACAGTACAGTAGTTATGACTGACACAATACAGTAGTTATGACTAACACAGTACAGTAGTTATATCTAACACAGTACAGTAGTTATATCTACTGACACAGTACAGTAGTTATGACTGACACAGTACAGTAGTTATATCTAACACAGTACAGTAGTTATGAATGACACAGTACAGTAGTTATATCTAACACAGTACAGTAGTTATATCTAACACAGTACAGTAGTTATGACTGACACAGTACAGTAGTTATATCTAACACAGTACAGTAGTTATGACTGACACAGTACAGTAGTTATATCTAACACAGTACAGTAGTTATGACTGACACAGTACAGTAGTTATATCTAACACAGTACAGTAGTTATATCTAACACAGTACAGTAGTTATGACTGACACAGTACAGTAGTTATGACTGACACAGTACAGTAGTTATGACTGACACAGTACAGTAGTTATGACTGACACAATACAGTAGTTATGACTGACACAGTACAGTAGTTATGACTGACACAATACAGTAGTTATAACTAACACAGTACAGTAGTTATATCTAACACAGTACAGTAGTTATATCTAACACAGTACAGTAGTTATATCAAACACAGTACGGTAGTTATATCTAACACAGTACAGTAGTTATGACTGACACAGTACAGTAGTTATGACTGACACAGTACAGTAGTTATATCTAACACAGTACAGTAGTTATATCTAACACAGTACAGTAGTTATGACTGACACAGTACAGTAGTTATGACTGACACAGTACAGTAGTTATATCTAACACAGTACAGTAGTTATATCTAACACAGTACAGTAGTTATATCTAACACATTACAGTAGTTATATATAAAACATTACAGTAGTTATATCTAACACAGTACAGTAGTTATATCTAACACATTACAGTAGTTATATCTAACACAATACAGTAGTTATATCTACTGACACAGTACAGTAGTTATGACTGACACAGTACAGTAGTAATATCTAACACAGTACAGTAGTTATGAATGACACAGTACAGTAGTTATATCTAACACAGTACAGTAGTTATATCTAACGCAGTACAGTAGTTATGACTGACACAGTACAGTAGTTATATCTAACACAGTACAGTAGTTATGACTGACACAGTACAGTAGTTATATCCAACACAGTACAGTAGTTATGAATGACACAGTACAGTAGTTATATCTAACACAGTACAGTAGTTATATCTAACACAGTACAGTAGTTATGACTGACACAGTACAGTAGTTATGACTAACACAGTACAGTAGTTATGACTGACACAGTACAGTAGTTATATCTAACACAGTACAGTAGTTATGAATGACACAGTACAGTAGTTATATCTAACACAGTACGGTAGTTATATCTAACACAGTACAGTAGTTATGACTGACACAGTACAGTAGTTATGACTGACACAGTACAGTAGTTATATCTAACACAGTACAGTAGTTATATCTAACACAGTACAGTAGTTATGACTGACACAGTACAGTAGTTATGACTGACACAGTACAGTAGTTATATCTAACACAGTACAGTAGTTATATCTAACACAGTACAGTAGTTATATCTAACACATTACAGTAGTTATATATAAAACATTACAGTAGTTATATCTAACACAGTACAGTAGTTATATCTAACACATTACAGTAGTTATATCTAACACAATACAGTAGTTATATCTACTGACACAGTACAGTAGTTATGACTGACACAGTACAGTAGTAATATCTAACACAGTACAGTAGTTATATCTAACACAGTACAGTAGTTATATCTAACACAGTACAGTAGTTATGACTGACACAGTACAGTAGTTATATCTAACACAGTACAGTAGTTATGACTGACACAGTACAGTAGTTATATCTAACACAGTATAGTAGTTATGAATGACACAGTACAGTAGTTATATCTAACACAGTACAGTAGTTATATCTAACACAGTACAGTAGTTATGACTGACACAGTACAGTAGTTATGACTAACACATTACAGTAGTTATATCTAACACAGTACAGTAGTTATGACTGACACAGTACAGTAGTTATATCTAACACAGTACAGTAGTTATGACTGACACAGTACAGTAGTTATATCTAACACAGTACAGTAGTTATATCTAACACAGTACAGTAGTTATATCTAAGACAGTACAGTAGTTATAT
>NC_092152.1:75973232-76165732 GCF_045791955.1 Oncorhynchus clarkii lewisi | reverse complement strand
CATGATGTTTAATTCAATAGAAGTGCTTGTTTAAACATAGTTTGCCATTAGCAACACACTTGATCATTGTCCTCATAGTGTTATATAAAACATCAGTAGTGGCTCAATGACCATATGATGCCAATAGATCTTCTTTTACATGTTTTTATCTTCTTAGAAATGAATCTGAAAATGACACAAAGGCAGTCATTATAATAATGGTTGATTATTTTGTATTTTACCTGCTATTTACAGGTGTTTATTTCAACTACTTAGAAAGTATGTTAAATCAGCCCATGCCTGAACTTGTAACACCCAGAACTGAGAAGTGGCTGTGCCAGGAAATCATTTCTAAGGAAGTCAAAAGCCCACCAGGATACAGGGTATTCTGCATGCTGCTATGAAGCAAATTTGTCCTTTCAATTGTTGCATGTAAGGGTCTAGCAAACGTGTACTCGTACACACAGCAGTGTTCTAGAATATTGTACCGTTGGCTTTCATACTTTTCGAACTCAGCGCAGCTCAAGCAACTTCTCCAGCTGTCAACACATTGAAATTAATAGAGGACTTGTGGGGAGGTGCATGTTCTCCCGCGGGACTCCGGCCAGACTATTGCATCTCAGAACCATGATTTATGCTTTATCGAAGATTCACATTCTTTTGAAGCTCTGACATATTAAACTACTGGTATACTAAGTGTACAATTGTGTGTATGTTTGTGTTTAGGAAGCAGAGAGTCTGCTTTCTGTTTGAGCCCTACTCTCCTTGTGTCACATGTGCTCCCTCTCTGGCCTCTAGGTCAACAGGCTGCTCGTTATGGCGCACACCTGTCACCATTGTTACGCGCACCTGCGCATCATCAGACTCACCTGGACTCCAGGCAAAAGGCAAGTCATGATGACAACGTTGTGGGTCTAACCAAGGCTAAACATGACCACATGACCACATGACCAATATGACCATTAGACTCAGAGGAACAAAAGATAGCAGCTTGTGGGCACCGAGGGCGTAGTTAACAGCTAGACCAGCATTCCTTTCTGCTACAAAACATTTATCGTCACATGGGCACACTCCAGGGAGGATGTGCCTGCCTCAGTGCACATGTTTCCTGTTTTCTCCCTGGACCACGGCAGTAACCTCTCCCCCCACCCCCATTACAACCATCATAACCACCACCAGCAGCAGACCTACACTGGACCCTGACCTGCCCCACAAGCAACCACATAGATGAGGGCTTTGAAGATGAGGTGTCCAAAGGATGGCTAGGGTGTCCACAGTGGCTGTGTTGGCCATATTGGCAGGGATTGTCATGGATTGTTTTGTCCTGTCCCCAAAGCTAGTGTAGTGGGTCACACAAGTGTCTAATTAAGCCCACTGGGAGACTCCATTATAGCAGTAACTTAGCAATCTTATTGCTTAAGCTGAACACAAGACTAAACTTTATTTTCAAATATCTAAACTTTAATTTGCTGGAAATGTTGTTTCCATCAATCATGTATTTCCATGACCTGAGGTTAAACATAAAAAGATCATAGTAACCACAGACATTTTAACCAGACATCTCTTTATTCAATATCTTGCAATGATTTAATGGACTTGATGAAAACTAAATTTCCTTCAAATTGAAGTTTGGTTATATGAAAATAAATGAGCAAGATGCACAATTTCCTATGCAGTTCTGCTTCTTCTGTTATTTGATTGAGCACTTTGTCAAAGCCAGGTGTCCGTTGTCTCTGATACAATAGAGTCCTCCCCTTATCTCTATACAGAGGCTGATAATAAGAACAGTGTAATTAGCAGAGAGAGACAGAGACAGAGAGAGAGCGAGAGCAAATGAGAGTGAGAGAGAGCAAAATAGAGAGAGAGACAGCAAGAGAGAGAAATATAGAAATGAAGAGAGTGAGACAGAGAGAGCGAAAAAGAGAGAGAAAGAGAGAGAAAGAAAGAAAGAGAGAGATAGAGAGAGGGAGAGAGAGAAAGAGAGAAGGAGAAAGAGGAAGGAGAGTGAGAGAGAGAGAGAGAGAGAGAGAGAGAGGAAGAAGGAGAGTGAGAGAGAGAGAGAGAGAGAGAGAGAGAGAGAAGAAGGAGAGAGAGAGAGAGATAGAGAGAAAGAGGAAGAAGGAGAGTGAGAGAGAGATAGAGAGAGAGAGAGGAATAAGGAGAGTGAGAGAGAGAGAGAGAGAGAGAGAGGAAGAAGGAGAGTGAGAGAGAGAGAGAGAGAGAGAGAGAGAGAGAGAGTGAGAGAGAGAGAGAGAGAGAGAGTGAGAGAGAGTGAGATGAGAGAGAGAGAGAGAGAGAGAGAGGAAGAAGGAGAGAGAGAGATAGAGAGAGAAAGTACAGATGTATCTTCTCCTACTCTCAGAGGACACCAGATGCTCTTCAAGGTTGTCCAGCCTCTTTAATGATCAGGCCTGGATTCATCTGTTATCAGACTTTACCACATTGACACGGTCTAGGACTCTACGTCCCTTTCTCTTTCTGTGGCACAGTGTGAATGACAGTATACTGTAGGTCAGGTATTCCCAAACTGGAGTACGCACAATGCCGTCGGGGGTACGCCAAATAAAAATGTGATTCACATAAAAAATACAAAATAAACATTTTTTTTTTTTCTTCACATTTTCAAACAGTCCATTTATATTTTCCAACGGGGCTATACATTTGGGTGAGGTTTTATTCTCGCCTGAGTAGCCTCGTTTCACTGGCAAAAATTAAATTAAACCATCTAGTGTTCAGCGACGTAACAACACAAATACAGGTAGCCTAGTCAAATAATTAATATCCAATCACATTAACCGTTACTCTCTCATGGGAATTCTACTAACGGTCTGTATGTAGCCAAAAATAGCTGCTGCTCATTACGTTTGCTCGAAAATGTATAAATGGTTCAGTAAAGTAAGACCCGCGTCCATAGAGACACATACCAGCTCTACTGATAGTACTGCTACTACCAGCAGTACTACACCTGCACCTGTCAACGACACAAGTTGTTCTGCTTCCATGAGCACATCCAACGCTAACATCAGTAATTCTACATTTGTTGTTAGCCCAGCTAGCATTGACACTGACAGTTGTGAGAAGCATCTTATATGGTGAACTACCAAGTGGCTAGGACAGGCAAGCTCCATACTATTGTGGAGGACTTAATTATTCCTGCTGCCGTGGATATGGCTAAGACAATGCTGGGGGAAAAGTCCAAAAAAACTATACAGACAATGACTTCATCAAACAACACTGTTTCACGCATCACTGACATGGCAGGAGACAATTACTGCTTCACATATAAGCCAGTGAATTGTATGCATTACAGCTGTGCGTTACAGACGTGGTGGGCCTGGCACAGCTCCTGGTATATGACCTTTACATTTATGGGGGGTCAATTAAGGAAGACATCCTCTTCTGCAAACCACTGGAAACCAGGACAACAGGAGGGGATATTTTTTAAGTACTGGATAGCTTTGTGACATCAAATGGACTTTGGTGGTCAAGATGTGTTGGTGTCTGTACTGATGGCGCAAAAGCCATGACAGGAAGACATAGTGGAGTGGTAATGCGTGTGCAAGCAGTTGCTCCCGACGCCACTTGGGTACATTGCAGCATCCACCGAAAGGCTCTTGCTGCCAAGGGAATGTCTGAAGGCTTGAAAGACGTTTTGGACACTACAGTGAAAATGGTTAACTTTGTTAAGTCAAGGTCCCTGAGCTCTTGTGTATTTTCTGCACTATGCAATGATATGGGCAGCAACCATGTAACACTTTTACAACATACAGAAGTGCGCTGGTTATCAAGGGGCAAAGTATTGACACGTTTTTTTGAATTGAGAGACAAGCTTAAGGTTTTCTTTACTGACCATCATTTTCACTTTTCTGACCACTTGCAGGATGATGAGTTTCTCACACGACTGACCTATCTGGGTGATGTTTTTTCTTGTCTGAATGATCTGATTCTAGGATTACAGGGACTCTCTGCAACTATAGTCAATGTGCGGGACAACATGGAGGCTATGATTAAGAAGTTGGAGCTCTTCTCTTTCTGCATTAACAAGGATAACACACAGGTCATTCCATCATTTCATGATTTTTTGTGTGCAAATGAACTCAAGCTTACGGACAATGTCAAATGTGATATAGCGAAGCACCTGAGTGAGTTGGGTGCTCAATTACGCAGGTACTTTCCCGAAACGGATGAAACAAACAACTGGATTCGTTATCCCTTTCATGCTCTGCCTCCAGTCCACTTACCGATATCTGAACAAGAGAGCCTCATCGAAATGGCAACAAGCGGTTTTGTAATTTAATCAGAAGCCACTGGCAGATTTCTGGATTGGGCTGCGCTCAGAGTATCCTGACTTAGAACACTGATGCCCTTTGTAACCACGTATCTACACGACCGTTCAAACGTTTGGGGTCACTTAGAAATGTCCTTGTTTATGAAAGTAAAGCTATTTTTTGTCCATTTAAATAACATCAAATTGATCAGAAATACAGTGTAGACATTGTTAATGTTGTAAATGACTATTGTAGCTGGAAACTGCAGACTTTTTATGGAATATTTACATAGGCCTACCAAGGCCCATTATCAGCAACCATCACTCCTGTGTTCCAATGGCACGTTGTGTTAGCTAATCCAAGTCTATACATTTTAAAAGGCTAATTGATCATTAGAAAACCCTTTTTCAAATATGTTAACACAGCTGAAAACTGTTGTTCTGAGTAAAGAAGCAATAAAACTGGCTAGTTGAGTATCTGGAGCATCAGCATTTGTGGGTTCGATAACAGGCTCAAAATGACCAGAAACAAAGAACTTTCTTCTGAAACTCGTCAGTCTATTCTCGTTCTGAGAAATGAAGGCTATTCCATGTGAGAAATTGCCAAGAAACGGAAGATCTCGTACAAAGCTGTGTACTACTCCCTTCACAGAACAGTGCAAACTGGCTCTAACCAGAATAGAAAGAGAAGTGGGAGGCCCTGGTGCACAACTGAGCAAGAGGACAAGTACATTAGAGTGTCTAGTTTGAGAAACAGACGCCTTACAAATCCTCAACTGGCAGCTTCATTAAATTGTACCCTAAAAAACCACCAATCTCAACGTCAACAGTGAAGAGGCGACTACGGGATGCTGGCCTTCTGTGTTCTTTTGCCCATCTTAGTCTTTTTATTGGTCAGTCTGAGATATGGCTTTTTCTTTGCAATTCTGCCTAGAAGGCCAGCATCCCGGAGTCGCCTCTTCACTGTTGATGTTGAGACCGATGTTTTGCGGATACTATTTAATGAAGCTGCCAAAAAAAAAATATCTGCTATAATTTTCTTTGTTGGGTTGCTAAGAGCAGGCCAGCCTTAAAAATTGACAGGACAGAGATTGGTACTCATTCTAGTTAAATAAAGGTTAAATAAAAAAATACAAATCTATGAACATGTTTTTATAGAATGAAATGCATTTGTGAACAGCAGTTTTCAGTTCTTTCCACAGATTTTCGATTGGATTCAGGTCTGGACTTTGACTTGGCCATTCTAACACCTGGATATGTTTATTTTTGAACCATTCCATTGTAGATTTTGCTTTATGTTTTGGATCATTGTCTTGTTGGAAGACAAATCTCCGTCCCAGTCTCAGGTCTTTTGCAGACTCCATCAGGTTTTCTTCCAGAATGGTCCTGTATTTGGCTCCATCCATCTTCCCATCAATTTGAACCATCTTCCCTGTCTTTGCTGAAGAAAAGCAGGCCCAAACCATGATGCTGCCACCACCATGTTTGACAGTGGGGATGGTGTGTTCAGCTGTGTTGCTTTTACGCCAAACATAACGTTTTGCATTGTTGCCAAAAAGTTAAATTTTGGTTTCATCTGACCAGAGCACCTTCTTCCACATGTTTGGTGTGTCTCCCAGGTGGCTTGTGGCAAACTTTAAACAACACTTTTTATGGATATCTTTAAGAAATGGTTTTCTTCTTGCCACTCTTCCATAAAGGCCAGATTTGTGCAATATACGACTGATTGTTGTCCTATGGACAGAGTCTCCCACCTCAGCTGTAGATCTCTGCAGTTCATCCAGAGTGATCATGGGCCTTTTGGCTGCATCTCTGATCAGTCTTCTCCTTGTATGAGCTGAAAGTTTAGAGGGACGGCCAGGTCTTGGTAGATTTGCAGTGGTCTGATACTCCTTCCATTTCAATATTATCGCTTGCACAGTGCTCCTTGGGATGTTTAAAGCTTGGGAAATCTTTTTGTATCCAAATCCGGCTTTAAACTTCTTCACAACAGTATCTCGGACCTGCCTGGTGTGTTCCTTGTTCTTCATGACGCTCTCTGCGCTTTTAACGGACCTCTGAGACTATCACAGTGCAGGTGCATTTATACGGAGACTTGATTACACACAGGTGGATTGTATTTATCATCATTAGTCATTTAGGTCAACATTGGATCATTCAGAGATCCTCACTGAACTTCTGGAGAGAGTTTGCTGCACTGAAAGTAAAGGGGCTGAATAATTTTGCACGCCCAATTTTTCAGTTTTTGATTTGTTAAAAAAGTTTGAAATATCCAATAAATGTCGTTCCACTTCATGATTGTGTCCCACTTGTTGTTGATTCTTCACAAAAAAATACAGTTTTATATCTTTATGTTTGAAGCCTGAAATGTGGCAAAAGGTCGCAAAGTTCAAGGGGGCCGAATACTTTCGCAAGGCACTGTAGTTAGTAATGGAATAGACTTTCAACATCCATATTGTTAGTATTTCATTACTGCAATCTTTTTAGTCGTAGAAGTTAAGCAATGCTCTCTGACATAGCCAGACATGTCTGTCTACAACACCAAAGTTAGATAAGTATAGACATCCCTGTTGTGATTCTATAAGATACTTAAGAATGAACTCTTGGCCCTCTCCCTAGCATTTGTGTTTGCAGCGACAATGGCTTCTAATAACATTATAACTGTTCTGCTTAACTGCTCAGTTAATGTCCCCCTGCCAGAACAATGTCTTCTTTCATCATCAGACTACTATAACACATGATGTCACTGTTTGGAATAACATTGTAGGATTTTCACAGAAGACAGATCCAGGAGAAAATGAATTGGCAACGGCTCCTAAATCTTGTGGACCTGAGCTTGAACTCAGAGAGTCTCACGGCAGAAAACAAACTCTGATATGATTTAGCATATAATAGATTTATTAGATTTATTAGATTTATTAATCGATTTATTATTCTTAACCTCCAGAGAGGTTTGACTTTTGACATATTATAGACGGAGTTCAAGCACAAATTATGTTCATTTAGAGATTATTTGATCCACCTACACAAGGCTCGGGTCACAACTGTCACATTCGAACCTTAGTTCTTTTGTTATATCTTTGTTTTAGTATGGTCAGGGCGTGAGTTGGGTGGGCAGTCTATGTTCTTTTTTCTATGATTTGGTATTTCTGTGTTTGGCCTGGTATGGTTCTCAATCAGAGGCAGCTGTCAATCGTTGTCCCTGATTGAGAACCATACTTAGGCAGCCTGTTTTCCACCTTGAGTTGTGGGTGAGTATATTTTCTGTTTAGTGTGGTTTGCACCTGACGGAGCTGTTTCGATTGTGCTTTTTGTTTCTTTGTTTGATAGTGTTCAGTTTAAATAAATAACATGAACAAGTACCAAGCTGCGCTTTGGTCCTCACCTTCTTCCACTGACGACCGTTACAACCACCCTATTAATTTACTGGAATATTAGTATTAGGCTCTGGACTTTAACAAACATGACAGACAGAAACTCCTGTCAGACATATTACCTATAAAGTATAACATGACATGAAGCACAACAATATTGAATAGTGCTGTTTCATTATGCTGAGAAAAGTATATGGTGAACATTATCTAGGTAAAAGGTTACACCTTAATTTCATAACTAAGGGCTGGATTTAATCTGCGTTAAAATGCGATTGATTGTGAATGTGAATGCAGTCCGCGAGACCGCGGCAACATTGCCTTTAATTGTCAATCGTGCTATAAAGTGGATATTCAGCGCTATGGATGGAATAGAGCCCTAAAATATATCTCTAGTAGGAAAAACTGAATTTGATGGAGCTGCAAGAATGCAAAGAGGATTCTTAAAAAATAGATATATTCTCTTGAGATGAGAATGCCTATGAGATGATATGCATAAACAGAGTGAGATCACAGCTTGGATACACAATTGCTGCTGCTCTGCACTGTGTAGCCAGCCAGCAGGCTGTGGGCAGTCCTCACTCAGTCACTCCTCAGCTCTTCTAAGAGTATGTTAACGGTTCACATCACGTGTGTTTCCTCCACAGCTGTTTTTTGTTTTGCAGTACTGTGTCTTGTTTTGTCTGTTGCCAGGGTGCGTTGATGTCTTTCAGAGGTCAAGTGGGTATCTGCTTGACCTTGCCATATGGGGTTACATGTGTGTGAGCAGGGATTCAACTCTTGCAGATTTGGCCATTTGTTTCCTGTGCTGGTACTACTGTACTGGAAGTGTCACGGTCGTGAGACATTGAGTTGAAGTAGATTCTCTTGCCAGCCATAGAGCCCTCTGTGGAGAAAGAATAGAGGTGAAGTGACCACGTGGGCCCAGGAAATGCAACATAAAGGCATGATGACTGTGCAACAAGATAAGAAGACAGTGGGTTGCTATCTTCCAACCCGTTGTGCTGTCAAGTAAAGATAAGTATCAACAGGAAATGTCTCCCAACTCTGGCTTGATTTTCTCTTGATTTCTCATTGACGTACACCAACTGTGATGATCAAAAAATAGAGTCCGGAGTCAGGGGGGTTGTGTAAGTTTGTAGGCATATGTCTTTGCTGTTTAACTTCCATTGAAACATATCAAGTCAGAATACAATGAAGTCTTACGTGACACGGCATCATAATACACGTACTCCAATGTCCAGGTAAGAAAAGCAGGCTGTTCAGTCTAAAAGCTACTGTATCCCAATCATTGTTGTTTATTATGATGAGTGAGTTACAGTGCGTCACTGAAACTGAACCCACAATGAACTCTAGTTATCTGGCTATTTATCCCTGCTATGATAACAAACCCTAGCTTTTTATGTATTAGAAATTAAGATACAGTCGGCCCTCAGACCCTCGTGTGTCCTACATTCACATGGTAGATTAATGTGTTGTAGCCTATTGTCGTCAAGAACCAATATACAAGACTATCTTTACTCAATCTTGACATCATGCACATAATAACAATGAGAAGCTGTTTCCTAAACAGTTCTAGGAGTTTATTTCATCAGCGTCTACAACAGTATATAATCTATGTCTGTAGGCTATATGAGACGTCTGTGGAACATTTGAAGACCTCGGAACAAAGGACTTATGGACTTAACCTCCAAAACAATGACAAGTAAATCCATGACCAATGCCTGGTAAGTCAGTTCTAGGAATGTGATAAGTACAGTATACCATTTTTGTAGCTGTCCCCCTTAAACCCTACTCTGCACATCTGTAACATACAGTTACAGCATCATCTCCCCTATGGCCATGCATAATATCATTGCACTTGCACTATGAGGAAGCCCTTTGAAATCCAATGAACTCATGAGCAAGGACAAGTGGCGCTTCAGCAATTTGCTAAAAATGTTGACCTCAGGGTACAGTATGACTAGAAAAGTTTCTGCCCAATAAGACGCAAAGTATATTCAGGAACCAGAAGAACACATTATCACCACAGAAGGTGATAGTTACGTAACACATTGGTTGTGTCCCGAATTAAAACCTATTCCATTTATAGTGCACTACTTCTGACCAGGGCCATTTGGGACACAGGCTGTTTGAACACTTTGAACCCAGTCAGAGTGGTGGTGGTCACAACACCGGTGCTAGTTCCCACCATATGCAACACTGCAACAACATCCGTGATATCGCTGCCAACACACAACACAAATAAGAAGAGGGAGGTGGAGAGAGACAGGGAAGGGGGGAAAGGCGGAGACGTGGGCAGAGGGGATGTGTGGCTACCGCACGCACACACACACACAGAGACAGAGAGAGAGAGAGAGAGAGAGAGAGAGAGAGAGAGCTCTGTAGTGTTTGTCTCCCTGACTCAGAGTTATGGAGTATACTGTAGATCTTATCTCTCCCTCTTCTATAATCCTTTCTAGTTCTCGTCCTCTGCTCAGCAGCGGTCATACCACGGGCTTGGGGAAGTGGACTTGATGTTATCCTGTCCATCTGCAGCGGATTTCCTGGGAGGCCGAGGAGAGGACCGGCGATGTGTGTGTGTGAGGCCCCTGGAGCATCGTCAGACCAGGTTCTCTGTGTGTGTGTGTGTGTGTGTGTGTGTGTGTGTGTGTGTGTGTGTGTGTGTGTGTGTGTGTGTGTGTGTGTGTGTGTGTGTGTGTGTGTGTGTGAGGCCCCTGGAGCATTGTCAGACCAGGCTCTCTGTGTGTGTGTGTGTGTGTGTGTGTGTGTGTGTGTGTGTATTGACAGGCATCGGTCTGTCCTTGACACTTACACCTGCAGGCAGACAATACAATATTGCAAAATAAAAGTACATAGACAAAACATAGAGTTCATATGCATGTTTTCATATCAAGTATTTGTGAAACACATGCAGTACTATTATAGTCCTACTACTATATGAATCAAGGGAGAAACAATAAGAACACTTAAAGTAGCTATTAGATACTGTAAAATATGTGTTTGTTCTCTGAAAGAGTTACAAAAACCCAGGGATGGGAGCACAGTAGGATGCTTCTGTCAAAGGAAACAATCCATCTATAAGCACTGTTTTATCCTGTGTTTTACAGAGAGGTCTCTTCATGTTACAATTAGTTACATACTCTGTAAAGTCCCTAAGTGTGTTATTCTGTGTTTTACAGAGAGGTCTCTTCATGTTACAATTAGTTACATACTCTGTAAAGTCCCTAAGTGTGTTATTCTGTGTTTTACAGAGAGGTCTCTTCATGTTACAATTAGTTACATACTCTGTAAAGTCCCTAAGTGTGTTATTCTGTGTTTTACAGAGAGGTCTCTTCATGTTACAATTAGTTACATACTCTGTAAAGTCCCTAAGTGTGTTATCCTGTGTTTTACAGAGAGGTCTCTTCATGTTACAATTAGTTACATACTCTGTAAAGTCCCTAAGTGTGTTATCCTGTGGCAGAGTGTTTTCGTGATCTGAGGAAAAAGTACAATAGGTGTTTGAGCCAGGACTTGAGTAAGATATCCATATTCCTTATCTGGTAGATTTCTATCCATGTCCGGGCATCTGGTTCGGGTAGCTCTGAGCTCTCTGCTGTTCTACAGTGGCCATACAGTAGATGGAGTGGCACAGAGAATACAATTAGAAAAACAGTAGAGCCTTGGTCCTTACAGTAACTACTATATTCACTACATTCCAGCTGTCAGTCCCCCCACACACTTACAGTAACTACTATATTCACTACATTCCAGCTGTCAGTCCCCCCACACACTTACAGTAACTACTATATTCACTACATTCCAGCTGTCAGTCCCCCCACACACTTACAGTAACTACTATATTCACTACATTCCGGCTGTCAGTCCCCCCACACACTTACAGTAACTACTATATTCACTACATTCCGGCTGTCAGTCCCCCCACACACTTACAGTAACTACTATATTCACTACATTCCGGCTGTCAGTCCCCCCACACACTTACAGTAACTACTATATTCACTACATTCCGGCTGTCAGTCCCCCCACACACTTACAGTAACTACTATATTCACTACATTCCGGATGTCAGTCCCCCCACACACTTACAGTAACTACTATATTCACTACATTCCGGCTGTCAGTCCCCTCACACACTTACAGTAACTACTATATTCACTACATTCCGGCTGTCAGTCCCCCCACACACTTACAGTAACTACTATATTCACTACATTCCGGATGTCAGTCCCCCCACACACTTACAGTAACTACTATATTCACTACATTCCGGCTGTCAGTCCCCTCACACACTTACAGTAACTACTATATTCACTACATTCCGGCTGTCAGTCCCCCCACACACTTACAGTAACTACTATATTCACTACATTCCAGCTGTCAGTCCCCCCACACACTTACAGTAACTACTATATTCACTACATTCCAGCTGTCAGTCCCCCCACACACTTACAGTAACTACTATATTCACTACATTCCAGCTGTCAGTCCCCCCACACACTTACAGTAACTACTATATTCACTACATTCCAGCTGTCAGTCCCCCCACACACTTACAGTAACTACTATATTCACTACATTCCGGCTGTCAGTCCCCCCACACACTTACAGTAACTACTATATTCACTACATTCCAGCTGTCAGTCCCCCCACACACTTACAGTAACTACTATATTCACTACATTCCAGCTGTCAGTCCCCCCACACACTTACAGTAACTACTATATTCACTACATTCCAGCTGTCAGTCCCCCCACACACTTACAGTAACTACTATATTCACTACATTCCAGCTGTCAGTCCCCCCACACACTTACAGTAACTACTATATTCACTACATTCCAGCTGTCAGTCCCCCCACACACTTACAGTAACTACTATATTCACTACATTCCAGCTGTCAGTCCCCCCACACACTTACAGTAACTACTATATTCACTACATTCCAGCTGTCAGTCCCCCCACACACTTACAGTAACTACTATATTCACTACATTCCAGCTGTCAGTCCCCCCACACACTTACAGTAACTACTATATTCACTACATTCCAGCTGTCAGTCCCCCCACACACTTACAGTAACTACTATATTCACTACATTCCAGCTGTCAGTCCCCCCACACACTTACAGTAACTACTATATTCACTACATTCCAGCTGTCAGTCCCCCCACACACTTACAGTAACTACTATATTCACTACATTCCAGCTGTCAGTCCCCCCACACACTTACAGTAACTACTATATTCACTACATTCCAGCTGTCAGTCCCCCCACACACTTACAGTAACTACTATATTCACTACATTCCAGCTGTCAGTCCCCCCACACACTTACAGTAACTACTATATTCACTACATTCCAGCTGTCAGTCCCCCCACACACTTACAGTAACTACTATATTCACTACATTCCAGCTGTCAGTCCCCCCACACACTTACAGTAACTACTATATTCACTACATTCCAGCTGTCAGTCCCCCCACACACTTACAGTATTATAGGCTTACACCATGCACACCCTGCATAAACTACCTAAACACCCTGCACAAACTACCTAAACACCCTGCATAAACTACCTGCACACCCTGCATAAACTACCTGCACACCCTGCATAAACTACCTGCACACCCTGCATAAACTACCTGCACACCCTGCATACACTACCTGCACACCCTGCATAAATTACCTGCACACCCTGCATAAACTACCTGCACACCCTGCATAAACTACCTGCACACCCTGCATAAACTACCTGCACACCCTGCATAAACTGCATAAACTACCTAAACACCCTGCATGAACTACCTGCACACCCTGCATAAACTACCTGCACACCCTGCATAAACTACCTGCACACCCTGCATAAACTACCTGCACACCCTGCATAAACTACCTGCACACCCTGCATAAACTACCTGCACACCCTGCACAAACTACCTAAACATCCTGCATTAACTACCTGCACACCCTGCATAAACTACCTGCACACCCTGCATAAACTACCTGCACACCCTGTATAAACACCCCTCATACAATATATGATTCTAACTGAAATTCAAGCAATTTTGAAAATTCTCACCTGTTCTGTCTTATTTAACCCTTATTTTAAATGGTAATTTGAGCTGAGAACATTCTCTTATAGGGCAACGACCTGGAGAATTGCAGGGGAGACAAGAGTCTTTGAAGCTTGGCCAGAGCCCAGTTGGAGCTTGCCCTGTCCATCCAACAGGTGCAGAGTCAGTCAGTTAGGGTATGTGTTGGCCCTTTGATGGATCGGGTATTAACCTGTCCGTCCCTGATCACCTTAGTTTACCATACTCAAACTCTGGGATTTAGATGTGAAAAGGAGGCAGTATGTTTAGCCTAGAGAGACAAAAAGGCCAGCCTTGTGTGCCAGGCACACAGCTGTTGGAAGAGACATGAAGCTATAACAGCAACAGGAGACAATACTGTAATACTTAACTAGGATAAAGTGGATTTATTTTGTCTCTGACATTCGTCATTCTGGTTGGCAATAACTATTCCAGATAGAGACTAACTTTGAATGGAAGAAAACCTACTCTATCTGTCTCTGGCTGGTCCAAACCCACAATCTATGGTCCAAACAGAGAATATACATGACATGTTGTACAGCAGCCTTTTCTAGGCTGGAAGCCTTCCTTGGCCTTCACTGTACTGGCAGCCGAATGTGGCTGCCTGACACAAATGGTACCATATTCTATAAAGTGCACTACTTTTGATCAGGGCCCACAAGGCTCTGGTCAAGAAACACTCAGTTTGTTTAAGAAGAAAAAAAGAGACACTCAGTCACTCTCCACATACCCCTCTCCTTCCAGACTCACATTAAACATCTCCAATCCAAAATTAAATCTAGAATCGGCTTCCTATTTCGCAACAAAGCCTCCTTCACTCATGCTGCTGTCATGACGTTGCCCTCTTTGGGTACAGCAAGCCCCATCCCCCTTTCCCTGCCTCCCACTGCCACCTTCAACTAGGCTGCTGTGGTCAGAGAGAGGTCGTACATTCCTGAGGAGAAGACCTGCCTCATGGCCACACAGTATAAGAATTTTCATAGAGAACAAAGGAATTTCTTCCACCTCACAGAACTTGAGGTCCGAACAAATTTCATGTTCCGGATAAAGTATAAAAGATCGGTGAAGAATCCAGCTACGAACTGGTCTGTTTGTTACAACTTGGGGAAGCTCGTGGGAGACGGTGTGGCTACATTACCATAACGCTGTTTATATAATAGCGTCAGATATGAGGTTTACATCTAATTGTTGTATAAGATGAATGAGTATGATACTGTTTACACAATTTTACAATGTGATTTTGGACTGTTTAATGAAGGAAAATCCAATTCCCTTTTGAGTTGAACTAAATCAGAGGACCGCCCCTGAGCCCAGTTAGGGTCAGGCATCCTTGTCTGCAATTCCGAATAAAACCCAACTTTGAGAAATTATCACCAGACCATGTTTTTCTCCATTAGGAGAGTACAAAGGTTGTAGACCATTGCTGAATATTTTAACCATACCACGTGGTTAAACTCTTAGTCTATCGATACCGACAGAATAAGAACAAGTCTTTGATATTAATTACTACGGTAGTCTGCAGCTAGGAATTCGGTATCAATGAACGTGAAGAACGACAACCGCCGAAACATCCATTCTATAACAAATGAATGAATGTCACTCTGAACTATCCTCTAACCAAGACAGAGAGAGAGAGAGATAGAGAGAGAGAGAGAGAGAGAGAGGACGAAGCTCTCCAACAGAAACACACTTTTCACCAGCGATCAAGACGACACACTGAGCGTAAATATATATATTGATTGCAATTGTTCCCGAATGAGTGAGCGTTCATGTGCAAAGGATTAGCATTTCAATTGTTATAATTATCACTCTGTAGTGACTTCTCAGCTGCCTCTCCCTTTTGTCCACCAAGCCGCGATGCCGGTTTAGCCCACTAGGGCACATTCCCCTGTCCTTTCTTGTAACCATATTTACCTTGTTTGTTTGTTTATGCATTTCTGTGAATAACTTAGTTAGTAATAAATAAATGATTTAAGACAATTGATGACTCATAGTCTGGGTTCGTGCAGACTAACGTGAGGTAAAGTAAATAATTAATTAATCAGAAGACTATGGATCAGATATGAAAATATCTGAAAAGTTATTTTAGGAAATTATAACTTTGTAATCTGAATATTTTCCTTGGTGCCCCGACTTCCTAGTTAATTACGGCTACATGATTACATGATTGTGTAGTGCTAATTACAGAGAATCTTTGATAAAAACTAAGTCTTCAATTTAATGATAGTAAAGACACGACACTGCCAAACATACCCTCGTAAAACTGACTATCCTACCGATCCTTGACTTCAGTGATGCCATTTACAAAATAGCCTCCAACACTCTACTCAGCAAACTGGATGTAGTCTATCACAGTGCCATCCGTTTTGCCACCAAAGCCCCATATACTACCCACCACTGCGACCTGTGTGCTCTCGTTGGCTGGCCCTCGCTACATATTCGTCGCCAAACCCACTGGCTCCAGGTCATCTATAAATCTTTGCTAGGTAAAGCTCCACCTTATCTCAGCTCACTGGTCACCATAGCAACGTAGCATGCTCTCCAGCAGGTATATCTCACTGGTCATCCCCAAAGCCAACACTTACTTTGGCCGCCTTTCCTTCCAGTTCTCTGCTGCCGATGACTGAACGAATTGCAAAAATCACAGAAGCTGGAGCCATATCCACCTCTCTAACTTTAAGCATTGGCTGTCAGAGCAGCTTACCAATCACTGCACCTATACACAGCCAATCTGTAAATCGCACACCCAACTACCTCATCCCCATATTGTTATTTATCTTCTTGCTCTTTTGCACCCCAGTATCTCTACTTGCACATCATCATCTGCACATCTATCACTCCAGTGTTAATGCTCAATTTGAATTATTTGGCCTCCTTAGCCTATTTATTGCCTTACCTCCCTACTCTCTTCTACATTTACACACATGTACATAGATTTTTCTGTTGTGTTATTGACTGTACATGTGTTTATGTGTAACTCTGTGTTGTTGTTTTTGTTGCACTGCTTTGCTTTATCTTGGCCAGGTCGCAGTTGTAAATTATAACTTGTTCGCAACTGGCCTATCTGGTTAAATAAAGGTGAAATAAATAAAAACATCCCACAGCCCACAGAAGAGATTGGTAAAACAGCTTTAGTTGAGAGGAGAGGTATTACCCTAGTAGAGGTTTTACATTGGAGGTATTACCATACCCAGCCAGCAGCCTCTAATTAGGACCGTCTCACTGCATGGCAGCCATTGTCCCTGTGTTTGGCATCTCAGTAAGACAGACAATAGGGGCCGACTGGCTGGAGGGCCCGTCAAGCTAACGATGGTGGCAGCCAAAGGTAATTGGATAGACTTTATCCTCCTTCGGACAGATCTTAGAGAATGGTAATCAATGCTATACTTTTCTTTCATAAACTATTAGATTTTCTGCTGCGATTAGGTTTAAATCCCATTCATTTAAATCCCCTTCTTTTCTGAGGGACAATTCTTCAGAAAATAATTTTTTGGTCCATAGTCAACTAAGAGACTTACACAGAAAGAAGAGAGTAAAAAACAAACTACACAGAGCTAACTAATGCCCCTGACTGTGGGAAAAGAAGAGCAATTAATAAGGTATCAACGGTATCAACATCATAGCTATCCAGCATAATGTGAAGAAATAGGTCAAAACATTAATTTACAATTGAAAGAAAACTCTCTATTATATATATATAAATTGTGGTAATCTGGACACCAGTAAAAATGTAAACTAGTAAAAAAATAGTTAACTAAAATGCATGTTGTTAAATAGATGCCAGTGAAAAGATGTTGGGCCAGTTTGGCTGCGTCTACACAGCCAGCCCAATTCAGATAACTTTTTCTACCAATTGATCTGTTGACCAATCACATCAGATCTTTTCACATCAGATCCCCTTTGGGCTCCTGAGTGGCGTAGCGGTCTAAGGCATTGCATCTCAGTGCTGGAGGCGTCACTACAGACTCTGGTTCTTTCCTGGGCTGTATCACAACCGGCCGTTATCGGGAGTCCCATAGGCGGGCGCACAATTGGCCCAGCGTCGTCCGGATTAGGGGAGGGTTTGGCCAGGTTAGGCTGTCATTGTAAAATAAGAATTTGTTCTTAACTGACTTGCCTAGTTAAATAGAGGTTAAATAAATACATGTACAGAGCTGATCTGATTGCTCAAAAAAACAATTAGTGAAAAAATATTAGCTGGGCTGATACATACATCACTTCTCCACCATGGGGTTAAAATGTTGTATTTGTCTCCATTTACAATGAATGTTGTGAAAAATCAAGTAACAAAAGCTAAAAGCAAGCATTTTGTAGATGTGCACTGCACCACCTCTGCTGACATGAATCTAAATTATAGCCACAATCATCCCGTGGCCATCATACAATAAGAAATGTAATCATCCCCAGTTTACAATTGGCTTGTTCAATTCCTATCCTATTCCCTTGGAGAGAGGGATGATGCTGGTCAGGTGGATGACTGCTGTCACCTGGTGGTGGGTTGCAGAACAGAACATGCAGATAAACCACTGAACAAAAATATGAACGCAACATGTAAAGTGTTGGTCCCATGTTTAATGAGTTGAAATAAAAAAATCCCAGGAATGTTCCATATGGGGCGGCAGGGTAGCCTAGTAACCGGAAGGTTGCAAGTTCAAACCCCCGAGCTGACAAGGTACAAATCTGTCGTTCTGCCCCTGAACAGGCAGTTAACTCACTGTTCCTAGGCAGTCAACCCACTGTTTCTAGGCAGTCAGTGAAAATAAGAATTTGTTCTTAACTGACTTGCCTAGTTAAATAAAGGTTAACAAAATAAATATGCACAAAAAGCATATTTTTCTCAAATTTTGTGCACAAATTGGTTTACATGCCTGTTATTGAGCATTGAGCACCAAGATAATCCATCCACCTGACAGATGTGGCATATCAATAAACTGATTAAAGAGCATGATGATTACATAGGTGCACCTTGTGCTGCGGACAATAAAAGGCCACTTTAAAATGTGTAGTTTTGTCACATAACACAATGCCACAGATGTCTCAAGTTTTGAGGGAGAGTTCAATTGGCATGCTGACTGCAGAAATGTCCATCAGAGCTATTGTCAGATAATTGAATGTTAATTTCGCTACCAAAGGCTGCCTCCAATGTCGTTTTAGATAATTTGGTAGTATATCCAACTGGCCTCACTGCAGACCGACCAGCCCAGGACCTTTAATCCTGGCTTCTTCGCCTGTGGGATCGTCTGAGGGGGACAGGAGATGCTTTGGAGTATTTCTGTTTGAAATAGAGCCCTTTTGCGTGGAAAAACACTGGCTCCCCAGTGGGTGGACCTATGCCCTCACAGGCCCACCCATGGCTGCACCCTTACTCAGTCATGTGGAATCCACAGATTAGGGCCTAATGAATTTATTTCAATTGACTGATTTCCTTATATGGACTGTAACTCAGTAAAATCTTTAAAATTGTTGCATGTTGTGTTTATATTTTTGTTTAGTATATATGCCATCCAGCAGACACTTTTTATACAAAGGGATTTACAGTAAAGTGAGTGCACACATGTATAGTATGTGTATGTGATCCCTACAGGAATTGAACCCCCAACCTTGGAGTTTCTCATGCCAAGCTCGAATCAACCGAGTCAAACAACCATATATTTACATACACACAAGTAAGCACACTAACAGGGAGAATACACATAATTAGAACAAGAAAGTTGAAAGCAAAAAGACTAATTACAGAAGTTTAAAAGCTATAAAATACAAGTCATCGAAGAGTTAAAATTGTACTGGATTTTATTGCAAAACAGAAAGTTTGCTGTGTTCACAAAAATGTACATAATTGCAACAACGCGCTCTGCTAAATAAATAACAATGCACGCTAGTTAACTTGAAACCATACAACAGTGTATTCCAGGGGGTATGTATTACTAGGCAGACTTGCCTTTTTGCTCACAAATTGCCTTATTTTTCAGTAGATGCTTGGGCTTTAGTTTGGCTAAAGCCATAAGGTTCCACTGCTGCCTCAGCAACATCACTCTTCAATGGAAATGCAAATAGAAACAGATGCAGAGCAAAACCTTTAGCTAATTATACAGCAGCACTACTTACAGTGTGTGTCCCTGAGCAGTGGAAAAACTGTAAAGCACAGCATGTATCCTTATAGCTTGTATTATTGCTCCTTTGCTGGGTTGCCAGATTGGGTTGATATCATTAGAAAAATGTATTAATGACAATTTTCTGCAATCCAGTCATACATTAAAGACTTTCAACTCATACAAAAGCAACGTTTGGCAGCCTTTCCAGTTATCTTCAAGGAAAATCTGTAGAAAACAGAGGTGAACAGGTAGACACATTAAATAGTACAGGATACAGTCATCTCAGAAGGGTATCCAGGTCATTTAAATACATTATGGGCTGGCACTAGGTAGTTTTCATCTGAAGAGGCAAAACTATGACAAAACAATGGGATGCCTTAAATCAAAATCAGCAGGGGTATCTACAAAAAAGTTCAACATTGCTATGAGTAAATTCCTAAAAGCGTTAGGATTAAGTGGATATCCGTATATTGTTCAACCTTCCTATGACCACATTACTGCCATAAACAAGGATCTGAAAAAATATACTTGGAGGTCTGATTCCACCCCATCTGTACAGAAACAAACAATAGCTCTTAAAAAGAGTTGTAAGCGAGGTTTGTAAGGCACTAAAAAATCATAGAAAGAATTTAAGCAAAAATTATGATTTACTTTTGCAGAATAGCAACATTAATTTAAACATACATCATCTTATTTCCTATGAGGTCAAAATGAGGTTCCAGTTCTCTAAAATCAGTGCAATAGAAAAGATCCTGTTGTGGTTCATCAGACTCAGTAGTTTGTCTCTCTGTGTATTCAACTGAGAGCTCAAAAAGAGTTCCGTC
This sequence comes from Oncorhynchus clarkii lewisi, assembly GCF_045791955.1. NCBI lineage: Eukaryota > Metazoa > Chordata > Actinopteri > Salmoniformes > Salmonidae > Oncorhynchus > Oncorhynchus clarkii. Next base: position 76,145,102 of record NC_092152.1, on the reverse strand, counting down.
TCTGTACATGATCTAGATCGACAACATTGCAGTCGGCAACTGCAGACTTACTGATCAACAAATCACCTTGGATCTTAAATAACTGTATAATTAACAGTAGATCAGTCAGTTTGCTCAGTCCGTGATCAGCTACTGAACAAAATGTATGGTAATGCTCTCAAACACAGTCTCTGCCTCAGACTTAGTCGTCCTTCTTGTCAGAGATGCTCTCTTCCTGGTTGTCCTCAGAGGAGACATGATTGGTGGAAGAGAGTTCTGACTCCACCCCCTGGAGGGCCTGGTACCGCTGGAGCTCCAGATAGGTGGTGAACAGCTTGGCATACTCTGGGTGGTGCAGGGCAAACGCCTGGAACTCGGCTGGAGAGGGAAATGGAGAGACAGAGGGTCAAATCAAAACTTACAGTAGTATATCTGGTATATTATCAATGCTCACAATACCTGGAATTCAGTTTCAGAGAGGATCAAATCAGAACTATATTCAAATTGTCAGTGACTAAAAAAGCTACATCTGCCACGCTGATCCTCAACACTGGAGCTCCTCAGGGGTGTGTGCTCAGCCCCTCCTCACTTCAGAGGGTAGTGCGTAAGGCCCAGTACATCACTGGGACAAAGCTGCCTGCCATCCAGGACCTCTACACCAGGCGGTGTCAGAGGAAGGCCCTAAAAATGGTCAAAGACCCCAGCCACCCCAGTCATAGACTGTTCTCTCTACTACCGCATGGCAAGCGGTACCGGAGTGCCAAGTCTAGGACAAAAAGGCTTCTCAACAGTTTTTACCCCCAAGCCATAAGACTCCTGAACAGGTAACCAAATGGTTACCCGGACTATTTGCATTGTGTGCCTACCACCCCCAACCCCTCTTTTACGCTGCTGATACTCTCTGTTTATCTTATATGCATAGTCACTTTAACTATACATTCATGTACATACTACCTAAATTGGCCTGACCAACCAGTGCTCCCGCACATTGGCTAACCGGGCTATCTGCATTGTGTCCCTCCACCTGCCAACCCCTCTTTTTACACTTCTGCTACTCTCTGTTCATCATATATGCATAATCACTTTAACCATACCTACATGTACATACTACCTCAATCAGCCTGACTAACCGGTGTCTGTATGTAGCCTTGCTACTCTTTTTTCTAATGTCTTTTTACTGTTGTTTTATTTCTTTACTTACCTACACACACACACACACACACACACACACACACATCTTTTTTTTCTCGCACCATTGGTTAGAGCCTGTAAGTAAGCATTTCACTGTAAGGTTTACACCTGTTGTATTCGGCGCACGTGACAAATAAACTTTGATTTGATCCATCATAAAAATTCAACTAAAATTCCACCAAGTTGTTGTTTTAAATGGGCTACTTTTGGTGAAAGTAGTGTTAATTTCCTATGGGAATTAAAAACAAAGGATTAAACAAATTATACAAATATTAATATCCCACTTTCAAATCCATATAGTATTTCTCTTTCTATATTTCTAGAATGGAGAGATCCAAGGCTCAACATGGCCTTTTCTATGGTGTTCCGTCAAGGCAAGCAGTCAGCTGCCTTTAGTTCATGCTGGAGTCCTCCACTTCAGATAACCTTTGACCTTCACAAGGGTCTACTTACAGAAAGTGATGAATTCAGAGCTGTCTGTATCTATCTCCTTAAAGAGTTTGGAGACGTTGAGGTCACACACGCCTAGAGCAGAGCGAAGCATGGAGGAGAACTCTTCATGAGTGATTCTTTGGTCCTCGTCAGTGTCAAACAGCTGAGAGGAGAGGGAGACAATTAGTTAAGTAATGACAACACATAGGATTGCTAATTGAAATCGAGATTGCTTTTATAACCATGTGGCTTTCAAACCTACTTCATGTTCCCCTTAGACAACCACACACACGTATTTAACTTTATCATAGCAACTGAGTGCTTGTCTATTGCTTCCAAACCATGGGTAGACCTCACAGACACAGTCTGCGTCAGCTACATACCTAGGCCCCAATGTCATGTGTTGGACAGCTAAATGTGACACAGTAACATTCGCAACAAGCAGGGTTTTTATTGGCCAAACCTGGAAAGCTGTGCGGAGGACCTCTTCGGTGTTAGCTGGCCGACATAAGATGGTTACACCGATGACATACTCTCTGAAGTCAATGGTGCCATCTCCATCCTAGAGAGACAGAGTGACAGCTACGTATCAGTTAACAAAGCCAGACTACACATTGCATTCAGTGGACGACAATACTCTACAAATACAATATGTTTTTCCAAGATGAACAATGGTTCCTTTATTTCTTCAGACAGAACGTCTCCTCTCTATGAACAAAGCAGTGGGGGACAGCATACTAAATCCTCGGTTACTTAGCCCATCCAGTCACAGGTTGGAGAGAACAGACAGAATGGCTGTGGTCTGATTCTCTATGCTTTGAAAGAATAGTGTAGTCGTACACTTCCCTTTGTGGATTTCAAAGGAATGTTGTAAGAAATATGGTGTAGACTTCCTCCAGCCAAGCTTGCACCAGTCCAACACAACCTAGGAAAGCCTAGAAGAGAGATTGAACCGAACTAGATGTGACTGGCTCTCACCCTGTCAAATAGAGCAAACAGCTCCTGCAGGGCGGGGCTGATGGGAAGCTTGAGGAAGCTGGCGAACTCCTGGATGTTGATGCGGCCTCCTTTACAGGAGCAGGCCACAGCTGCAAAGCCCTCTAGCTCCTTCTTCACGTTGTCCCACTTCAGGCTGAGGGGGACCGGGGAGGAAAGGAGGAGGGCAGGACACAAGGACTTACTCAGGGGCGGAAGAGGGTGTAGGTCTGTGTGTGTGTCCAACTATTACCAATTGCCGATGTAGCAGTTGGCCAAATAAAGCAGTATTGTGTAAGGCAGTGTTACTTCAGTGTGGAGCTTGCCAGTGGGTGACACAAAAGTACATAACAGGACATAGTGTGTTGCCACAGTGGCAATAGCACAGTATTAGAGCGGTAGAGGAACCAGTCTTACTCAAGTTTTTGGCTGATCTTAGTGAACTCCACTAGACCAGCCTCCATTGGCAGGGTGAGCTCCCCAGCTGAGATCATCAGTCTACAGTCCTCATATGTGTGGTCCGTCACTGGCACACCCAGGGCCCTGCACACACATAGGGATAGAATTGAAGAGATGGGTAAGAATATACATAAGGAAGATATTATTAAATGCTGTAATACCATTCACACACACACTTACTGGGCCATAACATTTCGTACTGTCCTGGCGAACAGCACAGGTCTTTTCTTTTCCTCCTCAGTAGGGGTAACTGGAGGAAGAAACTGGAGGAGAGGGCAAAGGTCAAAACAGGGACTAACCAGGAAGTACAGGCTAACTGGAGGGCTACCTAGATAAGGTCTTTATAATACATTCACAAGCCATACATAACACATAGGTACTGTTAATGAACGTGTTATGAAGTCATTATCTCTTGGCTTTCTAAGTAAGTATTCCTGTGTAGTGTGTTGTGTTAATACTAACCTCTATCTCTACATTGGTGTAGAGCTGAGACAGAGTGAGAAGCAGCAGGGTTCTCCTGAAAGAACATCACCACAAATCATCATCACCTCTATTCAAAGGGCATAACGGTAATCCCATACAACAAGATTGAAATGTAAGCCCACTAAACTGAAAAACAATTCATCGCTCAACAGTGAAAATCTCTATTCCCAGAGTTTGAGGCCTAACTATGGCCCATGAGGAGAAGTCACAGGAACATAGTTGCAATATGAGACACTGTAAGGAAAACAACAGGGGACATGTAGCGTCGAAGCGTTGAGGCAACACTGATGATTGTAATCCACTGAGTGCACTGCAGACTTACGAGCTGAAGCCTTGCCAAGTCCAAGTCACAGTGTCCAGTCTGTTGGGATATCTCATGACCACAGGCTGCACCGGGACCCCAGGGACGAAGGCACCTGACGGGGAGAGAGGGACAGAGTGAGACCCTACTGACCTCCAGCACTGACTACTATTCTAACTTAATGAGCACACACACACACACACAACCTATATGTGCAAACACAGGAGCACAGACAGCCTACTAATTGGACAGAGTGCAGCCGATGACAACTCATTTACCCACAGTACACGTCCTACCAATAACAAGACCTGAAGCTGGATTCATCTAACCCTGATCAATATACCAATCAGTACTGTAAGGAAGCCACTAGTATTAGGTCTGTTGGTTTGGCTATTGGCACTGTAGTAGAACAAAGTAATTCAGTTAGATGCAAATGTCTATGCAAAAACTGTAACATGCCATAGAGTGTAATTGATGGTCTTATATGCTGTTATTTGCATTAATTATTAGATGCATTCTCAGGTTTACAGCTTTAGGATTGAACCATAGCAATTGCTACTGTATAATTCACTCAGATCCTAATAGCCTAGTTCTTGGTATTGAGTGAAGATAATCAGTCAGTAATTTCCTTCTGAAGTTCATTATCTCATTGTGCAATCTATTCCATTTCGCTATGGCTACTGTTTCAGGAAGTAATGGATTCACTCAGGCCCCTTCACTCTGGAGAAGCCCATTGTGTGTGCATCAGGTGACTGACCACACAATGAGGCAGATAGCATGTAGCACACTGGGAGTAAATGAAGAGGTGTTGTGTCAAAATAATTGTAACAGTGTTAATTCCGTCCCGCTCCTCACCCCAGCCTGGGCTTGAACCAGGAACCCTCTGCACACGTCGACAACAGTCACCCTCGAGGCATCATTACCCATCGCTCCACAAAAGCCACAGCCCTTGCAGAGTAATGGAAACAACTACTTTAAGGTCTCAGAGTGGGTGAAGTCAGTGATTGAAACTCTACTGGCATGCACAGCTGACTAGCTAGTCATTTCACACCGGTTACACAAGCACCGAGGAAAAAAGTTAAATGAACACCATTCTGCAACCGCATGATGGCACTATCTCTGCCATTAGTTTACGAGTGAATTTGCATTAAGTAAATGACACCACTAGTGTGGATGGAACTGTGTGTCTCTCCCAGCAGACTGTCTGTCTCCACTATAAACAAATGACAACCAGCCTGTTAAGTGGGAATACAACATGGACATAGTAGGGTCCCACATGATTTTCAAACCCTATCAACAGTACACTGTTTGGTATAATATTGATACCTTGGATCCATACAAAGGTGTTTCTACTCCTATTTAAAAACAAACATGGTAGTGAAGTTCAACCTACCTTGTTTGAAAGTGATGAGACATGAGCGATTTGTACAAGTCCCCTCAGGGAAGACCAGGATCTGGAACATAAATAACTAAATGTTTATTTTCAGTTGTACAACTGAAATGTGTCTTCTGCATTTAACCTAACCCCTCTGAATCAGAGAGGTGCAGGGGGCTGCCTTTATTGGCATCCACATCATCGGTGCCCAAGAAACAGTGGGTTAAACTGCCTTGCTCAGTGGCAGAATGACAGATTTTTACCTTGTCAGCTCGGGGATTCGCTCTAGCAACCTTTCGGTTACTAGTCCAATGCTCTAACCACTAGGCTACCACCACTGACAATGTAGATGGATCTATTCCAGTGTTTCATTCTATGCTGAATGAAGTAGACTTTCTGTCACAAAGAAGAAGCAACAGCAATTGTGTTTGAAGGATATGTCACGCGAGAGGAAGTTTACAAGGCAAATTCTTGGTGTGAAAAGGCGTGATGTTTCATTCCCAAGCTCCTTGTCAGACTACAAGCTAGACAAGACATGATAAATTATGATTTAAAAAAAATACTGGCTGTGTGTTTGTGGATGTGTAGCCTAGTGGTTAGAGCGTTGGACTAGTAACCGGAAGGTTGCGAGTTCAAAACCCCCGAGCTGACAAGGTACAATCTGTCGTTCTGCCCCTGAACAGGCAGTTAACCCACTGTTCCCAGGCCGTCATTGAAAATAAGAATTTGTTCTTAACTGACTTGCCTGGTTAAATAAAGGTAAAAAAAAAAAAAAAAAAAAAAAAAAAAAAACTATACTTGTGGAGAACAGAAGTCCCCACATGAATAGTAAATTAAGAAAATAAATTGACCAACTAGGGACATTTTGTTAGTCCCCACAAGATCAAATGGTATTTATGGGGGGTTTAGGGTTAAGGTCAGAATTAGTGTTAGGGTTAGAATTAGGTTGAGGGTTAGGGAAAATAGGATTTTGAATGGGACTGAATTGTGTGTCCCCACAAGGTTAGTTATTCAAAACTGTGTGTGTGTGTGTGTATGCCTGCGACAGACCTGTGGCCAGCGGCCTCCAGACTTGGCTCTGCTGTCTATCTCCATAATGGTGTTCTTACGGGAGTCTGGGTCCTGTCTGGAGACCAGCACCGGCTGGAGACACCGCACAAACCCTGAATGGAGAAAGGAAAGATAAACTCACACACGAGTGCTGAGCAATTAGAGTTTTTTAGTGTTTCGATTACGATTCTTTTTTTAAAGATTAAATGCACTATGCATTATGTGGGTTGAATGCTGTAACACAGAATAAAACAATGAATAAAAGTCCCATGATGGTAGTGACTGTCCATTACTGCTTATCACTTATTAACCATCATTTATTCACATTACTTTTCTTTAATAAAATATTTCAGTTGCTGTGTATATTACATTTGTTTCATTTGATGGATTCATTATTTTACTCCAAGTCATCATCTCGTCTCTATAGAGCTGCAACCTATGCTGTCTGACAAAATCACTATTGTGTAGTTCCTCAAAGTAAATAAGGCATACTTTATGACTGCTGAATACCAACTATCAATCACTAAGATCATGTATTTTTAGTTAGAGATGCCTCACGAAGCTACATCTGCTCTCTATATCACCTCACGATCTCGCATTCTTCTGTCTTCCATTGCAGGCGTAAAAGAAACACAGACCGGACAAGCAGATGCGCAATAGATTATGGTCATTGTAGTTAATTACCACGTTTTATGTACTAAACTACGCATAATATTGGCCTGTTGGAAACTACAACCCCCTACTACATCGCACACTTCAGGCTGGATCTGATTTATCTCCAGAGAATGTACGAGAATGTGCGCATTGAGCTCACAGGGAAAAAAACTAACTAAATGGAAATGAAATAATTGAACCGCTGTTGGTCAATTAGTTGTTAAAAATGTCAGTTAATCGCTCAGCACTAATGCACACCATTACAGGCTGGAGGCACCGCACAAACCCTGGAGAGGAAACACACACATCAGATAAACACTAACGGATATTACATCTGCAAACAGAATCAGCATAAATACCCACACTTATCATTGACAGACCCACACACACTGATCGCTGACTCACAAACACACACTCTAAAAAGAAAACACCTAACCCTCTACTAAAAAACCCCAGAAAGAAACAACACTCACTGCCAAATATAGGAGTGGCGAGGTTCTCAGTGCGGGACACAGTGGAGGGCAGGCCTGCTACGATGCACACAATGCCATCAAAGAAGGTGGAGTGTGGGGCCACAGCCAGAATGGGGGCCTCTGCACTGCTCACCTGCTGGCCCTTCACCACCACCCTGAAGCCCATGAAGAAGTAGTAGGACCTCCCCAGGAACGCCATCACACGCCGACACATGAACCTGGGGAACCAGAGAGTCAAACATCAACAAAGATTTAGCATGAAACTATACAGATTAAACTAACAGTTGTACACTGTCAGGAATATTCACCTAGAGACACTGAACATGGATGGACCAATATTACAGTCAACATAGATCTGTGTGTTGTCAGGGCCTCAACTTAGCCTTTTGATGGTCAGTAGTACTGTATTAAGTTGGTGCTCCATGTTCATCAGCTAGTTAGTGTTATCAACTATCAAATAAAACAGACCTGAACACGAGCGATAAACAACCAGCAGCTGCATGTAGCTGTGGTCATATCAACACATACAATCAAAGAGAGAGGGAAGTGGGCTGCTTTTGAGTCACAGAAGAACACATTTGGTTTATTTATCATGTGTTGCATCAGGCCTCATGCAACATATCTCTATGACCCCCTCCATTCTGAGGAAATAAAGAAGAAGAGGTAGATAGTGTTTCGTTAGATACAGACAAGATCTAATGAAGACTGCTTCAGCTACACTCAAACTGGACAGTTTTATCTCCATCTCTGCATTCAAAGACTCAATCATTTACTGAGACTTGTGTCTGCTTTGCATCATGTATTGTTGTCTCCACCTTTTTCCCTTTGTGCTGTTTTATGCGCCTAATAATGTTTGTACCATGTTTGTGTTGCTGCCATGTTGTGTTGCTGCCATGTTGTGTTGCTGCCATGTTGTGTTGCTGCCATGTTGTGTTGCTGCCATGTTGTGTTGCTGCCATGTTGTGTCGCTATCAGGTTGTTGTTATGTTACTACTAGAGGTCGACCAATTATGATTTTTCAACGCCGATACCGATTATTGGAGAACCAAAAAAAGCCGATACCGATTAATCAGCCAATTGTTTTAATTTATTTGTAATAATGACAATTACAACAATACTGAATGAACACTTATTTTAACGTAATATAATACATCAATAAAATCAATTTAGCCTCAAATAAATAATGAAACATGTTCAATTTGGTTCAAATAATGCAAAAACAATGCGTTGGAGAAGAAAGTAAAAGTGCAATATGTGCCATGTAAAAAAGCTACCATTTAAGTTCCTTGCTTAGAACATGAGAACATATGAAAGCTGGTGGTTCCTTTTAACATGAGTCTTCAATATTCCCAGGTAAGAAGTTTTAGGTTGTAGTTATTATAGGAATATCTCTCTCTATACCATCTGCATTTCATATACCTTTGATGTTAGATGTTCTTATAGGCACTTTAGTATTGCCAGTGTAGCTTCCGTCCCTCTCCTCGCCCCTACCTGGGCTCGAACCAGGAACACATCGACAACAGCCACCCTCGAAGCAGCGTTATCCATCGATCCACAAATGCCACGGCCCTTGCGGAGCAAGGGGAACAACTACTCCAAGTCTCAGAGCGAGTGACGTCACCAATTGAAACGCTATTAGCGTGCACCCCGCTAACTAGCTGGCCATTTCACATTGGTTACACCAGCCTAATCTCAGGAGTTGATAGGCTGGAAGTCATAAACAGCTCAATGCTTGAAGCATTGCGAAGAGCTGCTGGCAAAACGCACGAAAGTGCTGTTTGAATGAATGCGTACGAGCCTGCTGCTGCCTACCATCGCTCAGTCAGACTGCTCTATCAAATAATAGACTATAATATAATAGCACACAGAAATACGAGTCTTTGGTCATAAATATGGTCGAATCCGGAAACTATCATTTCGAAAACAAAACGTTTATTCTTTCAGTGAAATACGGAACCGTTACGTATTGTATCTAACGGGTGGCATCCCTAAGTCTAAATATTTCTGTTACATTGTAAAACCTTCAATGTTATGTCATAATTATGTACAATCCTGGCAAATTAATTACGGTCTTTGTTAGGAATAAATGTACTTCACACAGTTCGCAATGAGCCAGGCGGCCCAGACTGCTTGCACGGAACGCAAGAGAAGTGACACAATTACCCTAATTATAAGAAATTCATGTTAGCAGGCAATCTTAACTAAATATGCAGGTTAAAAAATATAGACTTGTGTATTGATTTTAAAGAAAGGCATTGATATTTATGGTTAGGTTTGGTGCAACGACCGTGCTAAATCATCACCTGTTTGGCGAAGTAGGCTGTGATTCGATGAGAAATTAATGGGCACCGCATCGATTATATGCAACGCAGGACACGCTAGATAAACTAGTAATATCATCAACCATGTGTAGTTAACTAGTGATTATGTTAAGATTGATTGTTTTTTATAAGATAAGTTTAATGCTAGCTAGCAACTTACCTTGGCTTCTTGCTGCCCTCGCGTAACACGCAGGCTCTTCGTGGAGTGCAATGTAAGGCAGGTGGTTCGAGCGTTGGACTAGTAACCGGAAGGTTGCAACAACGAATCCCCAAACTGACAAGGTAAAAATATGTTGTTCTACCCCTGAACAAGGCAGTTAAACCACAGTTAAGAATGTGTTCTTAACTGACTTGCCTAGTTAAATAAAGGTGTAAAAAAAAAAATATATATATATATATATATATATATATATATATATTTAAATCGGCCAAATCGGTGTCCAAAAAACTTGAAATCGGCTCTAATTAATCGTCCATTCCGATTAATCGGTCGACCTCTAGTTACTACCATGCTGGGTTGTCATGTGTTGCGGCCATGCTGTGTTGTCGTCTTAGGTCTCTCTTTATGTAGTGTTGTGGTGTCTCTCTTGTCTTGATGTGTTTTGTCCTACTTTTTAACATTTTTATCCCAGCCCATGTCCCTGCAAGAAGTGTTTTGCCTCTTGGTAGGCCATCATTTTAAATAACAATTTGCTCTTAGCTGACTTGATTTGTTAAATAAAGGTTAAATAAATACACAGAAAGGGCTGATGTAGGCTACATTCCTTAAAACCTCTACAGGATCGGTATCCCCCACGGGACGGTTAATGTGATTAGCATGAGGTGATTAGCATTTAAGGCTTCAAAGCTTAAATTCTTGTTAATATACAGTGGGGCAAAAAAGTATTTAGTCAGCCACCAATTGTGCAAGTTCTCCCACTTAAAAAGATGAGAGAGGCCTGTAATTTTCATCATAGGTACACTTCAACTATGACAGACAAAATGAGAAAAAAAAATCAAGAAAATCACATTGTAGGATTTTTTATGAATTTATTTGCAAATGATGGTGATATTTAATGGATCAATCCAAAACTTTGTACACACACTGCTTTGTACAAAACACTTGTTTTTTTTCTAGTAGCCAAAATCTAAATTGCGCCTGGGCTTGAATAGTACATTATGGCCTTTCTCTTGCATTTCAAAGATGATGGTACAAAAAAACGCTTGTTTTTTCCCTTTGTATTATCTTTTACCATATCAAATGTGTTATATTCTCCTACATTAATTTCACATTTCTACAAACTTCAAAGTGTTTCCTTTCAAATGGTATCAAGAATATGCATATCCTTGCTTCAGGTCCTAAGCTACAGGCAGTTAGATTTGGGTATGTCATTTTAGGCGACAATTGGAAAAAAAGTGGTGGATCCTTAAGAGGTTTTAACAGCTTGACAGTTCATTTTTAGTTGAGGATGAACAAGAACTAGTGTGAAATTGCATAGTTGTTACTCCTTCATCCTTCCTGCATTTCTCAGTGTGTGAAAATCCCACAGCTCTTGATGTATAGGGGCAATTCCATGGTAACAGAGTGATGCTGAGACAGATTTTTCACTTTAAAATCTAGGTCAAACAAAAACAATAACTGCAAAGTTAAAGTTGCACTATGCAGGAATCAATTTCCTGGTTGCTAAAACTCTAATAGTTAGCCTAATTTCAGTTTATATGACAAAATAAGCTAGTATAGTGTAGAGAATCATTGTACCATCAAAACCCCTGTGACATATAGTTTCCATAATCAAAACAATCGTTTTTTCAGCTGTTTGAAACTGGTGTACAAAACCGAAAGTAAATAGACGCAAAAACAAAACTTGACGGAAAGCATAGAAATAGTGCACAGATCTACCAATTCCTATACTTGCTTTCAAGCAGAATGATCGATCTATAACTCATATTTCTATGTGAATTTGGTCCGTCGCTCAAACATTTACATATTTTCACTTTAAACAAACCATACAACTATATGCACAATGACTACTTTGAACAATTTCCACAGAAAATGTTCCAAAAACACACAGTGCACATGCAACATTTGGTAAAAGAATGATGGTTTGTGCTGTTTGTGCAGTTCTGTTAATGTGGAAATACCCCTACGCATCAAGAGCTGTGGGATTGAGAAACGCAGGAAGGAGTAACAACTATGTAATTTCACACTAGTTTAATTCTTGTTCATCCTCAACTAAAAACAAACTGTCAAGCTGTTAAGGAATGTAGCCTACATCAGCTCGTTCTGTGTAGCTGAAGTCTTTATTGTCCAAAGCACCAGCTAGCTCATCTTCTTTCCTTTCTCAAAACTCTGTTACCATGGAACTGCCCATAGGCCTAACTACTTAAGTCATAAACAACAAGGCTCTGTACATCCTCTGGAACTAATGATTAAAGTACTCATAGTGGATGCATAGTTGAAATATAGTTATACATACAGACCAGTAGTGGCACAGGATGGTGTTTTGCAGTATATTTACCGTCTCCATCCGGTCATGGGTGTCACTGCTCCTTTGAGAGGGTGCATGAATGTTGTTATGACAGCAACAGGCCATGTTACCATGAGAACCAGAGTCAGGAAGATGGCACGGATAGGTACCAGGAAGATTCCCCGGAATACACACTGCAAAGAGAGAGAAAAAAACACATCACACACACACCATTTTTTTTTTTACAGATCTACAACGTGTTAAGGTTACTGACTTCATGCCACTGAAAGGACTTTAAAGAGCCATTTTAAAACACACATTTCCTAACCAACATATATAATGCGCAACGATACAACCATTGACCAAGGGATACGCGTGTTATAAAACTTTTCATTCTAGAAATTCACATGGTTGGAGGAATTTCTAGAGTGTACATAAATGCCTCCATTGTTTGTGTTACACAATAACAAGGCATTACAAAAGGATTGTCAGGGTTTCATAGGCTTAGATTAGCTATGTACCTGTACTGTATGCTATAGTCACGCACCACCAGACACACACACAGCCGAGGAGCTATAGAGGACAACCACCCGGCTGCGCTCAACTGTTTACGTTTGAATACCAACCCCAGTTCTGTGACGGATAAATTAATGAGTTAATCGATTTATTTTACATTTTATACTCACTTTGATAATGTCAGCCTTGGCCAATTTCACCTCCTGCACAAAAGGATTAAGGACGGCCGGAAGAAACAGGGATTGCTGCCTGGGTAACGCGAACACTCTCCGGGGAGTCATTCTTCTCGCTCGGGTCGCGGTATTGCGTCAAGAAGCTTTAGAATTGCACAGTAGTACTGCAATCACCCCACTTCCTCGATTCGAATCTTGCGAATTCTGTTCGTTCTCCGAATATTGCGATAACATCGTTCACAACAACCGTAGAGCAAGGACGAGAGTGATCTGGCACTCTGCCTCCGATTACTTTTAGGCCCCACCTACTGCACTGGGTTTACGTGGGATTGTAACCTTTTGCCTGGTGAGCAGTGGTGGGGTGAAAACACACATTTAATTACTTGACACATTGGAAAGAATTTGCAAAAAACCCAGAGCAAACTAGAATGCTATTTGACCCTAAACAGAGTACACCGTGGCATAATACCTGACCACTTTGACTGACCTAAAATCTTTGACTATGTATGCTGTACAGACTCAGTTAGCATAGCCTTGCTATTGAGAAAGGCCACCGAAGGCAGACCTGGCTCTCAAGAGAAGGCAGGCTATGTGCACACTGCACACAAAATGAGGTGGAAACTGAGCTGCACTTCCTAACTGCCTGCCAAATGTATGACCATATTAGAGACACATATTTCCCTCAGATTACACAGATCCACAAAGAATTTAAAAACAAATCCAATTTTGATAAACTCTCATATCTATTGGGTGAAATACCACAGTGTGCAATCACAACAGCAAGATGTGTGACCTGTTGCCACAAGAAAAGGGCAACCAGTGAAGAACACACACCATTGTAAATAAACCTATATTTATGTTAATTTATTTTCCCTTTTGTACTTGAACTATTTGCACACCATGCCAATAATGCCCCTTAAATTGAAATTGATTGGCTGAAATAAACAGAGTGAACAAGTCAAATATTCATGTTGAATTAGAAAATGTCTAATTTTGAAGCAACTTTACAAGATTAGTTCATGTACATCAGGGTGGCATTCAATAGACTATATACAGGGCCTAAAGAAAATAAAACAAATACCCATAGAAGAATAAGAAGTCATTGAGGTTTCGTTTCACAGCTTAGCAATTGGGCTCAAATTGTTGTGTTCGTTTGTATGAAATTTACTAAGTCATATCTCAAGTGCAAAGGCATACTATGGCTGGCGTGATGATGTGCTCTGCTCCATAATAAAAACCACAACAAAGTGTTTTTCAGACCTTCATCCATCCACAAGATGTCACCTGTTAGTCAAATATGGCATTTACATTGACCACAGAGGTACTGTATGTAAGGGCCCTCAGAACGGCTCAACAAGGACCTGAATACAAATGTACAGTATGAAGTGTACTTGAGAAAAAACGTTTTAGAACTACACCTATTTATAAACTATTAATTTACTGATTACAAATTGTGTGCTAGTAGGCTACAGAAAGGCATAGTCCTATCTAGTAAGAAACGTTAAGGGCGTTTCTCTCTCTCTCTCTCTCACACACACACACACACACACACACACACACACATATATATATTGACCATCCATCTTTATTATTTTACAGACAGAGAATGACACATTGCACAAAACATTATAAAAAAGCATACGAATCAAAACAAAATGATTATCAAAACAACAAAACAAAAAGATTATTACACAATACTTCTGTGGTACTTCTCTTGTCATGACTCCATCATGCAACAACAAACCAGATACAGTCTCTAGGCAGTCCGTGCCTTTCATCTCCCTGTACCATCAGTGAAACAATAGACAGATCCTACAAAATGGAGAATTTGGACTCCATATTTGTGCAGTATGGTCTAATACAAAGTGCTAGCCCTATTTGAAGAATAAGGTGTGTCTATAAGTACTTACTTCTGAAAATAGTCTGAACAGAATGTAGAAAAACTGCATATCAAATATAGGATCATGCAAATAAACATTTTCTATAAGCACCATTATCTGTCCAGACATATTGTGCAAATTCATATTTTCAAATGTATTCCACAACACTGTAATTGCTATTGACTATTTCTCATTCTATTGCGGTTTCATGTAGTCTCTAGATTGCAGACAGCAGTAAATATAGACAGCATTCATTCTCCAGATGATGCAATACTGCTCAGGTGAAGCTACATTTATATAGTAGAATATCTTCCAGTACAACACTGCCTGTCTCTATGTAGTGTGGACATACCGGATGTCTGAGTTTCTAATAACAAACAACGGGGTAAAGAGATCCAAGTAAATCTGCATCATCATAACATAGAAACTGATAATATCACACAGTAATATAATACAAAATCCTGATGCCTATGTTCAGCCTGTGTAGATGGTCCCACGCTGTGTTTGAGGGTGTCTTTAGTTTCTAGGCTAGGGTGCAGGATAGGCTGGTTGGATAGGGATGGGGGAATCAGTCCGCTGAGAGCTTAGCCAACGTCTATGCGTCTCACTGTTGCTTAGTGACAACCCAGCCAGTCCTTTGTAATCTCGCCCAGTTTGACGATCTTCAGGCTACTGTCATCCATTTTGAAGTAGTGGGCACCTTTGAAGAAGTAGGTGTAATCTGGAAAACAAACATTATGATGAGAGACAAGGTACATCAAAATCATCACATTCAGTGCATCAAATATACATCTAAATTTCACCTTGAGCAAGTCATGAGGCCTTACACACTAGAAGGGAAAATTTGAGTTAGTGTAAAATATGTCCCCTAGAAGCTTATAACTTAGTAACACACTATCATCTCAGCCAGAGGAAGAGGACATGATGATGTCACTCGTCTCCTCAGTAAAAACACCCAATCAGGAATCAGCGGTGGAGGAGCTCAGGCTAATTAGAATGAAGACAGAGGTACCTCTGTGAAGCAGCACAGGCTGGCTCTATCAAACACTGTTTCTTAGTCGGGAAGCGCGGTGTGTGATGTATAGTATAAGTGTGTCAGAAGCAAGGGTATAAAAAAACTCTGGTTAACTGCCATAGACTTAAGATTTACCTCCTGTGTTATACTACTCTCGCTGCTTGCTCTCTACTTCCTCCTCTCTCTACTCTCTCCTCCTGCCTCTGCTCTCTCCTTGCTCTCTCTCTCCTCCTACCTCTACTCTCTCTCCTTGCTTTCTCGCTTTCCTCTTGCCTCTACTCAGTCCTTCCTCTCTCTCGCCTTCTGCCTCTACTCTCTCTCCTTGCTTTCTCTCTCTCCTCCCGCCTCTACTTTCTCTCCTTGCATCCTACCTCTAATCTCTCTCCTCCTGCCTCTACTCTCTCTCCTCCTGCCTCTACCCTCTCTTGCCCTCTACTCTCTCTCCTTGCTCTCTCCTCCTGCCTCTACTCTCTCTCCTCCTGCCTCTACCCTCTCTTGCCCTCTACTCTCTCCTTGCTCTTTCCTCCTGCCTCTACTCTCTCTACTACTCCCTCTATTCTCTCTCCTCCTGCCTCTACTCTCTCTCCTCCTGTGTCTGCTCCCTCTCCTTGCTCTCTCTCCTCCTGCCTATCGGGCATGCAATGATGGGGGGGGGGGGGGATAAAACAGTTTTGGTTGTTTTAAGTAACGTCTTTGTTGTTGTAATATCTAAACAGACGTGGCAGTTTCACCACTAAGGATTACAGCTTTAAGGCCAGGTGCCAGTTCATAATGAGAGGACTGGCTGGGTCAGGTTGGGTTCTAACTGCCAGGAATGTAAGCCTGCAGCCAGTGGTGTGTCAGTACAGCTCAGACTGAAGCAGGAAGCAGTGCTCCCATGTTCACACAGGCCCCAGCTACCTCTCTATCTTCCAGTTGACATCTCTTTCTCTCTCTATTTCTCTCTTCAGTAGATATCCCAATGGGCACACACTGGTTGAAGCAACATTGTTTCCACATGAGTTCAATGAAATTACATTGAACCAAAGTGGAATAGACGTTGAATTGACGTCTGTGTCCAGTGGGTATCTCTCTCTATATCCCTACCCCTCTTCCTCTTCCCTCTCTTCCCCTCTCTCCCCACCCCCCTCTCTCTCTGTTTCCCTCTCTACCTCTACCCCCTCCCTCTCTCTCTCTCTCTCTCTCACTCCCTCTCTACCTATATCCCCCTGCTCTGTGTGTGTGGTGATGTCACTCTAAGTGATGTTCAATAAAGTATCTATTATACAGTATTGTATTCTAGTATGCTTACCGATGCCATTCAGACTAAAGGCAGAGTCAATGCCGTCTGGGATTCCGTTCCAGGAGTCAGCGATGAGCTTGGGGAAGCCAGGGTCCATCTTTTTCTTGGCTTCATTGTACCTGGAGGGGCATGATAACACACAGAGGCCATGATATCAATGTTTAGTCATGAGTACATGATACTATGTTAGTCTGTTAGGTACGAGAAAATTGAGCCGTTTTGGTTGACAAATCACAGCAGTCATGCAAGAGTTAAGTACATACAGCAACAGTATCTTACATTATCCCTGTATTAGGTAAGAGCAGAGTGAGCTGTTTTAACAGTCCATTGGAAGCTAAGGTCTCTCATTAAAAGCAGACATGGCTCAGCACAGCAGCACACCAACACATCAACACACAGTGACGTCTATAGAATTAGATTTTAAAGTAATTCTAATTCTATAGTGATGTCATCGCTACAATCCTGAGTGGATCAGACACAGGCTTTGATAGGGGTTGTGTTGTGGTGACTCACCTCCAGAACTGGTCTCCAGCGAACAGGTAGGTCTTCTGGCTCTTTCCAAAGGAGAAGGCTGCGTCAATGCCTTTCAGGTCTGTGGGCAGGCCTATAGAGGAGATCCTCTTGGGGTAGCCTTTCTCTATCTGGTCTGCATTGAAGATCCACATCTCATTGCCTATATGAGAGAGAGGAGGGGAGAGATGGCAAATGAGCACAGGTCAAGATGCTCACAGGGAAGGGTTTGTGAGGATAGAGTTTCTCTAAACTCTTACCTTATCATTAGCCACAGAGAGACAATGATCATAGGAGTTGGGAAGACAGCACAAACAGATCTGGGGCCAGGCTAACATTTGATCATATCTTGTGGTTAGGGAGGACTGGATAAATTATTGAGGAAATGTGACTCCTAGCTTTACAATTGAAGGGCTGGATGGAAAATAAATGGTTCTGTTCTACAAGGCCAAGCATTAATCTTCTTAAATAGAGACACTATGTTTTGGAAGGGCTCTGATTTCATGGAGCTTTTCTAAAGGAGAATGGCATGCTTCTACAATGCATGTATTATAAACCACTAATAACTACTTACAGTACTAATGTCCAAAATGTCCAAACCACATACTAGCAGTTTACTTGACTGAAATACTAAAAGACACACTTATGATTCTCCTAACGGTGAACTTCTTAGAAATAGGATGTTATTGACTGGAAATTGTCACAGCTGTTTAACGGTGATAGAGAGAGGAAACAGACATGAAAATGTCTGTGTTTTTCTGATCAAGTCAATAAGCACAACAATGAAATGCATATATGCAAGCGTGCAATCCTGGATTGTTCTCCTGTGTATCAACAGTGAATGACAACTAATCTACATACTCTCCCATTCATACATACCAAAATAACTGTATGTATGTATTAGGGTTGAATGGTGAGAAACCGGTTACTGAGATTTACCACTCCCCTTTCCCAGGATAAATACAGTAACTGAGAAACCGGTTACTGAGATTTACCACTCCCCTTTCCCAGGATAAATACAGTAACTGAGAAACCGGTTACTGAGATTTACCACTCCCCTTTCCCAGGATAAATACAGTAACTGAGAAACGGGTTACTGAGATTTACCACTCCCCTTTCCCAGGATAAATACAGTAACTGAGAAACCGGTTACTGAGATTTACCACTCCCCTTTCCCAGGATAAATACAGTAACTGAGAAACCGGTTACTGAGATTTACCACTCCCCTTTCCCAGGATAAATACAGTAACTGAGAAACCGGTTACTGAGATTTACCACTCCCCTTTCCCAGGATAAATACAGTAACTGAGAAACCGGTTACTGAGATTTACCACTCCCCTTTCCCAGGATAAATACAGTAACAGAGAAACCGGTTACTGAGATTTACCACTCCCCTTTCCCAGGATAAATACAGTAACTGTGAGAAACCGGTAAATTATAATAAATTATTTATATGAACAGCATGGTGTGAAATGGAATTGTTAAATTATTTGCAATTTCTAAATCTTACATTTCTACGGCCTCTGCATGATGAATCAACGCTCAGGGTGGGGACAGAGAGCCCATCTCAGGGTGGGGACAGAGAGCCCATCTCAGGGTGGGGACAGAGAGCCCATCTCAGGGTGGGGACAGACAGCCCATCTCAGGGTGGGGACAGACAGCCCATCTCAGGGTGGGGACAGACAGCCCATCTCAGAGTGGGGACAGACAGCCCATCTC
This sequence comes from Oncorhynchus clarkii lewisi, assembly GCF_045791955.1. NCBI lineage: Eukaryota > Metazoa > Chordata > Actinopteri > Salmoniformes > Salmonidae > Oncorhynchus > Oncorhynchus clarkii. Next base: position 76,125,867 of record NC_092152.1, on the reverse strand, counting down.
AGGGTGGGGACACAGACCATCTCAGAGTGGGGACAGACAGCCCATCTCAGGGTGGGGACAGACAGCCCATCTCAGGGTGGGGACAGACAGCCCATCTCAGGGTGGGGACAGACAGCCCATCTCAGGGTGGGGACAGACAGCCCATCTCAGAGTGGGGACAGACAGCCCATCTCAGGGTGGGGACAGACAGCCCATCTCAGGGTGGGGACAGACAGCCCATCTCAGGGTGGGGACAGACAGCCCATCTCAGTATGGAGCGTAGGTCTATATGCACAGTGAACTATCTTCTCTTCATGGTAACTTTTCTTCTTGTGACAGGTGGGCCTACATTTGCTACAGCATAGTCTATGCTCAGTAATAGAAAGACTGAATGCACCATCTCCATCTGGCTTCCAGGGGTCGCCTTGTTTTTTAACTGTAAAGATAGAACGTGTTTTGTATTGCAGCTGCAGAGTTTTAAAACAGCCTGTCACTCGAATATCGTTGCCTGTCACTCGAATATCAGTGCCCGCGCTGTCTTTCTCTCTCTCCATCAACTCCATTCAAAATAGATCATCCTGTTCTAGATTGACATACAGCCCTATATATAGATGTCCTTGCCTACCGCTATCAGGTAATACATTCAATAAGGTATAATTATTAATTAATTAATTAATTAATAATTCAACCTTATATTTAGCCAATTAATGATGGGTTATGCATAATAAGCTTATAACTTATAGCCTCTGTGTCTTGTGCAATACCCAAGCATCTCTGCTCCCCTGGCCTCCTTAAAAAACGCCCCTTAGCTCTTGGAGTTCCATGCAGGAAAAGCCAGACTAGAATAGCTTGCTGGACAATAGACAATTATACCAGTAGACTATATCGAAGAGGGACGCAAGCTCTTTTTTTGCTGAATGTTAAATACAGCAGCCAATAGAACTCACAGGTAGTTTGAAAGAAGAGTGAACTCACGATGGTGGTAGGTTATAACAGTTATTTATTCAGACCCAGAACCATTCAATCTTCATGAAGAGAAGTGAAAGCCTTCTGCATCTAATCCTGGTTCTATATTACTCAAGGATGCCATTAGAGTGATTAAGATAAGGACATCAAAACTGATTTAATTTAACTGTTGAAAGCGAGGAAGAAATGAAGCGTCAGCCTACTAATTGTACAAATTCCAAAATGAAAATCACATTTCTAGGCTAATACATATAACCTTGTAGGCCACATGTGCTGCTTCAGAATTGCATGTTCTATTCTGCTTTATCATGGTTTGAATGATGTGTGTAATTCCAGCCCATATAATACAGTATAATACAATACATTACAGTAATACTGTTCACACTCAAAAAGACTAGTCTACGGGAGATAGTTTCATTTATCCACCAAAAAGAGCATATTGCTAGCTACAACTATTTGGGTGTTTTGGGTTCATTAAATGTGGTTAATGTAGGGCTCATTAAATGTATTTAATATATGGCTCGTCAGGCTCAGGTAGCATCATGTTTTAATCTTCATGCTGATCAAAGCTCTAATCAAATCCAGACATATTTATATTCTTTATTGTCACGTTCGTTATAAGGATCGGACCAAGGCGCATCGTGGCATGCGTACATTCTTATTTATTTAAAGAATGAACACTGAACAAACTAACAAAATAACAAAACGAAAAACGTGAATCTATACAAACGAGTGCTGACAGGCACCTACACATAGACAAGATCCCACAAAGACCAAAGGAAAATGGCTACCTAAATATGATCCCCAATCAGAGACAATGATAAACAGCTGTCTCTGATTGGGAACCATATCAGGCCAACATAGAATTACAAAAACCCCTAGACCTACAAAACCCTAGACATACAAAAACCCTAGACAATACAAAACTAGCATACCCACCCTAGTCATACCCTGACCTAACCAAAATATAAAGAAAACAGAGATATCACAGGTCAGGGCATGACAATACCCCCCCCCCCCCAAAGGTGCGGACTCCCGGCCGCAAACCTGAACCTATACGGGAGGGTCCGGGTGGGCATCTACCCTTGGTGGCGGTTCCGTTTCTAGACGTAGCCACCCCTCTTTACGCTGATCCCTCTGCCTTTGTTGAACCGGACCGTGGATCATCGCCGGAGGCCCTGGACTGCGGATCATTGCCGGAGGCCCCAGACTGGGAACTGTCGCCGGAAAACCCAAACTGGGAACTGTCTCCGGAAGCTCTGGACTGGGAACTGTCTCCGGAAGCTCTGGACTGGGAACTGTCTCCGGAAGCTCTGGACTGGGAACTGTCTCCGGAAGCTCTGGACTGGGAACTGTCACCGGAGACCCCGGACTGGGAACTGTTGCCGGAAGCTCTGGACTGGGAACTGTTGCCGGAAGCTCTGGACTGGGAACTGTCGCCCGAAGCTCTGGACTGTGGAGCCGCAATGGAGACCTGATGCGTGGTGCCGGCACTGGTGGTACCGGGATGAAGACATGCATCTCAGGGCAAGTGCGGGGAGCAGGCACAGGACGTACTGGACTGTGGAGGCCTGGTGCGTGGGACCGGTACAGGTGGCACCGGGCTGAAGACACGCACCTCAGGGCAAGTGCGAGGAGCAGGCACAGGACGTACTGGGCTCTGGAGGCGCACTGGAGGTCTGGTGCGTGGTGCCGGCACTGGTGGTACCGCACTGGTGACACGCACCTCAGGGCGAGTGCGGGGAGCAGGCACAGGACGCACTGGACTGTGGAGGCGCACTGGAGATCTGGAGCGTAGAGCTGGCACAATGCGTCCTGGCTGGATGCTCACTTGAGCCCGGCAAGTGCGGGGCGCTGGCACAGGACGCACTGGGCTGTGCAGACGCACCGGAGACACAGTGCGCAGAACCGGCGCCGGATATCCTGGTCCAAGGCGGTGTACTGGAGACCAGGAGCGCTGAGCCGGCACCATCCGTCCTGGATGGCACCATCCGCCCGGCAAATGCGAGGAGCTGGAATAGAGCGCACCGGGCTATGAATGCGAACTGGAGACACCGTGCGCGTAACACGGTGTCTGCCCAGTCACACGCTCCCCACGGTAAGCACGAGGAGTTGGCTCAGGTCTAACCCCTGACTCTGCCAATTTCCCCGTGTGCCTCCCCCCAAATGTTTTGGAGCTGCCTCTCGGGCTTCCATGCTAGCCGTGTCCCCTCGTATCATCGCCGTTCCTCCTGCGCTATCTCCACCTGCTTCCATGGCAGGGTCTTGTTCCCTGCCATTACCTCCTCCCAGGTCCAGGATGTCCTCCACACATCTTTCTCCCGGGCCCAGGATGTCCACTCCTCTTGAACATGCTGCTTGGTCTTTTTGTGGTGGGATCTTCTGTCACGTTCGTTATAAGGATCGGACCAAGGTGCAGCGTGGTATGCATACATTCTTATTTATTTAAAGAATGAACACTGAACAAACTAACAACATAACAAAACAAAACGTGAAGCTATACAAAATAGTGCTGACAGGCAACTACACATAGACAAGATCCCACAAACACCAAAGGGAAATGGCTACCTAAATATGATCCCAAATCAGAGACAATGATAAACAGCTGTCTCTGATTGGGAACCATATCAGGCCAACATAGAATTACAAAAACCCCTAGACCTACAAAACCCTAGACATACAAACCCCCTAGACATACAAAACCCCTAGACAAGACATGTATGTATGTATGTATGTATGCGTGTACAGTGCATTCGGAAAGTATTCAGACCCCTTGACTTTTTATACATTTTGTTATGTTACAGCCTTATTCTAAAATTGATTAAATTGTGTTTTTTCCTCAACAATCTACACACAATACCCCATAATGACAAAGCAAAAACGAGACATTAAGAGACTGAAGCCACTCCCGCGTTGTCTTGGCTGTGTGCTAAGGGTCGTTGTCCTGTTTGAAGGGGTACCTTCGCCCCAGTCTGAGGTCCTGAGCACTCTGGGGCAGGTTTTCATCAAGGATCTCTCTGTACATTGCTCCTTTCATCTTTGACTCGATCCTGACTAGTCTCCCAGTCCCTGCTGCTGAAAAACATCCTCACAGCATTATGCTGCCACCACCATGCTTCACCTTAGGAATGGTGCCAGGTTTCCTCCAGACGTGACGCTTGGCATTCAGGCCAAAGAGTTCAATCTTGGTTACATCAGACCAGATAATCTTGTTTCTCATGATCTGAGAGTCGTTAGGTGCCTTTTGGCATACTCCAAGCAGGGTATCATGTGGCTTTTACTGAGGAGTGACTTCCGTCTGGCAACTCTACCGTAAAGGCCTGATTGGTGGAGTGGTGCAGAGATGGTTGTCCTTCTGGAAGGTTCTCCCCATCTCCACAGAGGAACTCTAAAAGCTCTGGTCACCTCCCTGACCAAGGCCCTTCTCCCCCTATTGCTCAGTTTGGCCAGGCGGCCAGCTCTAGGAAGAGGCTTGGTGGTTCCAAACTTCTTCCATTTAAGAATGATGGAGGCCACTGTGTTCTTGGGGACCTTCAATGATGCAGATTTTTTTTGGTACCATTCACCAGATCTGTGCCTTGACACAATCCTGTCTTGGAGCTCTACGGACAATTCCTTCGACCTCATGGCTTGGTTTTTGCTCTGACATACACTGTCCACTGTGGGACCTTATATAGACAGGTTTGTGCCTTTCCAAATCATGCCGAAACATTGGTGATTTACCCAATAAATTATTGGTAGTTTGGTAATTATTTAGTTGTAACATTACAAAATGTGGAAAAAGTCAAGGGGTCTGTGTGACTCTCTTTATTTTTATAGTTTATTCGCCGTTAGTCAGCACCAGCATATTTTTCCTGGGTGTGCGCCAGCTCATGTTTTTCAATCAATTGAATTTACCACAGGTGGACTTCAATCAAGTTGTAGAAACATCTCAAAGATGATCAATAAAAACAGGATGCACCTGAGCTTAATTTAGAGTATCATAGAAAGGGTCTGAATACTTATGTAAATAAGGTATTTCTGTTTTTTATTTTTAATACATTTCCCCCAAAAATCTAAAAACCTGTTTTTGCTTTGTCATTATTGTGATATTGTGTGTTTAAAAAAAAGAAGCAATTTTGGAATAAAGTTGTAACATTACAAAATGTGGAAAAAGTCAAGGGGTCTGAATACTTTCCCAAAGCACTGTATCTCAACGGTGGATGACACAACTCAGTCTCCCATACATACATTACCTGCAAAGAACACAGTCTTCTCCTCCAGTGGGTTCTCATAGGCAGCGTCGATGGTGACCGGGAGCTCAGGCCAGTAGGTGGCTACCAGCATGGGACCTGAAGGCTTGCCCCGGAAGTTGGTTGACCTGAATATGAACCTGATAGAGAGAGCAGAGAGGAGTTACCTACTGGTTCAAATCATGTAAGAGGGTGCAGAGAGGAGAGGACAGGAGACGAGAGAGGGGAGAAAAGGGGGGGGGGGGGCAGTTGAAGGGAGAGTAGAGGACAGTGGGGAAGAGAGGAGAGGGGGGAAGGCGAGAGGAGAGATGGGAGAGAAACAGCGAGAAAGGGGTGAAGGAAAGAGGGAAGGAGAGAGCTGCCAGTAGGAAAGTGGGAAAGAGAGAGAGGGGAAAGGAGGGAAGAGGGAAAGAGAGAGGGGAAAGAGAGAGGGGAGAGGAGGGAAAGAGAGAGGGGAGAGGAGGGAAAGAGAGAGGGGAGAGGAGAAAGAGAGAGGAGAGGAGGGAAGAGGGAAGAGAGAGGAGAAAGAGAGAGGAGAGAAGAGGGAAAGAGAGAGGGGAGAGGAGGGAAGAGGGAAAGAGAGGGGAGAGGAGGGAAGAGGGAAAGAGAGAAGGGAGAGGGGAAAGAGAGGGGAGAGGAGGGAAGAGGGTGCAGAGAGGAGAGGACAGGAGACGAGAGAGGGGAGAAAAGGGGGGGGGGGCAGTTGAAGGGAGAGTAGAGGACAGTGGGGAAGAGAGGAGAGGGGGGAAGGGGAGAGGGGAGAGAAACAGCGAGAAAGGGGTGAAGGAAAGAGGGAAGGAGAGAGCGACGAATAGGAAAGAGGGAAAGAGAGAGAGGGGAGAGGAGGGAAGAGGGAAAGAGAGAGGGGAGAGGAGGGAAAGAGAGAGGGGAGAGGAGGGAAAGAGAGAGGGAAGAGGAGGGAAAGAGAGAGGAGAGGAGGGAAGAGGGAAGAGAGAGGGGAGAGGGGAAAGAGAGAGGAGAGAAGAGGGAAAGAGAGGGGAGAGGAGGGAAGAGGGAAAGAGAGAGGGGAGAGGAGGGAAGAGGGAGGGAAGAGGGAAAGAGAGAGGGGAGAGGAGGGAAAGAGAGATGGGAGAGGAGGGAAGAGGGAAAGAGAGAGGGGAGAGGGGAAAGAGGAGAGGAGGGAAGAGGGAGGGAAGAGGGAAAGAGAGGGGAGAGGGGAAAGAGAGAGGAGAGGAGGGAAAGAGAGAGGGGAGAGGGGAAAGAGAGAGGGGAGAGGAGGGAAGAGGGAAAGAGGGGAGAGGAGGGAAGAGGGAAAGAGGGGAGAGGAGGGAAGAGGGAAAGAGAGAGGGGAGGGAAGAGGGAAAGGGAGAGGGGAAAGAGAGAGGAGAGGAGGGAAAGAGGGAAAGAGAGAGGGGAGTGGGGAAAGAGGGAAAGAGAGAGGGGGGAGGAGGGAAGAGGGAAAGAGAGAGGGGAGAGGAGGGAAGAGGGGAAGAGAGAGGAGGGAGGAGGGAAGAGGGGAAGAGAGAGGGGAGAGGATGGAAGAGGGAAAGAGAGAGGAGAGGAGAGAAGGGGGAAAGAGAGAGGGGAGAGGGGAAACAGGGAAAGAGAGAGGGGAAAGTGAAGGACAGTAAGAGATGTGAGATGGGAAAGTAAGGGGGAAAGAGAGAGAGGGAGAGTTTCAGCAGCCCAGGCAGCGAAGCCACAATAGCCTGATTCATTCAGCATCTGGTTCTCGTTAGGACCAGGGTTTATAGAAGCCAGGGGAACAAGACCCATCTTGCAGAGATTTCCAACAGGCAGCTGCATGAGCAACAACAGCAGCAGCTCCCCAAGTCTTTTCCATTGACCTATTTTTCAAAGAGACAGATATTTCTCAGATAGATAAAGCCTGTTAATGGTTATAAAATGCTATGCAGATATGGACAAAGTAGTCATATGATGATCTGCTATAGCAATCTATTCAAGGTTGAGGTATGTTGAATTAGTCCCACAAAACAAGCCAACCTGACCCTAAATCAGACAGGAAGACAATCCATGTCCACCTCTGATTGTGAGATAACAGGAAATTGTATAGCTGGGTCACAGAGATTTCATAATTTCTCTCATTCTTGTCACATTCTGGATGCATATGTAATACACTTCCTGCATAAAATGCAGCCAGAGAGGTTAGAGAAACCTAGCTAGCAGGGCTTTCTGTGTTCAGTGTCTCGATCCCATACAGGTCCACCTCATCACCGGCCAAACCTGCCATGATTGGGAGTTCCGTAGGGCGGTGCACAATTGAACCAGCGTCGTCTGGGTTTGGCCGGTGTAGGCCGTCATTGTAAATAAACATTTGTTCTTAACTGATTTGCCTAGTTAAATAAAGGTTAAATATATATATATTTTAAATCACTAGGCCAGTGACAGTGACAGTGAACAGTGGGTTCAGTTCAGTGGATTATTATGCAGACTTCCCACCCAGCCCTGTGCTGAGCCATTGACTGTAAATAAGGTGCTGAGCACACAGTGAAGTTAAACCACCAGCATGTCTTACTCATCCTTCATGTCCAGATCTGCTTTCCATCAACATGCTGAGACAGGAGAGATTAGAGAGAGGATTCTACCTACACCAGAGAGATTAGAGAGGATTCTTCCTACACCAGAGAGATTAGAGAGAGGATTCTACCTACACCAGAGAGATTAGAGAAAGGATTCTACCTACACCAGAGAGATTAGAGAGAGGATTACACCTACACCAGAGAGATTAAAGAAAGGATTCTACCTACACCAGAGAGATTAGAGAAAGGATTCTACCTACACCAGAGAGATTAGAGAGAGTATTCTACCTACACCAGAGAGATTAGAGAGAGGATTCTAAATACACCAGAGAGATTAGAGAAAGGATTATACCTACACCAGAGAGATTAGAGAGAGGATTCTACCTAAACCAGAGGGATTAGAGAGAGGATTCTACCTAAACCAGAGAGATTAGAGAGAGGATTCTACCTACACCAGAGAGATTAGAGAGAGGATTCTACCTACACCAGAGAGATTAGAGAGGATTCTAAATACACCAGAGAGATTAGAGAAAGGATTATACCTACACCAGAGAGATTAGAGAAAGGATTATACCTACACCAGAGAGATTAGAGAGAGGATTCTACCTACACCAGAGGGATTAGAGAGAGGATTCTACCTACACCAGAGAGATTAGAGAAAGGATTCTACCTACACCAGAGAGATTAGAGAGAGGATTCTACCTACACCAGAGAGATTAGAGAGAGGATTCTACCTACACCAGAGAGATTAGAGAGGATTCTACCTACACCAGAGAGATTAGAGAGAGGATTCTACCTACACCAGAGAGATTAGAGAGAGGATTCTACCTACACCAGAGAGATTAGAGAGGATTATACCTAAACCACAGAGAGAGGATTCTACCCACACCAAAGATATTAGAGAGAGGATTCTACCCACACCAGAGAGAATAGAGAGAGGATTCTACCTACACCAGAGAGATTAGAGAGAGGATTCTACCCACACCAAAGAGATTAGAGAGAGGATTCTACCTACACCAGAGGGATCTGCTCTCAAAAAAGTGTTAGCTGGGTGTCAACACTTTTAAACTGATGCACACTGTGTCCAGTCTAGTAGCCCTCCAGACTCCAGACATTACATTGACCCACTAGACTGGTGACTGCCCTCCAGACATTACATTGGCCCACTAGACTGGTGACTGCCCTCCAGACATTACATTGACCCACTAGACTGGTGACTGCCCTCCAGACTCCAGACATTGCATTGACCCACTAGACTTGTGACTGCCCTCTAGACATTACATTGGCCAAATAGACTGGTGACTGCCCTCCAGACATTACATTGGCCAAATAGACTGGTGACTGCCCTCCAGACATTACATTGGTCCACTAGACTGGTGACTGCCCTCCAGACATTACATTGGCCCACTAGACTGGTGACTGCCCTCCTGACATTACATTGACCCACTAGACTGGTGACTGCCCTCCAGACATTACATTCACCCACTAGACTGGTGACTGCCCTCCAGACTCCAGACATTACATTCACCCACTAGACTGGTGACTGCTCTCCAGACATTACATTGACCCACTAGACTGGTAACTGCCCTCTAGACTCCAGAAATTACATTGACCCACTAGACTGGTGACTGCCCTCCAGACATTACATTGACCCACTAGACTGGTGACTGCCCTCCAGACTCCAGACATTACATTCACCCACTAGACTGGTGACTGCCCTCCAGACATTACATTGACCCACTAGACTGGTAACTGCCCTCCAGACTCCAGACATTACATTGACCCACTAGACTGGTGACTGCCCTCCAGACTCCAGACATTACATTCACCCACTAGACTGGTGACTGCCCTCCAGACATTACATTGGCCCACTAGACTGGTGACTGCCCTCCAGACATTACATTCACCCACTAGACTGGTGACTGCCCTCCAGACTCCAGACATTACATTCACCCACTAGACTGGTGACTGCCCTCCAGACATTACATTCACCCACTAGACTGGTGACTGCCCTCCAGACTCCAGACATTACATTGACCCACTAGACTGGTGACTGCCCTCCAGACATTACATTCACCCACTAGACTGGTGACTGCCCTCCAGACTCCAGACATTACATTGACCCACTAGACTGGTGACTGCCCTCCAGACTCCAGACATTACATTCACCCACTAGACTGGTGACTGCCCTCCAGACATTACATTCACCCACTAGACTGGTGACTGCCCTCCAGTCTGTGACTTCCCTATTTATCTGTCTCTGTATTTTCACTGCTGCTTAAACATAGGGAGAAGCAGAACAAAACAAAACGGATGCACACAGAAATGAATATCCTTATGGGTCCTAGGCTATTTTTATTAACCTTGACATTGGTTGACAGCTCCGTGAAAACATATTTTTGTCTTAGGAAACAAAACACCAATAACTTTAGTAGTCTCTATCCTTATCTTTGCTTATTGACTTGAGTCTCTCCACTCCTCACTCTTTGTCTCTATATTGAATCTCTCCTCACTCTTTGTCTCTATATTGAATCTCTCCTCACTCTTTGTCTCTATATTGAATCTCTCCTCACTCTGTCTCTATATTGAATCTCTCCTCACTCTTTGTCTCTATATTGAATCTCTCCTCACTCTTTGTCTCTATATTGAATCTCTCCTCACTCTGTCTCTATATTGAATCTCTCCTCACTCTTTGTCTCTATATTGAATCTCTCCTCACTCTTTGTCTCTATATTGAATCTCTCCTCACTCTTTGTCTCTATATTGAATCTCTCCTCACTCTCGAGGTCTCTGTTCCATCTCTTCTCACTCCTCTGCTCCATGGCTCTGATAGCTAAACCATCTGGTGACCTAGAGCCAACAATGAATAACTAGGGACAAAAGTCATCCCACCACTGAAACCTGAGATACAGCCTAACTGGCCCTCTGAGTCCAGATATCTTGCAGCTATGGGTTTGGTATTGTAACTCCTCCATAGAGATGTCGGATCTTAATTTGACCACTCTTTTGTTGATGAGAATTGTCCTGCACAGCAGTTTATTCAAGTTTTAAAAAGGCTTCTAAAGTTTGTAATTTCCACTTTAGCATTTCAGACTCGATTTGCACAAACTTAAAATGTATCAACCCCCACAAAAAAAATCCATTAATTATGATCCACATAATTATTCACATTTCCTTTTGCTTCAGGATTATTTCCTTACTATAGCAAACTGGCTCAAATTAAGATCCTTCAGCCGTAACTCCCTCCGTAATGGCATTTCCCTCCATCTGAGAGACACACCCCATAATAATAGCTATCATTGAATATGTGTCATTGTTAATGATATCATGGAACTAGAACACTGCAAATCATTTTGAATGAGACAATGATCTTGCTGATGAGGAAATGGAGAATCTCTCCTGAAATCCCCAGGTCCAGTGTCTTGTCCACAACACATCACTGTATAGGTATTCTGCTAGCTTTTATCATGGTGGCTGGATATCTTGTGGATTTGGATTCTCTAGGATGTTTGAGCAGCAGACAACAGATGATATACCTAAAAAATAACCAAACTAACCCAATCAAAGATATGACTTACAGGCATAGTCAAATCATTTCTAAACTAACTATTGAGAGAAATTCTACTATTAAAACCATACTCCGGTTTTAATTGGCAGTCCTCCCTCTTTTAACAGTTAATATTACTTTGACACATGGACTGGTCTGCTCCAATGACTAACCACAGAGTCTAAAATAAGAGTCTTCAGGTTATATGTTCTTTCTGCCTGTTTCCTGTAGACAGATCAGTGGTCAGATTGATCTTCTCAAAAAGCATGTTGCCAAACAAAAGTGAAGTCAAACACGACACTGTTTATACAGTAGTTTATAGTCCACAGAACAGCCTTCAGCATGATGTTTGTCCCTGTTCCCTGAACAGCGTTAATGCATGGTGAACCACAGCGAGTAAAGACTTAACGCTTAACTAAAGCAGGACTCCATGAACTAAAGCAAGACTCCATGAACTAAAGCAGGACTCCATGAACTAAAGCAGGACTCCATGAACTAAAGCAGGACTCCATGAACTAAAGCAGGACTCCATGAACTAAAGCAGGACTCCATGAACTAAAGCAGGACTCCATGAACTAAAGCGGGACTCCATGAACTAAAGCAGGACTCCATGAACTAAAGCAGGACTCCATGAACTAAAGCAGGATTCCATGAACTAAAGCAGGATTCCATGAACTAAAGCAGGATTCCATGAACTAAAGCAGGATTCCATGAACTAAAGCAGGACTCCATGAACTAAAGCAGGACTCCATGAACTAAAGCAGGACTCCATGAACTAAAGCAGGATTCCATGAACTAAAGCAGGATTCCATGAACTAAAGCAGGATTCCATGAACTAAAGCAGGATTCCATGAACTAAAGCAGGATTCTATGAACTAAAGCAGGATTCCATGAACTAAAGCAGGATTCCATGAACTAAAGCAGGATTCCATGAACTAAAGCAGGATTCCATGAACTAAAGCAGGATTCTATGAACTAAAGCAGGATAGAGAGATTAAAGTAGACGGCACGCGTCAAAATGATTGATTGATGACCTTACGTCATTTTGACCTTTGCGTGTCCGAATATGTGCCCCCTCCCCGTCCCCCTGTTCCCGTGGTCACGTGTTATTTTGTGTTATTTCAGATCTCTATGTCATCCTTTGAAGTAGTCCAGTTGATGGATGTCTAGGGGCCTGGTTGAACTGTGGTTGTTGTGTTTGAACTTTTGGACCGGGTATGACCCCCCAGTTTTATTGCCCTTATGTTTGTTATCTATGGAGCAGGAATGTGTGTCTGTATGTGTGTGTGTGTGTTAGAAACAAGGTCCCTTGGCATTGTGTCCATTTCAGGCTTTAAACAACAATTAAACAGCCATCTAAATAATGTTTCTCAGCCTAGTTTCCTATTTAGTTATCTTTATATGTACAGGCACAGAGCTTCAAGATGGCTCCAGCCTAAGGATTTTCAGTGCATGTACACCTGGGGAGATTAGAACCCCAAAGAAAAGATCCTAAAGGTAATTTCAGGTTTATCATGACAGCCACTTTATGAAAGGCCTTTACTTATGGCTAAACAGCTTCTGCACAGCTTATTAATTAAGGCTGTGGGATGAAATGAGGTGTTTCTAGGAGGGCTTAAACAAATCTACAGTGAAACAAACATGTACACTTTACACACATATTTATTGACTTTTAAAAATACCACAGTAACATGACAGAATTTGTGCAAATGCAACGAAATCTGCTAGGGGATATTAAATGTACAACAGTAGTATTCTGTAACAAGCAATACGTGTTAAACATGTGGCACAGGCAATCATGACAGCCTCTTTATGAAAGGCCTTTAATTAGGTGTTTCTAGGAGGGCTTAAACAAATCTACAGTGAAACAAACATATACACTTTACACACATATTTACTGACATTTAAAAAGACCACAGTAACATGACCGAATTTGTGCAAATGCGACGAAATCTGCTAGTGGATATTAAATGTACAACAGTAGTATTAGGTAACAAGCAATACGTGTTAAACATGTGGCACAGGCAATCATGACAGCCTCTTTATGAAAGGCCTTTAATTAGGTGTTTCTAGGAGGGCTTAAACAAATCTACAGTGAAACAAACATATACACTTTACACACATATTTACTGACATTTAAAAAGACCACAGTAACATGACCGAATTTGTGCAAATGCGACGAAATCTGCTAGTGGATATTAAATGTACAACAGTAGTATTAGGTAACAAGCAATACGTGTTAAACATGTGGCACAGGCAATCATGACAGCCTCTTTATGAAAGGCCTTTAACTATGGCTAAACAGTTTTCTACACATCTTATTCATTAATGATGTGGGCATACCCAGGATTTACAGGCAGGAACGGTTGATCTACACATGGAGGGAAAACTTACGAGTTTTGATGGAGCGGACAAGCGTCTTTGAGTTGATGAATTTGAAATGGATAATGGTCGTGGCTAACCGGACCATCTATCTGTAAGAAATAGTAAACATTTTGGAATTATAACATGTGTTAAAATGTATGTACTAAATATTATGAATTAAATCACTGGTTTTAAAAATGTATCTCACGATTTAACGATAGGGGAAGAGGTAATTTCATATTTCGGCCAACACATCAAGAGCTAACAGGGGTGAGTGGGGATTCATAGTACAACAGGAGGCTTCGGTAACCTGCAATACGGGTTAAATATGTTTTACATACATCCACGACTGAATGGTTTCACAAACTACATTTAAAGGTTTTGTCAGAAAGCTGTAACAGGCCTCATTCACCAGTCTAGAGATGAACCTAGAGACACCAAAAACATCGCCGCTTAGAGCAGCTTGGAGATTATTACCCATGTAAGGGGGGAGCAAAAGAGTGGATTTAACCAACTCTGTACAAACCCCGACACGTGGCATGATAACTCTGACGCGTACGTCTAATGATTATTGTAGATGTTTACAACTGAGGGAGTTGACAGTAGGTAAATGAGATGTATAAAGGCAAATTGACATAACGGACCTCAAAGACCAACAGCCTACTTTATAATATAGAATGCAGGGGTGTGTACTGAACATGTAACCATTATAAAACAAAACATGTCTCGAAACACCTCCTAGTTAGGGACAGAACGCGGAGCATATACTTTAACACTATGTTACCACAGCTTTAGCGCAAACCCACAGCCCCGAATATTTAGCTGCCAGGACAGATTAAAAAAGAGATGTGAATAAGTGAATCCCGCCTAATAGATATTTCTGAAGGCTACTGGACATAGGTGATTGGGAAGCGACTGTTAGACGTAGATTCTCAGAAGCAATTTATAGTATTTCCTACAATGGTATGTTATAAAGTTTGTAATAATGTACAACTGTAGGCCTCCAATGTTTTTACATAAAAACACTAATGATGCATGTTTAAATAATAGTACAATTTGTTAATTAATTCTAACATGTCTTTAAAAAGTTAGTACTATATATTTTGGTATTAAATCAATGGTTTTAAAAAAGTATCTCACCCTTTAACGAAGGGAAAATGTCCTTTCCAGCCATCAACCCGGTCTGTCACGAAGAAAAAAGACACAGAAAATCCGGGTGCATGCGTGAGTGTGCAGGCCTCCAATGTTTTTACATAAAACACGCGTGATGCATGTTTAAATATTATTCAAATGTTGTTACTTAATTCAAACATGTCTTAAAGGTTGTACGAAATATTTTGGAATTCAATAAAAGGAGTTTTAAAAACGGTATCTCACCCGTAACTATGTGAAACGGTATTTCACATCTTCAGCCAACTCTGTCGCGAAGAAAAAGACATTGAAAATCAGGGTGCGTGCATGAGTGTGCGTGTGACGGAGCAGCAGCAGGAGTGTGTGTGTGTGTGTGCGTTTCAAAAAACAAAGGGTTTGTTTGTGTGGGTTCAACATGGGGTCCCATCTGTAGAGAATCGTTTGAAATTCAAAGTTTGAACTATCCAGCATATGACATGTCAAGGTATCGGCCGACCGCCCGGGGTTAAACCTGGATATCTAATCAACGCCCCCCAGGACCCCCCAAACAAAACGCATGACAGAACGGCTCTTTGAATTCACAGCCTTTTGGTCTAAAGCAAACATACAGTTGGTTGCATACAGGCTATCTCTCGAAACTCATTCCGTACTTTAACAAGTTAGGGACAGAACGTCTATTTTTAACACGTTTAGCACGGCTTTAGCGCAAACCCAAAGGCCCGAATATTTAACTGCCAGGACAGATAGCATAGTCTGTAAAGCCCTCCTAATGGATATTTCTGAAGGCTACTGGACATAAGTGATTGGGAAGCGACTGTTAGACGTAGATTCTCAGAAGCAAACGGCGCCCTGTCCTTTACGTAGCCCTTCACGATCACACATTTTTAGGCGTAAGTCCAAATAATCACATACCCAAGAATATTTATATATTAAAAAAAGAAAAATGTGCACTCTGAACGACGTCGTAAGACAACAGGCAGCAGTCCCAGGACAGATAACAGAGTATGTGAAGCCCTCCTAATGGATATTTCGGGAGCTGAGTAAGTGAAAAATGTATTTTAAGTTTTGTTTGAATATTATCGGGATATTATTGTAATATTAAACACGCGTTATTTGTGTTTTAAACAGGGGGGACAACGATTTTTTATTTTTTTTATTTTGTATTTTATTTTAGGTATGATGGACATCGGACACATAGGGTGACTTGGATGCATTAGGGACTCTGAACGATATCGGAGGAACCGATGAAACAGACAGTATTCGGTCTTTTTGTATGAACGTTTTTCCAAACACTCCAAGAACAGAGAATTTAAACGTCCCGACAACAACCCAGGGAACCACCACCCCCACACAACATAGTCCAGACCCCAACAACAAAAGCACAACGGTGGCCCAAGTGCATTGCGCAGAATCACCAGAGGTATTAATTCTAGGCATTTACATGTATGTTTTTAAAAATGAAGACTATTTATACAATGAAACAATGTTTTTTTATTCACACTGTTTGTAAACAATAACTTTTGCCCTCTTAGGGTCTACTTGACCTGCTTATTGATTAGAAAGTATGATTAGAAACCAAGGCTGTGGAATATATTCGCTCTCACAGGCTATGAAAAAGACAAAAGCTAGGACATTGACTCCGGAGTGTTGAACTTATGCCCACTCTACAACAACCCCGGTTGTTATATGACCCCTGAGGATCATCTACGAACGTTGGAACATCTACAACTATTGAAGATGCAAAAAGGGGTTTTCAGAAACACATTTGGTTTACAGATATGTATTATTATAAAAATAATATAACATTATTATCATAATCTAAAACACTTTAAAGGATCTCTAATTCAAGCATGCAAGGATATATATATATATATATGATACGATTACCCACTTTAAAACTGTTGCTGCAATATCACTTCTCAATGTGTGTATATTTCAAGCTTTCAACAACAATAAACAAACCAGCTCAATAATGTTTCTCAGACTTACAAACTGTTGAGTTTTCCTAGTTAGTAAAGAAACAACCACTAAGCCAAAACCCAAAAAGTTGTAATATAATCTGTATACAAGTCATTCTATACAGAAAACAGGTACATTTTGATTGATCAAGAATTCCCAATAGGTTTGTGTCACGCCCTGACCATAGTTTGCTATGTATGTTTATAGGTTTTGTTTGGTATGGGTGTGATATGAGTGGGCATTCTATGCTGTATGTCTAGTTTGTCTTTTTTCAGTGTTTGGCCGGATATTGTTTTCAATCAGAGGCCTGTGTTAGTCGTTGTCTCTGATTGGGAACCATATTTAGGTAGCCTGTGTTGTCATTGTTGGGTGATTGTCTATGTTAGGTGCTTGTGTCAGCACATTGGGTATATAGCGTCACGGTCGTTGTTCATTTATTGGCTTGTTCAGTTTACTTTGTGTTTTCGTCATCCATTAAAACGATGCATTCACACCACGCAGCGCTTTGGTCCGCTTCTTATTACCCATGACGCTCGTGACAGCATGATCTGATCCACAACCCTATTACGACAGCATATAATGCACAGTCATATGCAAAAACCATAAAACTCTGACAAGAAAACAATGAAAACCTTAACAAGACTACACGCAATGCCATTATTTTAGTTAACAGCCACCCAGGGTTGAGTTTGGTACTTTTTCTTTGTACAAGCACCATGCCTCCAAGGGCTGACAACCGTATTCCTAATGAGAAATATAGTCTAATAAAACAAATGTCTGCATAATGAAAGACATGAAAACTGTAGCCAACAATGTATTTCCATCTGTTTTAAACGTGGATATTGTCAGTAAGGTCACGGAGACTAACAACAGACAATAGTTATTGTGGGAGGTTTAGGGTTAAAATATATGGGAACGATCAGGAATGTTAGAGATTTGGTCACTGGGGCGATTTTGAAAGAGGGAGATTAGAACCACAAAGTAATAGGGGGGTAAGAGATCCTAAAGGTAATTTCATATTTCGGTCAAAACATCAAGACATACATCCACGACTGAATGGTTTCACAAACACCCTTTAAAGGTTTTGTAAGAAAGTTGTAACAGGCCTCATTCACCAGTCTAGAGCTGAACATAAAGACACCAAAAACATCAACGTTTAGAGCAGCTTGGAGATTATTACCCATGTAAGGGGGGCGCAAAGAGCTGATTTACCTCTACGGTCAAATGCATCTATAGTTTTTAATGAAGTGGTCGCTGCATTCATTTAGATGCTTTCAACATACTCTAGAACCAGTAAGAACATAGATTGAATGATAGGCTTTGTGCTATTGAGTAAGAGGCCTGAACCATTTCTAAGTAAGAAGCCACACTTTTTATATTCAGCTTCTGAATTAACTAACTCATAAATATGTTTTTAAGGCAGCTTAACGTATATACTAGTACAACATACTAGGTACAGTGCCATGCGAAAGTATTCGGCCCCTTGAACTTTGCGACCTTTTGCCACATTTCAGGCTTCAAACATAAAGATATAAAACTGTATTTATTTATTTTTTTGTGAAGAATCAACAACAAGTGGGACACAATCATGAAGTGGAACGACATTTATTGGATATTTCAAACTTTTTTAACAAATCAAAAACTGAAAAATTGGGCGTGCAAAATTATTCAGCCCCTTTACTTTCAGTGCAGCAAACTCTCTCCAGAAGTTCAGTGAGGATCTCTGAATGATCCAATGTTGACCTAAATGACTAATGATGATAAATACAATCCACATGTGTGTAATCAAGTCTCTGTATAAATGCACCTGCACTGTGATAGTCTCAGAGGTCCGTTAAAAGCTCAGAGAGCATCATGTCGAACAAGGAACACACCAGGCAGGTCCGAGATACTGTTGTGAAGAAGTTTAAAGCCGGATTTGGATACAAAAAAAATTCCCAAGCTTTAAACATCCCAAGGAGCACTGTGCAAGCGATAATATTGAAATGGAAGGAGTATCAGACCACTGCAAATCTACCAAGACCTGGCCGTCCCTCTAAACTTTCAGCTCATACAAGGAGAAGACTGATCAGAGATGCAGCCAAGAGGCCCATGATCACTCTGGATGAACTGCAGAGATCTACAGCTGAGGTGGGAGACTCTGTCCATAGGACAACAATCAGTCGTATATTGCACAAATCTGGCCTTTATGGAAGAGTGGCAAGAAGAAAGCCATTTCTTAAAGATATCCATAAAAAGTGTCATTTAAAGTTTGCCACAAGCCACCTGGGAGACACACCAAACATGTGGAAGAAGGTGCTCTGGTCAGATGAAACCAAAAGTGAACTTTTTGGCAACAATGCAAAAGGTTATGTTTGGCGTAAAAGCAACACAGCTGAACACACCATCCACACTGTCAAACATGGTGGTGGCAGCATTATGGTTTGGGCCTGCTTTTCTTCAGCAGGGACAGGGAAGATGGTTAAATTTGAGGGGAAGATGGATGGAGCCAAATACAAGACCATTCTGGAAGAAAACTTGATGGAGTCTGCAAAAGACCTGAGACTGGGACGGAGATTTGTCTTCCAACAAGACAATGATCCAAAACATAAAGCAAAATCTACATTGGAATGGTTCAAAAATAAACATATCCAGGTGTTAGAATGGCCAAGTCAAAGTCCAGACCTGAATCCAATCGAGAATCTGTGGAAAACTGCTGTTCACAAATGCTTTCCACAGATTCTCGATTGGATTCAGGTCTGGACTTTGACTTGGCCATTCTAACACCTGGATATGTTTATTTTTGAACCATTCCAATGTAGATTTTGCTTTATGTTTTGGATCATTGTCTTGTTGGAAGACAAATCTCCGTCCCAGTCTCAGGTCTTTTGCAGACTCCATCAAGTTTTCTTCCAGAATGGTCTTGTATTTGGCTCCATCCATCTTCCCCTCAAATTTAACCATCTTCCCTGTCCCTGCTGAAGAAAAGCAGGCCCAAACCATAATGCTGCCACCACCATGTTTGACAGTGTGGATGGTGTGTTCAGCTGTGTTGCTTTTACGCCAAACATAACCTTTTGCATTGTTGCCTAAAAGTTCACTTTTGGTTTCATCTGACCAGAGCACCTTCTTCCACATGTTTGGTGTGTCTCCCAGGTGGCTTGTGGCAAACTTTAAATGACACTTTTTATGGATATCTTTAAGAAATGGCTTTCTTCTTGCCACTCTTCCATAAAGGCCAGATTTGTGCAATATACGACTGATTGTTGTCCTATGGACAGAGTCTCCCACCTCAGCTGTAGATCTCTGCAGTTCATCCAGAGTGATCATGGGCCTCTTGGCTGCATCTCTGATCAGTCTTCTCCTTGTATGAGCTGAAAGTTTAGAGGGACGGCCAGGTCTTGGTAGATTTGCAGTGGTCTGATACTCCTTCCATTTCAATATTATCGCTTGCACAGTGCTCCTTGGGATGTTTAAAGCTTGGGAAATTTTTTTGTATCCAAATCCGGCTTTAAACTTCTTCACAACAGTATCTCGGACCTGCCTGGTGTGTTCCTTGTTCGACATGATGCTCTCTGAGCTTTTAACGGACCTCTGAGACTATCACAGTGCAGGTGCATTTATACAGAGACTTGATTACACACATGTGGATTGTATTTATCATCATTAGTCATTTAGGTCAACATTGGATCATTCAGAGATCCTCACTGAACTTCTGGAGAGAGTTTGCTGCACTGAAAGTAAAGGGGCTGAATAATTTTGCACGCCCAATTTTTCAGTTTTTGATTTGTTAAAAAAGTTTGAAATATCCAATAAATGTCGTTCCACTTCATGATTGTGTCCCACTTGTTGTTGATTCTTCACAAAAAAATAAATAAATACAGTTTTATATCTTTATGTTTGAAGCCTGAAATGTGGCAAAAGGTCGCAAAGTTCAAGGGGCCGAATACTTTCGCATGGCACTGTACCTAGTATGTTGTACTAGTATATACGTTAAGCTGCCTTAAAAACATATTTATGAGTTAGTTAATTCAGAAGCTGAATATAAAAAGTGTGGCTTCTTACTTAGAAATGGTTCAGGCCTCTTACTCAATAGCACAAAGCCTATCATTCAATCTATGTTCTTACTGGTTCTAGAGTATGTTGAAAGCATCTAAATGAATGCAGCGACCACTTCATTAAAAACTATAGATGCATTTGACCGTAGAGGTAAATCAGCTCTTTGCGCCCCCCTTACATGGGTAATAATCTCCAAGCTGCTCTAAACGTTGATGTTTTTGGTGTCTTTATGTTCAGCTCTAGACTGGTGAATGAGGCCTGTTACAACTTTCTTACAAAACCTTTAAAGGGTGTTTGTGAAACCATTCAGTCGTGGATGTATGTCTTGATGTTTTGACCGAAATATGAAATTACCTTTAGGATCTCTTACCCCCCTATTACTTTGTGGTTCTAATCTCCCTCTTTCAAAATCGCCCCAGTGACCAAATCTCTAACATTCCTGATCGTTCCCATATATTTTAACCCTAAACCTCCCACAATAACTATTGTCTGTTGTTAGTCTCCGTGACCTTACTGACAATATCCACGTTTAAAACAGATGGAAATACATTGTTGGCTACAGTTTTCATGTCTTTCATTATGCAGACATTTGTTTTATTAGACTATATTTCTCATTAGGAATACGGTTGTCAGCCCTTGGAGGCATGGTGCTTGTACAAAGAAAAAGTACCAAACTCAACCCTGGGTGGCTGTTAACTAAAATAATGGCATTGCGTGTAGTCTTGTTAAGGTTTTCATTGTTTTCTTGTCAGAGTTTTATGGTTTTTGCATATGACTGTGCATTATATGCTGTCGTAATAGGGTTGTGGATCAGATCATGCTGTCACGAGCGTCATGGGTAATAAGAAGCGGACCAAAGCGCTGCGTGGTGTGAATGCATCGTTTTAATGGATGACGAAAACACAAAGTAAACTGAACAAGCCAATAAATGAACAACGACCGTGACGCTATATACCCAATGTGCTGACACAAGCACCTAACATAGACAATCACCCAACAATGACAACACAGGCTACCTAAATATGGTTCCCAATCAGAGACAACGACTAACACAGGCCTCTGATTGAAAACAATATCCGGCCAAACACTGAAAAAAGACAAACTAGACATACAGCATAGAATGCCCACTCATATCACACCCATACCAAACAAAACCTATAAACATACATAGCAAACTATGGTCAGGGCGTGACACAAACCTATTGGGAATTCTTGATCAATCAAAATGTACCTGTTTTCTGTATAGAATGACTTGTATACAGATTATATTACAACTTTTTGGGTTTTGGCTTAGTGGTTGTTTCTTTACTAACTAGGAAAACTCAACAGTTTGTAAGTCTGAGAAACATTATTGAGCTGGTTTGTTTATTGTTGTTGAAAGCTTGAAATATACACACATTGAGAAGTGATATTGCAGCAACAGTTTTAAAGTGGGTAATCGTATCATATATATATATATATATCCTTGCATGCTTGAATTAGAGATCCTTTAAAGTGTTTTAGATTATGATAATAATGTTATATTATTTTTATAATAATACATATCTGTAAACCAAATGTGTTTCTGAAAACCCCTTTTTGCATCTTCAATAGTTGTAGATGTTCCAACGTTCGTAGATGATCCTCAGGGGTCATATAACAACCGGGGTTGTTGTAGAGTGGGCATAAGTTCAACACTCCGGAGTCAATGTCCTAGCTTTTGTCTTTTTCATAGCCTGTGAGAGCGAATATATTCCACAGCCTTGGTTTCTAATCATACTTTCTAATCAATAAGCAGGTCAAGTAGACCCTAAGAGGGCAAAAGTTATTGTTTACAAACAGTGTGAATAAAAAAACATTGTTTCATTGTATAAATAGTCTTCATTTTTAAAAACATACATGTAAATGCCTAGAATTAATACCTCTGGTGATTCTGCGCAATGCACTTGGGCCACCGTTGTGCTTTTGTTGTTGGGGTCTGGACTATGTTGTGTGGGGGTGGTGGTTCCCTGGGTTGTTGTCGGGACGTTTAAATTCTCTGTTCTTGGAGTGTTTGGAAAAACGTTCATACAAAAAGACCGAATACTGTCTGTTTCATCGGTTCCTCCGATATCGTTCAGAGTCCCTAATGCATCCAAGTCACCCTATGTGTCCGATGTCCATCATACCTAAAATAAAATACAAAATAAAAAAAATAAAAAATCGTTGTCCCCCCTGTTTAAAACACAAATAACGCGTGTTTAATATTACAATAATATCCCGATAATATTCAAACAAAACTTAAAATACATTTTTCACTTACTCAGCTCCCGAAATATCCATTAGGAGGGCTTCACATACTCTGTTATCTGTCCTGGGACTGCTGCCTGTTGTCTTACGACGTCGTTCAGAGTGCACATTTTTCTTTTTTTAATATATAAATATTCTTGGGTATGTGATTATTTGGACTTACGCCTAAAAATGTGTGATCGTGAAGGGCTACGTAAAGGACAGGGCGCCGTTTGCTTCTGAGAATCTACGTCTAACAGTCGCTTCCCAATCACTTATGTCCAGTAGCCTTCAGAAATATCCATTAGGAGGGCTTTACAGACTATGCTATCTGTCCTGGCAGTTAAATATTCGGGCCTTTGGGTTTGCGCTAAAGCCGTGCTAAACGTGTTAAAAATAGACGTTCTGTCCCTAACTTGTTAAAGTACGGAATGAGTTTCGAGAGATAGCCTGTATGCAACCAACTGTATGTTTGCTTTAGACCAAAAGGCTGTGAATTCAAAGAGCCGTTCTGTCATGCGTTTTGTTTGGGGGGTCCTGGGGGGCGTTGATTAGATATCCAGGTTTAACCCCGGGCGGTCGGCCGATACCTTGACATGTCATATGCTGGATAGTTCAAACTTTGAATTTCAAACGATTCTCTACAGATGGGACCCCATGTTGAACCCACACAAACAAACCCTTTGTTTTTTGAAACGCACACACACACACACACTCCTGCTGCTGCTCCGTCACACGCACACTCATGCACGCACCCTGATTTTCAATGTCTTTTTCTTCGCGACAGAGTTGGCTGAAGATGTGAAATACCGTTTCACATAGTTACGGGTGAGATACCGTTTTTAAAACTCCTTTTATTGAATTCCAAAATATTTCGTACAACCTTTAAGACATGTTTGAATTAAGTAACAACATTTGAATAATATTTAAACATGCATCACGCGTGTTTTATGTAAAAACATTGGAGGCCTGCACACTCACGCATGCACCCGGATTTTCTGTGTCTTTTTTCTTCGTGACAGACCGGGTTGATGGCTGGAAAGGACATTTTCCCTTCGTTAAAGGGTGAGATACTTTTTTAAAACCATTGATTTAATACCAAAATATATAGTACTAACTTTTTAAAGACATGTTAGAATTAATTAACAAATTGTACTATTATTTAAACATGCATCATTAGTGTTTTTATGTAAAAACATTGGAGGCCTACAGTTGTACATTATTACAAACTTTATAACATACCATTGTAGGAAATACTATAAATTGCTTCTGAGAATCTACGTCTAACAGTCGCTTCCCAATCACCTATGTCCAGTAGCCTTCAGAAATATCTATTAGGCGGGATTCACTTATTCACATCTCTTTTTTAATCTGTCCTGGCAGCTAAATATTCGGGGCTGTGGGTTTGCGCTAAAGCTGTGGTAACATAGTGTTAAAGTATATGCTCCGCGTTCTGTCCCTAACTAGGAGGTGTTTCGAGACATGTTTTGTTTTATAATGGTTACATGTTCAGTACACACCCCTGCATTCTATATTATAAAGTAGGCTGTTGGTCTTTGAGGTCCGTTATGTCAATTTGCCTTTATACATCTCATTTACCTACTGTCAACTCCCTCAGTTGTAAACATCTACAATAATCATTAGACGTACGCGTCAGAGTTATCATGCCACGTGTCGGGGTTTGTACAGAGTTGGTTAAATCCACTCTTTTGCTCCCCCCTTACATGGGTAATAATCTCCAAGCTGCTCTAAGCGGCGATGTTTTTGGTGTCTCTAGGTTCATCTCTAGACTGGTGAATGAGGCCTGTTACAGCTTTCTGACAAAACCTTTAAATGTAGTTTGTGAAACCATTCAGTCGTGGATGTATGTAAAACATATTTAACCCGTATTGCAGGTTACCGAAGCCTCCTGTTGTACTATGAATCCCCACTCACCCCTGTTAGCTCTTGATGTGTTGGCCGAAATATGAAATTACCTCTTCCCCTATCGTTAAATCGTGAGATACATTTTTAAAACCAGTGATTTAATTCATAATATTTAGTACATACATTTTAACACATGTTATAATTCCAAAATGTTTACTATTTCTTACAGATAGATGGTCCGGTTAGCCACGACCATTATCCATTTCAAATTCATCAACTCAAAGACGCTTGTCCGCTCCATCAAAACTCCGTAAGTTTTCCCTCCATGTGTAGATCAACCGTTCCTGCCTGTAAATCCTGGGTATGCCCACATCATTAATGAATAAGATGTGTAGAAAACTGTTTAGCCATAGTTAAAGGCCTTTCATAAAGAGGCTGTCATGATTGCCTGTGCCACATGTTTAACACGTATTGCTTGTTACCTAATACTACTGTTGTACATTTAATATCCACTAGCAGATTTCGTCGCATTTGCACAAATTCGGTCATGTTACTGTGGTCTTTTTAAATGTCAGTAAATATGTGTGTAAAGTGTATATGTTTGTTTCACTGTAGATTTGTTTAAGCCCTCCTAGAAACACCTAATTAAAGGCCTTTCATAAAGAGGCTGTCATGATTGCCTGTGCCACATGTTTAACACGTATTGCTTGTTACCTAATACTACTGTTGTACATTTAATATCCACTAGCAGATTTCGTCGCATTTGCACAAATTCGGTCATGTTACTGTGGTCTTTTTAAATGTCAGTAAATATGTGTGTAAAGTGTATATGTTTGTTTCACTGTAGATTTGTTTAAGCCCTCCTAGAAACACCTAATTAAAGGCCTTTCATAAAGAGGCTGTCATGATTGCCTGTGCCACATGTTTAACACGTATTGCTTGTTACAGAATACTACTGTTGTACATTTAATATCCCCTAGCAGATTTCGTTGCATTTGCACAAATTCTGTCATGTTACTGTGGTATTTTTAAAAGTCAATAAATATGTGTGTAAAGTGTACATGTTTGTTTCACTGTAGATTTGTTTAAGCCCTCCTAGAAACACCTCATTTCATCCCACAGCCTTAATTAATAAGCTGTGCAGAAGCTGTTTAGCCATAAGTAAAGGCCTTTCATAAAGTGGCTGTCATGATAAACCTGAAATTACCTTTAGGATCTTTTCTTTGGGGTTCTAATCTCCCCAGGTGTACATGCACTGAAAATCCTTAGGCTGGAGCCATCTTGAAGCTCTGTGCCTGTACATATAAAGATAACTAAATAGGAAACTAGGCTGAGAAACATTATTTAGATGGCTGTTTAATTGTTGTTTAAAGCCTGAAATGGACACAATGCCAAGGGACCTTGTTTCTAACACACACACACACATACAGACACACATTCCTGCTCCATAGATAACAAACATAAGGGCAATAAAACTGGGGGGTCATACCCGGTCCAAAAGTTCAAACACAACAACCACAGTTCAACCAGGCCCCTAGACATCCATCAACTGGACTACTTCAAAGGATGACATAGAGATCTGAAATAACACAAAATAACACGTGACCACGGGAACAGGGGGACGGGGAGGGGGCACATATTCGGACACGCAAAGGTCAAAATGACGTAAGGTCATCAATCAATCATTTTGACGCGTGCCGTCTACTTTAATCTCTCTCAGGATTCTATGAACTAAAGCAGGATTCCATGAACTAAAGCAGGATTCTATGAACTAAAGCAGGATTCCATGAACTAAGCAGGATTCTATGAACTAAAACAGGATTCCATGAACTAAAGCAGGATTCCATGAACTAAAGCAGGATTCTATGAACTAAAGCAGGATTCTATGAACTAAAGCAGGATTTGTAAGATAGATTTGAGGGTGGTTTCCCTCCAGCCCCAGACTCAGGGTGTGAAGGGGGCAAAGCCAGGCAGGCTGAATGACTGCAGTCTTTTGAGTCCAAAAAGTCTACTTGTTTGCTTTGGACACCGTTCCAAGTCAGCAATGACAGCTATATAGTAAAGCTCACCTTAAAACCTTGAAGGCTAAAAGATGTGGCGGCAAAGTCTGAGAAGGAACATATAAACGTCCAATGAATCCTAATCTAAACCTGCTTTTCAGTCAACATTTTGTCATTTGGATTGCATGCAATTGCTTATTGTTTGGGTTGAAAGTGTTCCTAACATAATTTGTCCCAGACAGGATTAATCTGTTGTGGTGAAGAGTTCATGTTTCAGAGGGAAAGTACACTGAGTCATGGAAAGCTGAGAATGAACCACAACAGATCATGTAAGATGGAGAGATACAGAAAGCCTATTAATTTTCTCCTTTTCTACACTTACATAGGACAACCCAGTTGAAGTTGTACTGTACAGTAGGCAATGGTTTACAATCTGAATAACAGGCAGACATTTTGGTTTACCATGGTTGATACAGGATTGTGAGAGTGGTTATTATTACCAGTTGTTTCATAACTTTATACTTATCACATTATGGGATAAGCATTAGAGCTCAGACAAACAGAGAACACCACCCCCTTCATTCAAAGAAAACACCTGATTGCCAAGAGAAAAGAATGCATTGTGAGACCAAAAAAAGCCCCCTATTAAACTACCCATTGTTTGTGGTGAAATGATTTAGTTGTGCATTGTTAGGTATAACTTGTGGACTGGTCTGCTCCAATGACTAACCACAGAGTCTAAAATAAGAGTCTTCAGGTTATATGTTCTTTCTGCCTGTTTCGTGTAGACAGATCAGTGGTCAGATTGGCAACATGCTTTTTGAGAAGACAAAACAAAAGTGGATTACCTACAAGTCAAATGTTGCTCTAACCATTGGCGATCAGAAGTAATACTGTAGAATCCCCAGTAAATAATTTACCTGTCCTTGAAGAAGAAGGTCTCTCCTCTGATCTGGGCCACAGCATCAAACACCACAGGTTCATTACAGATGTCCATAGGAGTGACTGGGCCCTGGGTGGGAGGCACAGGCTTGTCTGTACCAGTACCTGAGAGGAAAAGGAGAGGCAACATGGTGAGCATTGAGTAGATGAGATTGATATCCTTCAACAAGGAGAAATGCATTTGTTACCTGCAGTACATTCACCAAAGCACTCTGGTTATGAACAGCGGGTGAAGTCATGGTTACACGTTATTTTAAAAGGTACCGTCATAATGACTTTATAACACATTCATAACCCATACATAACCCATAAGCAGTACATAAGAATTTCAAACTGACCATAGAGCTCCTGGATGCCCTTGATGTCGTCGTTGGACAGTCTAAAGTTCTTGGTGAAGGTGTACATGGGGGCCATCAGAGCACCAGGGTCCTGGGAGTGTTCCAAGCCCAGGGCGTGGCCAAACTCATGGGCCGCAACCAGGAACAGACTGTAGCCTGGACACCACCAATAGGAGTGAGAGATACAGCAACACATATTTTGGGGTGGCAGGGTAGCCTAGTGGTTAAAGCATTGGACTAGTAACTGAAAGGTTGCAAGTTCAAATCCCCGAGCTGACAAGGTACAAATCTGTCGTTCTACCCCTGAACAGCCACTGTAGGCCGTCATTCTTAACTGACTTCTTAACTGACTTGCCTAGTTAAGGTTTAAAAAAAATATATTCAGGTGAATGAAAATAGTTTCCATGTTGGGAAATTCCTGTTGGCCACTTTCCCTTCATTCTGCATAGACAATGACAATGACAATACATGAATTGTCATTGTCCACTAAACTGTAACATGTATATTTATTTGAATCATTTGTATTATTATTCTGTTTTATTCATTAATGTCATTGTCATTGTCATTGTCTATGCAGAATGAACAACCTACAAACAAACATAATGTAGTCATTGATGACATATTTACCCTGATCAGGACAGAAGCCCCACTTGCGGTCGTCGTCGTAGCTCTTGGTGGAGGCGCACCACATCTTACCGTCGCTACGTCCAGAAGCAGTGCAACTGTCATAAGTGTCTCCAAGGAACGTGAAGGGGAACACACAGGGGGAACCCTCAGAGTTTCCTCCAACGGTGGACATGGCTGCATGGGTGAACAACAATACATATTTCAGGACCAAATGGACTTTTCTTTGTGTGCCGATGAGGTCGTGCTAAAAGTTATCAACTTTGGGTTGGGTTGAATTGCTAAATGGATTTGCTTGAGAAACTACCATGACATTGACATCCGATGTATTTTGTATCTACGGTACATCCAAAACAAAACCAAATACTACTCTCCAAAAATTGGCTTTTCTTTTCCTGCATGATAATATTATATCTGGGATCTGGGTTGGTACAGCACAATACTGGGCCTGTGTAGTTTTTTAAGCAGCCTGTTTCTTATTCAGTGCTTCTTACACACAAGGCTACACTGCACGCCAGCATTCCCAACCAATTAGAACCAGATGAAAACCTCAGCCTTAAACCCCCCCCCCCCCCCTCTCCCTCCCCATATCCCACTCTCTCACTCTCTCGACTCTACCCCAAACCCCTGAGCCAGCCCCACTGACACAATGGAAAATAACCCCCGCCAGCAGCCACTCAGTAAAATACTTTTACAGTCATTCAGGAGACTAGATTGGAAACCATACGTCTGGAACATTATAACATTCTCCTACACCAATACATGGAGGCATCAGCACAGCACACCTTGACTAATAAATGCAAGCACCCACACTAGTGATGCGAAGGTTGACTCATAACCTGCAGTCCCGGGAGGATGGGTTTAGGGTCATTAAATTTGTGTGGCTGAAGGGTGGGTGGGTAGGCGGGTGGGTTGAATAAAGAGAAACAATACCTTAAAAAATCTATAAATGTATAATTCTTGTACAATATATATAGGTTACACTGAGGTTTATCTTTGATTATTTTAGGCTATCTGGTATTAGTGCATTAGCCTAAACTTCAGGGCTTAACTGTACATGTGTCAAAAAGCCTACACCGCCAATCACCAAATAATGCTTTTGGGAATGGACAGAAAGCCAAATAATGCTTTTGGGAATGGACAGAAAGCCAAATAATGCTTTGGGAATGAGCAGAAAGCCAAATAATGTTTTTGGGAATGGGCAGACAGCCAAATAATGCTTTTGGGAATGGACAGAAAGCCAAATAATGCTTTTGGGAATGGACAGAAAGCTAAATAATGCTTTTGGGAATGGACAGAAAGCCAAATAATGCATTTGGAAATGGACACAAAGCCAAATAATGCTTTTGGGAATGGGCACAAAGCCAAATAATGCTTTTGGGAATGAGCAGAAAGCCAAATAATGCTTTTGGGAATGGACAGAAAGCCAAATAATGCTTTTGGGAATGGACAGAAAGCCAAATAATGCTTTTGGGAATGGACAGAAAGCCAAATAATGCTTTTGGAAATGGACACAAAGCCAAATAATGCTTTTGGGAATGGACAGAAAGCCAAATAATGCTTTTGGGAATGGACAGAAAGCCAAATAATGCTTTTGGGAATGAGCAGAAAGCCAAATAACTCTTTGGGAATGAGCAGAAAGCCAAATAATGCTTTTGGGAATGAGCAGAAAGCCAAATAATGCTTTTGGGAATGGCCAGAAAGCCAAATAATGCTTTTGGGAATGGCCAGAAAGCCAAATAATGCTTTTGGGAATGGACAGAAAGCCAAATAATGCTTTTGGGAATGGGCAGAAAGCCAAATAATGCTTTTGGGAATGGACAGAAAGCCAAATAATGATTTTGGGAATGGACAGAAAGCCAAATAATGCTTTTGGGAATGAGCAGAAAGCCAAATAATGCTTTTGGGAATGGACAGAAAGCCAAATAATGATTTTGGGAATGGACAGAAAGCCAAATAATGCTTTTGGGAATGGGCACAAAGCCAAATAATGCTTTTCTTAATGGGCAGAAAAAGTTCACGTCAATACACAGAGACAAAAAGGACATTGTCGAAGTTGAATTCAATAAGACAAAAGCTGCGAAAGGAGAACTGAAAACAAATAGGAGGGAGGGCCAGAAAAGTCATGTTCAGAAAATATTTGGTGAAGTGGTAAAAGAGGATTATAGCAGTACCGGCTACGTTATGTGTGATGATTGTGAGGTGGTACACAAATTCCACAGCCACAAGACGGGACTTCAAATAGGCCTATGGCATGTCAAGGGAACTGTAGCCTACTGTTCAGATTGGTTAATGGAAACTGAAATCTGGACACTGACTGTAGGTCTATAACCTCTCACATAGCCTTAAAAATAACTCCTGCAGAATTAAGCATTTCTTGCAATTCCTTTTACCTCTTGGCTTGGTTTTTGCTCTGACATGTACTGTCAACTGTGGGACGTTATATAGACAGGTGTGTGCCTTTCCAAATAATGTCCAATCAACTGAATTTACCACAGGTAGACTCCAATAAAGTTGTAGAAACATCTCAAGGATTGTCAATTGAAACAGGTCGCACCTGAGCTCAATTTCAACCGTTCAACCGTTCAAAGGTTTGGGGTCACATAGAAATGTCCTTGTTTTTGAAAGAAAATAAAAAAAAATGTCCATTAAAATAACATCAAATTGGTCAGAAATACAGTGTAGACATTGTTGTAAATGTAAATGGCTATCGTAGCTGGAAATGAGCTAATCCAAGTTTATCATTTTAAAAGGCTAACTGATCATTAGAAAACCCGTTTGCAATTATGTTAGCACAGCTGAAAACTGTTGTTCTGATTAAAGAAGCAAAAAAACTGGCCTTCTTTAGACTAGTTGAGTATCTGGAGCATCAAATTAAAGTTTATTTGTCAGGTCTACAACAAGTGTAGTAGACCTTACAGTGAAATGCTTACTTACAGGCTCTAACCAACAGTACAAAAAAGGTATTAGGTGAACAATAGGTATGTAAATAAATAAAATAACAGTAATAAGACAGTGAAAAATAACAGTAGCGAGGCTATATACAGTAGCGAGAATATACAGTAGCGAGGCTATATACAGTAGCGAGGCTATATACAGTAGCGAGGCTACATACAGACACCGGTTATTCGGGCTGATTGAGGTAGTATATACATGTAGATATGGTTAAAGTGACTATACATATATGATAAACAGAGAGTAGCAGTAGTGTAAAAGAGGGGTTGGCAGTTTGGGGGTGGCGGGACACAATGCAGATAGCCTGGTTAGCCAATGTGCGGGGGCACTGGTTGGTCGGGCCAATTGAGGTAGTATGTACATGAATGTATAGTTAAAGTGACTATGCATATATGATAAACAGAGAGTAGCAGCAGCGTAAAATAGGGGTTTGGGGGGGCACACAATGCAAATAGTCCGGGTAGCCATTTGCTTACCTGTTCAGGAATCTTATGGCTTGGGGGTAAAAACTGTTTTACTCTCAAGCATTTGTGGGTTCGATTACAGGCTCAAAATTCCCATAAACAAAGCCCTTACTTCTGAAACTCGTCAGTCTATTCTTGTTCTGAGAAATGAATGCTATTCAGAAACTGGCAATAAACTGAAGATCTCGTAAAACACTGTGTACTACTCCCTTCACAGAACAGCGCAAACTGGCCCTAACCAGAATACAAAGAGAGAGAGGCCCCGGTGCACAACTGAGCAAGAGGACAAGTACATTAGAGTGTTTAGTTTGAGAAACAGATGCCTCACAAGTCCTCAACTAGTAGCTTTATTAAATAGTACCTGCAAAACACCAGTCTCAATGTCAACAGTGAAGAGGTGACTCCGAGTCTCCGAACAGATCTCAGACTGGCCAATAAAAAGAAAAGATTAAGATGGGTAAAAGAACACAGACACTGGACAGAGGAAGATTTAGAAAAAAGTGTTATGGACAAACAAATCTAAGTTTGAGGTGTTCGGATCACAAAGAAGAACATTCGTGAGACGCAGATAAAATGAAAAGATGCTGGAGGGGTGCTTGACGCCATCTGTCAAGCATGGTGTAGGCAATGTGATGGTCTGGGGGTGCTTTGGTGGTGGTGAAGTGGGAGATTTGTACAGGGTAAAAGGGATCTTGAAGAAGGAAGGCTAATCATTTTGCAACGCCATGCCATACCCTGTGGACGGCGCTTAATTGGAGCCAATTTCCTCCTACAACAGGACAATGACCCAAAGCACAGCTCCAAACTATGCAATAACTATTTAGGGAAGAAGCAGTCAGCTGGTATTATGTCTATAATGGAGTGGCCAGCACAGTCACCGGATCTCAACCCTATTGAGCTGTTGTGAGAGCAGCTTGACAGTAAGAAGTGCCCATCAAGCCAATCCAACTTGTGGGAGGTGCTTCAGGAAGCATGGGGTGAAATCTTTTCAGATTACCTCAACAAATTGACAACTAGAATGCCAAAAGTCTGCAAGGCTGTAATTACTGCAAATGGAGGATTATTTGACGAAAGCAATGTTTGAAGGACACAATTATTATTTAAATTAAAAATCATTATTTTTAACCTCGTCAACGTCTTGACTATATTTCCTATTCATTTTGCAACTCATTTAATGTATGAAATGACCCCAAACTTTTGAATGGTAGTGTACGTAAATAAGGTATTTCAGATTTTTATTTTTAATACATTTGCACAAAATTCAAAAAACCTTTTTTCGCTTTGTCATTATGGGGTAAATATATATATGTATATTTTTAAATAAGGCTGTAACGTTACAAAATGTGTGCACTGTATAATGACAGCTACATGTATCTAATTATAGACAAGTTGGCTAACAAATAGCCCACCAAAATGTTGTAAATTATAAGCAGACACATATCTAAATTAAGAAAAAAAAATATCCTGTTCCCGTCAAATAATTGTTCTGCCGTCTTTGACTGTAGCCTATAGCACATTTTCTACATTCACGGGTTAGGGATGGGTGAGGGCCTCAGATTTTCACTATCACATATAGTCGGGCGGTTGGGGATAGGTTAATAGCAATAGTGGGCGGGTGAAGAAACAGCTGACCCGCGCACAACTAACACACGCTAGCACACACACACACAACCTGGCTCAAGTACAATCGAAAGCACACATATTTCAATATAATCCTCAGATTATGGTTTCCATGCAACAGTCAGGTCTGTTGGATGCATCAGTGCCCTTAGCTGTTTGGATTAACACAGCTGATGAGGCTTGTATGCTATAGGGAAGGAGAGACACCTTTGGGCTTGGACAGTATGAACTGGGAACCCACCTGTTTCAGGGCAGAACCCGTAGGACTTGTCATTGTCATAGTTCTCAGTCGTAGCACACCAGCGGTAGCCGTCGTCACGCCCCTGAGTGGTGCAACCATCATAGTTCTCCCCTTGGAACGTGAAGGGGAACTTACAGGGAGCTCCGTCCGCGTTTCCACCCAGGGTGAACAGCACTGTAACACAGGAAGTTGAAGGAATTATCTATACTGAGTTTACAGTAGGTTTCCATAATTTAATCAAATTCCATGGCAGTTACGTTGAGCCTGAGTTTGAGTGATTTCACAGACTCAATCATAAGCTAACTGAACCGCAAAATCATTGTTTGTCAGGGTGTTACACATCCACTCTGTCCAGACTAAAATGTTTATTGCTACAGTATATCAACAGTCTATAAAACTATCAACAAGAGAAATGTTTCACAAGACTTCACTGAGTACGCCATTTTCTCAAGATCAAAGGATAACCAGTTAGGAAGTTTCATAAGACTGTTGGTCTCATATGAGTCGACTGTAAGCCTATATGTATCAATATGTCTTTGCGCTCATTTATGGTGAGTCTATACCCTAATGCCAGTACCATGGACAGCAGCAAACAGACAGACAAAAGGACTGATGAAAAGCTTCATGAATCTTGCCCAGCAACACAGAGAAGTGGGAGTATTTTATGACCCAGACAACAACACTAGTTTCCCAGAATGTACTCCCACCCATTTGGTCCCAGTCCAACAGCAACAAAGCTTCTTCTAACTAATCACAAACCTCTCATCTGGAGTAACTCCTGGCCAACTCCTCGTCAGAAACTATAGCTAAAACACCACAATAGACGTTCCTTGAGGGACTGCTGAATGCAACACTCTTAACTTTATACAGTCCATGTAGATATCAAAATGCATACTATAACTGTTTTGCACAATACATTCACAGGAAGTCTTTAGAGGAAAAAGAACAGCCATGTTGGCTCCTACTCACACTCATGGGGACAGAAACCCAGGAACTTTTTAGAGGAAAAAACACAGCCATGTTGGCTCCTACTCACACTCACGGGGACAGAAACCCAGGAAGTCTTTAGAGGAAAAAGAAAAACACAGCCATGTTGGCTCCTACTCACACTCACGGGGACAGAAACCCAGGAAGTCTTTAGAGGAAAAAGAAAAACACAGCCATGTTGGCTCCTACTCACACTCACGGGGACAGAAACCCAGGAAGTCTTTAGAGGAAAAAGAAAAACACAGCCATGTTGGCTCCTACTCACACTCACGGGGACAGAAACCCAGGAAGTCTTTAGAGGAAAAAGAAAAACACAGCCATGTTGGCTCCTACTCACACTCACGGGGACAGAAACCCAGGAAGTCTTTAGAGGAAAAAGAAAAACACAGCCATGTTGGCTCCTACTCACACTCATGGGGACAGAAACCCAGGAAGTCTTTAGAGGAAAAAGAAAAACACAGCCATGTTGGCTCCTACTCACACTCACGGGGACAGAAACCCAGGAAGTCTTTAGAGGAAAAAGAAAAACACAGCCATGTTGGCTCCTACTCACACTCACGGGGACAGAAACCCAGGAAGTCTTTAGAGGAAAAAGAAAAACACAGCCATGTTGGCTCCTACTCACACTCACGGGGACAGAAACCCAGGAAGTCTTTAGAGGAAAAAGAAAAACACAGCCATGTTGGCTCCTACTCACACTCACGGGGACAGAAACCCAGGAAGTCTTTAGAGGAAAAAGAAAAACACAGCCATGTTGGCTCCTACTCACACTCACGGGGACAGAAACCCAGGAAGTCTTTAGAGGAAAAAGAAAAACACAGCCATGTTGGCTCCTACTCACACTCATGGGGACAGAAACCCAGGAAGTCTTTAGAGGAAAAAGAAAAACACAGCCATGTTGGCTCCTACTCACACTCACGGGGACAGAAACCCAGGAAGTCTTTAGAGGAAAAAGAAAAACACAGCCATGTTGGCTCCTACTCACACTCACGGGGACAGAAACCCAGGAAGTCTTTAGAGGAAAAAGAAAAACACAGCCATGTTGGCTCCTACTCACACTCACGGGGACAGAAACCCAGGAAGTCTTTAGAGGAAAAAGAAAAACACAGCCATGTTGGCTCCTACTCACACTCACGGGGACAGAAACCCAGGAAGTCTTTAGAGGAAAAAGAAAAACACAGCCATGTTGGCTCCTACTCACACTCACGGGGACAAAAACCCAGGAAGTCTTTAGAGGAAAAAGAAAAACACAGCCATGTTGGCTCCTACTCACACTCACGGGGACAGAAACCCAGGAAGTCTTTAGAGGAAAAAGAAAAACACAGCCATGTTGGCTCCTACTCACACTCACGGGGACAAAAACCCAGGAAGTCTTTAGAGGAAAAAGAAAAACACAGCCATGTTGGCTCCTACTCACACTCATGGGGACAGAAACCCAGGAAGTCTTTAGAGGAAAAAGAAAAACACAGCCATGTTGGCTCCTACTCACACTTATGGGGACAGAAACCCAGGAAGTCTTTAGAGGAAAAATAAAAACACAGCCATGTTGGCTCCTACTCACACTCATGGGGACAGAAACCCAGGAAGTCTTTAGAGGAAAAAGAAAAACACAGCCATGTTGGCTCCTACTCACACTCATGGGGACAGAAACCGTATTTGCCGTCGTCGTCAAAGTTGTATGTGGTGGAGCACCAGAGGAATCCATCATCACGGCCCTGATTGGTACAGCTGTTGTACTCCTTCCCCATAAACATGAAGGGGAACTTACAGAACTCCCCCTCTGCATTACCAAACTTCACCTTCACAACTGTGGAGAGGAGGGGGATGGGGGTGAGGGGAGAGGTGATGATCCAAAGAGCCCAAACAGAGCTGTTTCAGATACCGTGTGGTTCAGCTATCTCCATTTCTTTTGTGAAATGTTAACCGCAGATTGCTTTAAAAACGTGCCATGTATGACAATGAATAAATAGGTGATAAGTAAAAACAAGTAGGTTTATATATTAGATCAGGATGAACTCGTATTTACAGACTTTATTTACAACTCAGACAGTACAGTCTCCAGTACCTTGTCCTTCTCCCAGGGTCCACTGCTCGTCGTCATCAAAGTGGGAGTCTCCTCCGGTGCCTGGTCCAGGAGCGAAGGCATGAGCCAGCAGACCATCTTTACCATCGAAGGGGTAGCCATCACCATGCTCTGTGGATTCACATAACAAGGTCTAAAACAAAAGGACTCAAGGCACAGATCAGTATACAATTACAGCCTTACTGGATGGATTCAACTCAGAATAGAACTGTTTCTGAAGTAGCTAGTGTTAGACTTCAACAGTGTAGGATGTATGGGATGGTGCCATGAAGACATGTCATGAAAACACGTCATTCTGGGCTTGTTTTGACCACAGACAGTGACCTCCATATGTTCTTACTTGATGTCTGGCCTCGCCACGAGAATATTGACTTTATGTGAGACACAGGGAACCCAGAGAAAGAGCAACTAGTAACTCACACATAGGCAGGCCTACGGTTCTACACTATACGATTAGCAGCACTGAGCACCCATCATCTAATCTAGTTCCCAGCCACTTCCGCCCTTTTGCGCAATAGTCGGGTGATGAGTAGCCTGGTTAAACCAGTCTGAACGAAGGTGAGAGCAGAATTAAGTCTGGTTTAACTAGGCTACTCATCATCTGGCATTGCTGACGTTTCATACAGTACATTCAGCAGGATATAAAAGTCAAAACTGTTCTGTAATACCGTACCGTTGCGGCCAAAGTTAATCATGATGTCAGCCTCTCCATCCATGAGGCGGGTGAACTTGAGTGGGGTGACGTCACTCCAGACTTTGAAGGCCCTTAAGAAGGCGTCATCAATAGTCTCCTCGTCCAGGTCAGGAGAGTGGCCTAGAATCCTGAGAGGTGGAACACAGAGAGGAGAAGAAACTGAGGAGGAGACTCATTAAACAGCTCATCCCTGGCTGAAGATGTGCTGCATGATACATCTTACATAATGGAATATTACTGTGTGATTGACTAGGTATGCTTGAGGAAATACATGTACTACAAGCAGAAGAGGGACCAACGTCAGCATATAAAACCCTCAAACGTGAGATTCAAAATGCAGAAGGCAAAAGCTTGTACACCCATCTCTCTTCTATTTACAGGACAAAAACAATAGATCAGAGCTTTCCTAAACTCCCCTTCTGGACATAAAGTCCATCAGTCTTCAGGCCTTGCCTATGACTCATGTGGTTAGAATGCTCCATGAGAGAGTCCAGCAACTAACCCCTGCTATGTGAGCCTGTCTGAGCAGGATAACGCTCTGTCTCTTGTTGTTTTGGTAAACTCCTCCCCATCTTTGTTTTTCTCCATGGTACATACAGTGAGTCTGAGTGGTCATGAGGACACAGAAAGGGCTGATGTAAACAACAGAACTTTACTCTCTTCTTAACCTCAAATAAAACATATCAAACAAGCACACATTGTACAGGAATCTTGGAGTTAGCAGATTGTGGTTGGGTTGGTGGGCAGCACATAGTTGAGGTTTTAATCTCCCCAAAACAAACTACAGGGGCTGGAGGAGTCATTCCTTTGTTCAGCAGTCAGCACATTGCACAGCAACATAGGGAGTTATATGGAGTACAACCCGACTGCACATGGGGTTCAAAGCCTATTGCACAACTCCCTATACCAAAACACTATTTGGGCCAAACAAACATGTTTTGACCACTGACCTGTAGGTGATGGCGTTTTGCTGCCACTTGGGTTTCCTGTGGAAGAAGTTGTATTGGGCAACATCAGGAACTCCACAGCGGGGCTTCTTCATGATCTCCACTGTCTTGGGGTCGATCTCGCCCGTCTCTTGCAGAGAGAAGAACTTCTGCATCTTCTTCAGGGTGTCTTTCAGCACCATGAGATTACATCTGTCTTGTGGGCAGCCATAGAACTTGTTCAGATAGTGCTGCAGAAGAGAATACAAGACAAGCCTATGAGTTGATATGGGATCTATTCTGATGCCTTCCTACTCTATATAGTGCATTCATCCATGTAGACATACTGTATCAATGAATGCATGAACATTTGTGTGCATTACACAATGAAACATCCCCACTGGGCACAGATGTCAGTTCAATGTCTGTTCAACGTAATTTCATTGAAATTAGTGGAAACAATGTTGATTCAACCAGTGTGTGCCCAGTGGGTATCCAACTATCAGGTCTGAAGCCAAAACATTATGAGTTTCATGAATTATTTGTCATTTTAAAGTAATTCACAAATGGTAGAATGGAATTTAAGTTATATCTTCCTGAATTTATTGAAAATAACCAATAAAGTAGTTTGAAGAAAAAGTCACATTACATTCCCACTATGAAAAGTTGTTTAAGGAACACTTACCAGAGCCACTTCTTTGTCTGTTTTTGGACTATCGTCTCCTGGGAACTTGATAATGGGCGAGGGGGCTGCAGAGGTTTTCTGGAGAAAGGCGATTAACTGTACCAAAAACACTTTGAGGACAAGGTGTCGGGGGCTAAATGCCGTCTGGCACCCCATCTTTCCCCGGTGGAGAATCGCTGTGTATGTAATCAGGATGGAGAAAAACAGAACGTTTCTGGGTTGGATGTCCTCTTGCCTCTTCTGTTGCTTTATCTTCTCCTCAACGGGACATTCTGCACTGCAACCCAGGTCTGCTAACTCAGTTGTGCTTACACATGCAATTTTGTATGCTGCTTTCAACGGGAAGTGTAGGCTACAGACTGCGCAGTCTCCCCAAATCGGGGAACGTTGGAGAAATGTAACCGGAGACCTGTTCCAATTACGAGTTTACTGCGTAATTCCTAGCCTCCCTTGGCATCTGTGGTCGGTGTTCTTCGCATTGTAGGCTAGGCCTATTCGTTGTATTTGCACATATATTGAAGCGGGTACAATGATGGCACGAATCCATTATAAATAGGAGATATATTGACAATGAGAGTAAATAGATAGGGAAAAATCAGCATAAAGAGTGTGCCTTTCTAGGCTACCGACGAACAGAGGCCATGGACCGCGGGACTCCAGGGAATGTCTTGTAACGCTTCGATCACACCGAAAGGACGTTTGCGCAAAATGGTATGCAGCATCATCTGGATATGTATGCAACACAAGTTCAACTTCTGCTACCATTTCTGTCAAGCCGTCTACGCATAAAGTTTGACGCATACATTCAATAAATCCAACATATGCACCACACAGAACGCACTGCAACTACCTCTGCAATGCAATGCTGCAAGGCAAACGTAGCATTTATTGGAAATGAACTTAATTCTGGTGTGCCAAAATGCAGTGACTCTGACGGTGTGTTTGAAGCTAAGTTTTACCAAATGTTTATAAGCTCCTATACACCACATTCGTCCACTCAGAGGACCAAACACCAGATCATGACATGAAATAAGGAAAGAGACAAATGTTGCGTCAAAACAACCATTTTAACAGTGACAACGAAATGTGTAGCCTAATATTGCTAGAAATAGTTAAGTTTAACAAAATGTTAAAACCACTGACAAAGTTGGAACACGAGTTCAGCAAAGTTGCTCTCTAACCAGGCCCTGAAGTTGAGAGTTCACCTGTTCTGTCCTGGCTACAAGGTGAGAAGCGCCCCGCTTAAGACCTTTCTGATTATGTTAGCAAAATGCCTACAAAATCCGTTAGCAAAAATGTTTCCCTGACACCTGTTGCTGCAAGGAACAGTACATTTAGTATCCTAGACCTAGGTGTGACTTACTACTTCATTCATAGAAGAAAAGATGCCATCTTGAAACTAAGAGTTATTCAGCTGTCCCCATAAGGAGCACCCTTTGAAAAACTATTTTTGGGTCCAGGTAGAACCCTTTTATTTCCAGGTAGAACCCTTTTGAGTTCCATGTAAAACTCTTTCCAGAGCGTTTTAAGGAGTTCTACCTGGAGCCAAAAAGGGTCCTACCTGGAACCAAAAAGGGTTCTCCTATGGGTCAGCCGAAGAACCCTTTTGGAACCCTTTTTCTAAGAATGTACCTTAGCAAACTTAGACCGCCTACTAATACTGTATCTTACAATAACAAAAAATACATTTAAAAAAAATTGTTATGTTTAACTAAAAAAATATGTATAGCTTCAAATCATGATAAGAAAAGCAATGTTGTTCTCATAGACTAGGCTACATCAAACACTAGCTATATCAAGCACTAATTCACTGTGAACTTGTCATGGAATGCACTTTATTCTGCTCTTTTTTTTCACAGCTTCTGAGAGTTTACAATTGGACCGTTTGCTGTTCGGACTCTGATGGTGAACAGTGGTGCCAATGCCAACCAATGGATGCAAAGTAAATCATCCCTTAATCTCTTCACACAGCCTCTGTGCTGATCTTGTGGGACTGTCTTTTTATTCCAAAATGTGCCTCTTGGAAAATGTATTATGGAAAATAAATGATCATCTTGGAAAATAAGTAGTCTATGGCAAAACGAAGGCAATTTCATAATTCAACTGCGGTGGTGACAATACGTCATCTCTAGTGTTGTCATGGAGATTAGAGCCGATATATCAATATCGTGTGACAATCCCACCGATAACCGATATTACATTTTTTATCTCATGCTTATCTGAACACTTGTGGCCATTCTCATGATGTGTCATTATTGTCAGTGTGTAGGAAATCAACATTTGAAGCTCATTTCTTGGACAATTGCTCTTTTGGATGGCAATTTAAGAGAACTTAATTTCCTGCTGTAATTGGCAGATATATTGGTATCGGTAAGTTTTGTCCTCCCTAAAATCACGATCTGACCCATTGGACCCATTGGCCCAATAATAGGCCTATGTTCATAGGCTGCTCAGTATGACAGGGTTGGTAGAGTATAGCAGCCTATACAACATAATGGCGGTTTGTTAAATGTGTCGAATGGCTAAACAACAGACATCGAGCAGCTTCTGCTTTGATCTTTTCCTTTCATTAGGACTTTACTTACATTATGCATTTATTTAAATTGTAGTAGACCAAGGAAACCACCAGATAAAGTCATAAAATGTAACCCATTACAACATTGCATACATGGAGGTCCTCTCAGTCTGGGCCAGATTATGCTCCATCTCTAAACTCTCAGTGTGATGCAATATGAGGTGAAAGGCTGACATCTGGTGGTCATGCTGTGCAAATACATTATGTACTGAGAGAAGTGCAGTCAGGAAAATCATGGGGAACTATTTAATTGGACACCACACAAAGCAACATAGACTTTGGCTAGTTGTCATTATCTCACTTAGAAATGTGTTTTGTTTAAAGACATAGGTGTTTCTTGACTCATGTTTGCTACCTTTGTTTCCATACAGTATGCTACTGTGCTGTATTGAACCAATGGCAATCTTGGCCCATATCATCAAGCTGAATGCAGTCCCTTTAACATTGTATTCTTGAGCTGTTGTTATACTCTAGAACAGATATATAGTAAGTAGCCTTCCACGAGCCAGGGCAGCTCATAGGAGCAGGAGCCTGCCCTGTTCGGCGAGGCGGCTTGATGTACAACTACACCCCCTGGACAAGACACTAATCTATCTATCTCCTTAATGCTTAGTGCCAAGCAGTGACTTGGTTGGGGATCGAACTCCCAACCTTCCAACAGACATTTAACCACAAGGCCACTGAGTTGGTATAGATAAATAGGCCAATAGTATTTGCTCAAATTGAACCTCTTTGATGCTTCATCATGAAAGGGTTGTGGATTTGTATCATTTCCGTCTAGTGGCTGAACAAAGCCATGCATCTCTTTCTCATCAGTAGCTCACATAAAGCAACGCTAGGCCAGCCGCATCACATAGGCTCAGGATCTCTAAGAGATATCCTAACTTCATTTGACATCTCTTTGTTTCTCCTATCACTGTGGATTACCCCTGACAGTATGACTGTGGACTGACTCCTTAATAGAGGAAGCCAAAGGACTTTACCCAGAGATCTGACAGACAGACAGACAGACAGACAGACAGACAGACGGATATACTGTAGCTAGCAAATAGGATTTCTGTGGCTTATCTCACAAACCAATTTCCTGTGCTTTTAGCCAACAGTTAATTTTTCATAGCATAGGCCTGTTTGTGGCTGAAGCAGAGTAAATGTAACATCCATTTGCCTACAATATCCTGGGCCTGTCACTGCAGAGCAGGGCTTCATTTCATGCACTGATACATGCAGCCATCTGCGCAGACTGACACGCAGGGAGTGGGACACACACACACACACACACACACACACACACACACACACACTCACACTCACTCACAGATTTCTCAAAGCTCTGACAAATAGAGAGGGATGCCCATTAAATGTACATGCACCCTGCCTTTTCCAAATAGAAAATGCTGAGGCGTGTAAACTTGGGTAACAGCTAAGTGAATGCCTTTGTGCATATGAATGCAAATTTGCAGGGGATACGGGCATAAAGAGATTGAGATGATAAACTTTGATTTGCATGTAAATTGTTTCTTTTATTCTCTGTTTGTTTACTGCCACAGCTCCTTTAGATTGAAGGCAGCGAC
The DNA here is from genome assembly GCF_045791955.1 of Oncorhynchus clarkii lewisi. NCBI lineage: Eukaryota > Metazoa > Chordata > Actinopteri > Salmoniformes > Salmonidae > Oncorhynchus > Oncorhynchus clarkii. The sequence goes on along the minus strand of NC_092152.1, from coordinate 76,082,332 downwards.
TCTCAAGTTCTCGCTCCTCCATGTGTGTGTGTACGTGCGTGTGTGTTCTTGTTGTTTTGATTGCAAATGTCTGCATGTTTTGATCTCCTCCTTTGTATTTTATGTCGTCCTGATGGTTGACATTTAAAGGGAAACAAACCTGATTGTAATAGAATATGCCGTATAGTACTTCTATAATTTACAGTATATAACTTCATACATAGCACAGGGCCTAAACATAATCATAAACATCCCACATATATTTGATTTACAGTTTTTTACAATCACTTTGGCACTAATTTCGGAACCTTGATGTCATTTTTCAAAACTCTAGACACAAAACTCACAACCAATGATCAAAATGCACATTTTTCAAAACTCTTAACACTTTTTCCAATTTCTTGGATACAATACACATAAAGCTAAGAACATTTGTTAATTGAACTAAAATCACCTTTTCAAAATAAACACAACTTAACATCAAAGTATTACCATTTCAAAATGCAATTCACACATTACATCTGAGATGACTGTCTATTCATTTCATTACAATGATCTAACTATCAATTGATACAACTGCTCAAAATGATAAGTAACTGTTGCATTACTCTTAATGTGTAGTTTTATGGAAACTGACAAACAATATTCCATGTTTAGATCATGAAAGTTTCAGGATAACGAGATCCATTATCACCAATTACCGTGGAATATGAACCAATTGGACTACATTATCTATGGCTGTAATATTTCATCATCATTCTTTATCAGACACTGTTTCTATGGTCCCATGTACCACTTTTCCAGACCATGTTTTCAGATTTGACATTACTTGTACACTCACCGGCCACTTTATTAGGTACACCTATCTAGTACTTTTGCCTCCACAACAGCCTGAATTATTCATGGTGTTGTACATTAAGAGATGCCATTCTGCACACCACTGTTTTAAACAGCTGTTATTTGAGCGTTTGTGGCCTTTCTGTTAGCTTGAATGAGTCTGGACATTCTCCTCTGACCTCTCTCATTAACAAGGTGGTTTTGCCCACAGAACTGCCGCTCACTGAATGTGTTTTGTTTATCGCACCATTCTCTGTAAACTCTAGAGACTGTAGTGCATAAAAATCCCAGGAAGGCAGCTGTTTCTGAGATGCTGGAATCACCATGTTTATTTATTTATTATTATTAATTATTTATTTTATTTCACCTTTATTTAACCAGGTAGGCTAGTTGAGAACAAGTTCTCATTTGCAACTGCGACCTGGCCAAGATAAAGCGTAGCAATTCGACACATACAACAACACAGAGTTACACATGGAATAAACAAACATACAGTCAATAATACAGTAGAACAAAAGAAAACAAAAAGTCTATATACAGTGAGTGCAAATATGTGTGGCATCAACAATCATACCACGGTCAAAGTTGCTTAGATTACTCATCTTGCCTGATCTAATGTTTGGTCGAACAACATTTAAATCTCTCTACTCTATACTCTATATATTGAGTTGCAGGCAGCCACATGATTCGCTGTTCGAATGAAACCTTCCTTGATGAGCTAAATCAGGTCTGTAGAGCTAATGACGTTTTACTGTATTTTTTTAGCTAATTATTTTTGCTTTGATTCAAAGAAACCTATGTTGTGATTTTATTGTATTTCATCAATTAATGTCATATTTTGTTCAATGATTCCACTGTGTCTGTAGTATTCTCTCTAATAGTCCTTTTACAGTGACGTGTAGTAGCATAATGAAGCATGTGTCACATATTTTGTACTACAAAATTTAATTATTGTACGAACAACTACACAGTGAAACGATCGGTATCTTCTGTGTGGGTGATCTAAATGAATGGTCCTATGGTATTTCATGATAAATTTGTTATTTGAACCAATGATTCTGCAAGTGCAAGGTTTCTTTAAAGATATGAATGCACAATGCAATGTGTTACAAGTGATGACCATTTTGAGTTTTGTCTAGAGCTTTGAAAAATGACGACAAGGTTCTGAAATTAGTGTCAAAGTGATTGTAAAAAACTGTAATGGCTAGCAGAGATTTTTTTCCATAGGGAAGATGTTCAGTGTATGTGCAATATGCTTACTCTAGTCTTCTCAAATCAAATCAAATTGTATTTGTCACATGCTCCAAATACAACAGGTGTAGGTAGACCTTACCGTGAAATGCAAACTTACAAGCCATTAAAACCTGTCTAGGACTGGGGTTCCGCTAGCGGAATTCTCATTAATCCAGCCACAGTGTCTGATTTCAAAAATGCTTTACAGCGAAAGCTCCACAAACTATTATGTTAGGTCACCACCAAGCCACAGAAAAACCCAGCCATTTTTCCAGCCAAAGAGAGGAGTCACAAAAAGCACAAATAGAGATAAAATTAATCACTAACCTTTGATGATCTTCATCAGATGACACTCATAGGACTTCATGTTACACAATACATGTATGTTTTGTTCGATAAAGTGCATATTTATATAAAAATAATCTCATTTTATATTGGCGCGTTACGTTCAGTAGTTCTAAAATATGCAGTGATTGTGTAGAGAGCCACATGAATTCACAGAAATACTCATTATAAATGTTGATGAAAATTCAAGTGTTATGCATGGAACTTTAGATACACTTCTCCTTAATGCAACCGCTGTGTCATATTTCAAAAAATCTTTACGGAAACAGCATAATCTGAGTACGGCGCTCAGAGCCCAAACCAGCCAAAATAAATATCCGCCATGTTGCGCAGTCAACATTAGTCAAAAATAGCATTATAAATATTCACTTACCTTTGATGATCTTCATCAGAATGCATTCCCAGGAATCGCAGTTCCACAATAAATGTTTGTTTTGTTCGATAATGTCCATCATTTATGTCCAAATAGCTTCTTTTGTTAGGGCGTTTGGTAAACAAATCCAAACGCGCGTTCAGGTCCAGTCGGACGAAAAGTTCAAGAAGTTATATTACAGGTCGAAGAAACTTGTCAAACTAAGTATATAATCAATCTTTAGGATGTTTTTATCATAAATGTTCAATAATGTTCCAACTGGAGAATTCCATTGTCTGTAGAAAAGCAATGGAATGAGAGATACCTCTCATGTGATTGCGCGTGACTGAGAACGAGGCTGCTGCCAGACCCCTTAGTCAAACAGCTCTCATTCGCTCCCACTTCCCAGTAGAAGCCTGAAACAACGTTCTAAAGACGGTTGACATCTAGTGGAAGCCTTAGGAAGTGCAAAATAACCCATATCCCACTGTGTATTCGATAGGGGTTGAGTTCAAAAACTACAAACCTCAGATTTCCCACTTCCGGTTTGGGTTTTTTCTCAGATTTTTGCCTGCCTTATGAGTTAGGTTATACTCATAGACATCATTCAAACAGTTTTAGAAATGTCAGAGTGTTTTCTACCAATACTAATAATAATATGCATATATTAGCATCTGGGTGTCACGCCCTGGTCTTAGTATTTTGTGTTTTCTTTATTAATTTGGTCAGGCCAGGGTGTGACATGTTTTTTTTTATGTGGTGTGTTTTGTCTTGGGGTTTTTTCGTACGTATTGGGATTGTGGCTTAGTGAGGTTTTCTAGGTAAGTCTATGGTTGCCTGAAGTGATTCTCAATCAGAGGCAGGTGTTTATCATTGTCTCTGATTGGGAACCATATTTAGGCAGCCATATTCTTTGAGTGTTTCGTGGGTGATTGTTCCTGTCTCTGTGTTTGCACCAGATAGGGCTGTTTTAGGTTTGCACTTTCCTTGTTTTGTTAGTCTGTTAATGTATAGTTTTCTTCATTAAAAGAACCATGAATAGAAACCATGCTGCGTTTTGGTTCGCCTCTCCTTCACCACAAGAAAACCGTAACACTGGGACTGAGTAGGAGGCAGTTTACTCTGGGCACACTATTCATCCAAAAGTGAAAATGCTGCCCCCTACCCCAAATAAGTTTTAAACCAACAATGCAGTTCAAGAAATAGAGTTAAGAAAATATTTACTAAATAACCTAAAGTACAAAATAAAATGAAAAGTAACTCAATTAAAATAACAATAACGAGGCTATATATAGGGTTACAGCTTAGTCTATGTAATTTGTACATGTACAAAAAGTACAAAATGACATGTATTTAAGTATTTTTGTTGTTGTAGTTGTGACATTAACATGAGAATGTTCAAAAAATTTGAATTTAAGTAAAATGTTTTAATTCTATTTTGTAAGTGTGAATGAAGGTGTCTATAATATAATTTAAAAAATATATACAATGGTGGGGGAGTGCCAAGATGGAGGCACGGTAGCTTCAAAACAGCGCCCCCTGTCAGTCATGTAGTGTATGTATAAATCACTTGATGTGACAAGGGATGGGAATGGGACAGACTAGACATGAAGAGTTTCTTCTACTGTATCAAGCCTCTCCAGTGGTCCTTGGTCTGCTCCAGTACTACTGATTGACCCCAGTCTAACAGAAGACACATACACGTACACACACACACACACACACACAAGCCATGCAGATCCTCTGATGAATCACCAAACCTCTTCATGATACTCTAAATGTCCAACCTGGTAAAAGTCACAGTTCCTCTACATACACTTCCACCGTCTCCTCTCACTCAAAGTTGTAGAGAGGTTCTGGTAGTAGTAGAACTTAGGAGGATGGAGTGGCACACACAGCTTTGAGTGAAACAGACTGGAACTGGAAAAGCCATGTCCCTCCTTGCATTCCTTAGTGTTCGAGTCGATGTGGTGGAATGGAATCGTAGTTGTTATGTTGAGAGCAATTAAGACTGATGCAGAGAGGTTGATAATCAGTCTGGTAGGATTGGTTGTTTGAAATGATTAAGCAATGGTTGCTGAGTAAACAAATCCCAACATCTTCCCCCTGACCAATTAATTTATTTTAGGTAAGATAATATGGCTAAGCACTGTGTTAGCGAATAGTATGACACATATTATATCACTCAGTTTGAAACATTGTGATGATGAATTATAGAACATACATCCATTGTCTTGGACATAATGAATTTATAAGCGCACTAAGACAGTTCAGCACTGCTGGGTCATTATTGTTGCATATTGTGTCACTGCTCCTCTCCACACCTGGGTTCAAATACTATTTAAAAACATTTACAATCCTTTATATGTACTTGGTTGAGCTTGCCTGTCGCAATTAACCAATAGAATAGTCCCAAAAGTGTAAACCCTTCCCATCTGGCACTTTTATATAATACGCTTTTATTAATATTTCACCTATTTGAAATATTTAAAATAGTATTTGAACCCAGGTCTGCTCCTCTTGGATGCTTGCAAACTACCAGTTTGTTGAAATGCAATGAATCACAGCTTTTGACTGACTGACGTGTTGTATGTGAAATCTGAGAGCCTGGCCCAGAGAACAACATGAACAGAATTGTTTTATTTAATGCTTTTCCCCTCCATTCTGTTTCTCTTTTAGTGTTGCCGTGTAAACACTGATGCAATAACGCATTCCATTATAGTGCTGAGAGGAAGAGACTTGCGTCTCGTCTCCCGTGGCTCCTCTCCATCTCAATAATAGGTCAACAGCTGTATTTGAAAAATGTATAACATTTTGATCAGTTGCAAAGGTTAGCAGCGGTGGCGGTGCTCCGAGATGCAATTGGAGCTCAGATCAGCAGTGAATCTATATGGAGATGAGGGAGGAAGAGGTGGCTTTGATGAGTGCAGCATGTAAATGATTTGAATTGTGTTTATAGGACATGGGGCCGACCCCGGCCCTGCGTCACTACAAGGCGGAGATCCTCATGCTCCTGCTGCTCCACTCTGTGGTGGGGCCTCGCAAATACACATCATAGAAATTACCAAGAGAGAGCAAGGCATCAGAACCCAGTCTTTGGGCTTTATTCTCTCTCTGTCTCTCTTTTATTTGTTTTCTTCCTTAACCTCCATGACTGTCAGACAACAGGGATTTAGATTAGGCATCAGAGTTTTTAATGTGAAGTAGTACATATATCATTTTGTCATCTCAATAGAAGACAGCTAAACAATCAGTTTGTAAAAGAATCAGCACCACTAGGCAATGATGGCACCGTTGGGCCTGTATGTATATGTTTTAGAGAAATTCAAATATTGATGCCTTTTTCACGTCTAAGACAAATTACTCTCGAAAGATATCCCAGAGAGGTACGTACCCAGACATGGAAATGAAATATGAATGGTTACCTTGAATTGCTTTTAGTAATTGTAAAATATTCAAAGTGGTATTTATGGAATGAAAGCCTCACTCCCCTGCTTGCTATGCACAAGCTGGCAGGTTGACAGTAGGGGATTACTTTGTCAGTGGTTGTTCTGATTTGGCCATCACAGAAGAAAATGAATAGCCTTGATAAGTCATGTTCAGGTTTGGATGTACCTGCACCGATGATGAGGGATGTGAATGAAATATGATGTAAGTGAGTGAACGCATTCAGTCTGACAGTTCTAAGAGCTCTGCTGCAGATTAGCTCCTGGTGCTGTTTGTACATGTCAGGTGGGGACAGGGACAATTGTGTTTCTAGTGATTACTGTTTTTGAAGGAAATTATCATGATGAGTATAAATTACATGTAGTCAATCAATGGTCTTAATTTCTTTACCCGTGGCTTGTGTATGATTTAAAGAGCATATCACGTTTTGTTTTAAAGAGCTATAATGTATTTTCCAGAGTCCTATTTCTGATCCCAAGCTAGAAATTTAGCTTCCTTCCTTCTTCAAAAGATTGACATATGTCATAAGTGCTTTGTGATAGAAGAACACATGTGAGATTCCATATTTTAGTAAATGCGCTCCAGTTGTTAGGTTTGACCTATAGTAAATCTCATGAGAAAAGAAAATGATGGTAGAATAGTAACTACCTGATGACTGACTCTTAATGGAGGGTATGGTTAGGCACTTTAGAAGGACATGTTCCCAGGCCCCATTACCTTGTCTCTGGGGAGAGGGAGAGCAGATGCCAAGGCCCAGGCTAGGAGAACACAAATCCCTCTTTGAACATGAGGTGGTGGAGCGTCTCTCTAATCCATTCTCCCTTCTCTCCTTCTTTCCAGGGGGCTCGTATCATCACCTGGCTGGCACTAATGTATTCCAACCCTAGTCTGTTGTCTTAATAATGTGTTGTTTTTTGTGTGTTTTTTGTGGGGGAGTATGACATTGTGTGTGTGACACTGTGTGCGACAGTGTGTGTGTGTGTGTGTGTGTGTGTGTATGTGTGATTGTGCTGTGATTGTGATGTGTGTGACACTGTGTGTGTCTGTGTGTGCTTAGTGGCTGAGATGACCTCATCATTGAGTATATATAGCATGTCTGCCTCTCTCTAGTCTACTGTGAGGTCTCCAGCAGCTTGTCCCTCAGGCTCGGATCTTAATTCAGAGAATGTGTAATACACCCAGGTAAGCAGGTTTAATCTGCTTTGGGCTTGCATACAGAGCAGACAGAATTTGATTTGATTTGATGTGTATCTACCCACTTTACATCAAACAGCACATTTCAACAGCTGGCCTCAATATGAGTTTTGACATGTTTTTTTAATCTTTTCTTTTAAACTTAAATCTCCCTCACATCCAAACTGGTTCAAACAAATGTCCCTCAGTCACCTTATTGGCCCGGCTTCCTGGAAAAACCTAATAGCTTTAAAGCTCAATATGGCATTGTTATGGTTTCGTACCCTCTGTCACAAATTCCAGACAGAAGTGGATTTCCTATTCCCTGTCAATAACACCCAGAGTATCACCTCTGAAAATGAGGAAGCATGATTCAATAAACCTGTCACTTATTTATTTCACTTTGACCCCGTGTTACCCTTGTTAGTCCAGGGGAGTTGGATTACCGTTGCTTTTCCACCATGTATGTAACCTTTACAGCCTTCCCAAGAAACAGAAACACATCAGACTGGCTACATCAGTTCCTCTTTGGCCTACACTGTCCACAGACCCCAGTCATTGTGCAGCTGTTTTCAAGCCCCTCTCAGAATCACACGCTGGTAAAGAAGTCGCCTGTGCTGGACATTTTTAATGTTTGTGCTTTTCTATTAACTAATTTCTGTGTTCTTTTCATGTGCTTTTCTAATAACCATTTTCTACGAATCCTCACTATCAGTAGTTGCAATTTGGCCGTACGCCCAGAACTTTGTTTTGAGAACGAAAGATATCTCAGTTTCAAGGTCTCGGCTTAGAGAGAAGAAGCCCTTGTGAGGAATTGGTCTGTCACATGTTATGAGCCAGTATTGGTCGGTCACATGAATGAAACAAAACTTTAATGATGAATTAATTATGCTAAATCATGCAAATATAACTTGTCTGTGTATTGCCATATACAGTATAAGACAACTGCTGGGACTGCCACAGCAAAGCTCCTGATTGACATGTGTACTATGGTGCATTGAGTTGGTTGGAACTTCTCCAGCGTGCTGATAGTAATAAAGAATGATTCATTTAAGATTGACTTTGAGTGTAGCTGGTTGTAATTTCCATGACACGCTGTATATATATATATATATATATTTTACCTTTATTTAACTAGGCAAGTCAGTTAAGAACAAATTCTTATTTACAATGATGGCCTACCCCAGATGACGCTGGGCCAATCGTGCACCACGCTATGGGACTCCCAATCACAGCTGGATGTGATGCAACCTGGATTCAAACCAGACCACTGCGCCACTCGGGAGCCTTATATCACTGATTCACTTTTAGTCACGTAGTCTTAAACCAGTGGCCTTGTTGATCCAAATATGAAGACACATCATCATGAAGACACATCACATACTCATCATGCAGATCTTCAGACTGCAGAGGCATGCTACTGGATGTTGCCACCACAGAGACTCTACCCTGGCCTGGCCTGCATGGTAGGTTATGAAAACAGCATTGTGTTGTGATGCGTGTTAGCAAGCGGCGGCCCGGAGGTGGTTCCATGTATGAGCCAGTGTTCTGGTCATGGAAGCCCATGCCTCCTCCTATTTCTGCAGCCTGTGATCTAGGATCTGGGTCCTGTTGTATATAGGCTTGTCTGTGGCCCGTAGGCCCCCTCTCTAACTAAGCACCGGATGGCACGCCACCTCTCTCTCCTTTCTTCGCCCGCCCGCCAGGGATGTTAGTTTACAGGATATTGGAAAAGACCTGTGTCAGGAAGTGGAGGCCCACAGGCCATTGGGGAGCGGAGGTGGTGTTGCTCTAGATTACTGTATCACCTCTCTCTCTCTCTCCAGGTAACAGCAGAAGTTGTGTCTGATGGGTGACAGGTTTGTGTGTTTGGGGGTTTGTAAAGCACTGGGATCAGAGCCTTGTGTTGAGCACAGGAGGTTGGTAGCACCTTAATTGGGGAGGACGGGCTTGTGGTAATGGCTGGAGCGGGATTGGTGTAATGGTATCAAACACATGGCTTGATGCCTTTCCATTGGCTCCGTTCCATCCATTATTATGAGCCGTCCTCCCCTCAGCAGCCCCCACTGGTGTTGAGATACCCAAATATAAGGATGTCAAGAATGAACTCTATATCTATATAATAAAGATGGGTTTGTGTAGTAGGTTTGTGTAGTAGGTTTGTGTATTAAGTTTGTGTAGCAGGTCTGTTATCCTCTAGTTTTCAGTGCATGTTTCTTAGTTGGGGTATGAACATTTTATTTCTATGTAAAATAACTAAAGGCACATGACAGGCAGTCACATGTTAGACAGAGTGTATTTTATCTTTAATATGGGAATGTGACGGAATGAAATGAATCAGTGCTCTGTGCTAACACCAGCAGCATTAATATGCAACCCGGATAGACGGCCTAACTGTAATTTATATGATATTCCCAGAAGAATCATTATTATTCCCAGGTCTTGGCAGGAACATTTGGCCTATAAAGAAATTAACTTTGTCTCTTTGCTAAGTACACCAATACATCAGGCTGTAATCTCTCCCATAGATGAATCATATTTCATATTACGCAAGGCAAATGTATTCAAATTGCATATTTTTCTAATTTCTCCTGTCTGACCATCTGTATGTATTTAGTCTTACCAAGATGAATCCTCTGATCCTATTGGGTCAGGACTGGAGGCAGGTGTTTTTATTATACCAATAGGAGGAAGTAAGAGCTGGTATCAGGACGTAATCCTACACATCATTTTTTATATCTCTGTAATATATCAGGGACAGTGATTTCCCTCACCAACAACATTGTTAGACCCGCTTTGGTGATTACGGTGTGTGTTTATGTTTGTGTGTGTGTAGTGTGCATCTGTTGTGTGTGTAGTGTGTGTTTTGAACAACGGTGAATGGGTGGGGGTGGACAATATGCCCTGAAATTTCCTACAGCATTGTGAATATCACTGACGTATGAAATTGCAGATTGCTACTGGTGTTAATGTTAATGTAAACGATCGGCCTGTCAGGCAGAGCTTGTGTTTCTTAATCTTCTGCTTCTTCCTTAACATGATCAAAGTGATGCAAATAGAAGCCTGTATTGATTTACGGCACCAGGTCTGTTTATGCATTTATGTCACCTATCTGTAGTTCCCATCTGTTTTTTAAAAGTCCTGTGAAACTGCCTGGAACCCATAGATGTCAGTCTCCGTAAAGCAGTGATTCTCTGGCCCCATGGGTCGCATGTTCCTGTCACAATTAGGTTATGAGTGAGGATTTAGATACAGGCAGATGATTCTTTTGACCTTATGTTTGGTTTGGGTTACAGATGGGATGCTATTCAGACTATAATCCCCCAGTTCCTCATCCTGTCAACCTTTACTCATACCCTACTTTCTGTCTGGTGAGTTACAACATACAGTAAAGTGCCCATGTTGGGTCTTCATTTGAGCCAGTTTGCTATAGCAGGAAAATAATCCTGCAGCAACAGGAAATATTAATTATTATGTGGATTATATTTAATTGACATTTTTGGAAAGGTTGATACATTTTTTCATAAGGGAATATCAAGTCTGAAATTTTAAAGTGGAAATTACTACCTTCAGAAGCCTTTATAAACCTGAAATACACTACACGTTTGACATTTCCTGCATTACAGGAAAGTTCTAACTCCCAGGCCCAGCGATCTGAACAGCACCCATAGGCTCCTCTAACTCCCAGGCCCAGCGATCTGAACAGCACCCATAGGCTCCTCTAACTCCCAGGCCCAGCGATCTGAACAGCACCCATAGGCTCCTATAGCGCCCAGGCAATCTGAACAGCCACAATGAACTCTCTGTCACAATAAGGCATGCTGATTAGGACAGCCATTGCAGGAAAATGAAAATGAATTCAAATGGCTCTGGAGAAGTGTCGTATGGAATTGTTGCCAGCCAGGGTCAGCCTTCCAGACGGCTAGTGTATGCAAAGTAATTCATCCACTCGCATTATCCCAATAATGATATATTTCAGGGATTATGAATTGGGATGTTTCCTCGCTATAACGCTTTAAATTATATTTAGGAGAGGGGCGTTAAGATTACTGCTGCCCTTTAATTTCAGAGACGGAGCACGTTGTCACCATCTGCATGAAATCTTATTCTAATAACATAGAGCAATTTGTGGCGTATAATCACCTAGGCGACCATTACACCAATGGCCCGGCCCGCCCGCCTTCCAATCACATTCTTCAACAGAGCGTTTAGTGCCTTTGTGGGGGAATGTGTCGTGCGTTAAGACTGGTTGAATTAGAAAAGAAAAATGAAAGAGCGGAATGATATTTATTCATGTGAGTTCCTCTCATGGAACATTACTGCACTTCATTGCTACCTTTGGAAATGTATGCAGAATGAGAAACGTATTCATTTCCAACTGCTTCTGCATGATTGTATAGCCTCTCCTCTTCTGTTTTTTCAAGTATTAACTAACAAATGTGTTTTTCTCTTTGCAATATATCCTGTGATCAATCATTGATTCTTATAACAGTCACACTTTGTTGCAATATGTTTTCACATCTGCAAAAAAGTAGCTGAGTGTAGGTCTAACATGTGAAAGTAGTACTGTACATATCAAAGTAGAAAGTCTATTCCCGCTCTAGCTCTGTGAGTGGGCCCCAGTGTATAGCCTTCTATATCAGATTTCCAGCTTCAGTAAAGGTGTGTATTTTCCACACGCTAGGTCCGTCAGTCGGGTAGTGTGTGTGTGTGTGTGTATGTGTGTGTGTGTGTGTGGATGGATGGTGGCCGTCAGGTTCCTAATTGATGACTGGTGGGTGAGTATCGGAAGCAGTCAGCTGGCAGCTGAGGAGAGATCCGCTGGTAGGTTGGTACCCCCTTCTATCAGAGGTTTCTTTGAACCTCCAGATTAGGAGGTGCAGACACACGTTTAGACGCCACATGGGGGAGCACAGCAGTGTCGCCCTGCACCCCCTCTCCTTCCTTCCTCTGGTCCAAAATCCAGGGACCCCGCGGCATACTACAAAGCCAACAGTTGAGTCTGAAGACGGGAAACGTCCCACTGTTTTTCTCCCAGCAAATATGTCTACCCTGTGATTCTTGGCTTTAGTCTCTAAATGGAAACAGTGTTGCTTCTTTTCTTTCACACTACAGCCAGCAGCTAGAGTAGAATGTCAGGGTAGTTTCCTCAGGATCCTCTCAGACATGAGAGGCCTGTTTGAGCCCTGCGTCGCCCCCTAGTCTGCCCCCGCCTGGCCTTCATTAGGCCTGCTTATTGGTCACAGACTAGACTTGTGTGTTATTCCTCACGCGAAAGGTGCCAAGGAAATTGCTGAGCCCTATCGGTCGTAAGACATCTCCTGGCTGTGATTTCCTGGGCTTGCTTTGCACGCGTGGCCGGCGTCTGCCTGCCCGATGGCAGGGGGGATAAAGAGAGCTTACAGAGAACTGGGGCTCAGACTGGCCCTGGCAGGCCCCTCACACACCACACAGGCCTCAGCCTCACTGGAACCTGATCGCCACATTATCAGTGGGCCGGACACACAGCCCTGAGGGGCTCCACTCACTCTGTCCTATGGGAGTTTGGCTTTGCTAACCCTTGTACCTTTGAAAGTTCCTGTGCTCACACTTACAGGAAAATACAGAAACAATATATAAATTAATGTGCTGAATGTAAACATCTTAAGTTAATGTATTTAGTAGATTATTGTTAGATGCTTTTCAAGCTCACACACTGCATTATTTATTTACTGCTAATGCGGTCTGCTATCCATACAAAATGTGCTCTAATAACTTTAGGCCTATTCATCATGGGAACATATAACAACGCTAGAACATGCAATCAGCTGACAGTAGATACACAGTGTATCTACTGTGTCAAGACTATTTGTGTACTGTGATCCAGTAACGGAAGTATGTCAAGTCATTGCTATACTGAGCATATGATGTGTGTGTGTGTGTGTGTGTGTGTGTGTGTGTGTGTGTGCGTGCATGCGTGTGCATGCGTGCATGTGTGTCTGTGTGTCTGTATGTCTATGTGTGTGTGCTCTGTGCCCTGGACGAAGATGAAACGTTGTGTGGACTTGTAACCCCTCTTCCCCCACCGGTAATCACCCGGGAGCCCTGTAATCCCTGGTGCATGCAGATGCTGCTGCCAGGAATATTACTGTTCGTAATATTCATCTGCTCTCATATTCCTTTATTTTACCAAGATGAGGCTTCCTCACGCGCCATGTTCTTATGGGAATTAACTGCACTACAAGGGGATTCATCCAGAGGTAGATTTCTCCTCCTCGTCAGAGAAGGGATCAAGCCTTAACCCAGCCTGAGGTCGTTTCAGTATCAGTGCTTAAAGGAATGGAACACCGTCCTCACGTCTCCATATCCTCATAAACACTCCTCAGAGACATGAAAGACGACGTTCCTCCACAGTAGGGACTCTCTCCAATCCACGTCCCGGCCCACATGAATCATGTCAGCTGAATGCCGATCCAGAGGGAGGTGGGCTAAAGCTGCTTTAAGGTGCTATGTCGTCCCCCAGCAGGCTGTGATACCTGGCTTAGCAGCAGGTAAACCCAGTACCACAGGCTGGGGACAGCTACTATTGTCTCCATCCAGCTGATCAAAGACACACACAGCACCTGTATCACTAGAACAGGAATGAATGGGAATCATCATCAACCAGGCAGATGGGTTCAGTTCAGGCGTGTGGTTGAAACCTCTTTCCATCAGTCTTGAAACTATCATTTGGTTGGGTACTATCTGTCAAACATGTCTCCCGGAGGCAAGGTGGATTTGTGCTTTTTCATGTATCTTTGAACAACTGCCGGTCGAAGGGTAACATAAATGTATGAAGGCTTAGTGAAGCTAATGACTGAAATTAGTTTAACCATGGAGTGGCATTCTTCGAGGTGTGATTACACTCATACTGTTTGCATTACTCAGTGTTGTACCTCTCACTCCCTCCCTCTCTCTTGTTTCGTCACTGTAGTGGAGTGAGTTCATCCACAGTGCTGCTTCACATCACAACACAGTATCTAATAATTGCTTACAGATATGTGAGTGGATCTGTAGTCTTGCGAGCTGGAACAACAACCACACTTCCACAGCCCCACCATCCTCAAATGGCTTCCTACTGTTTATTAGTTGATGGTTTCCTTCCTCTGATGGCCTGTGCATGTACTTGCATGAAATGTTTGAGTTGCTGTGGAATTGGATGCAGTCGGTCCACTGTGGAACAGACTGGCGGGTGTATATATAAATGCAATCAGGAAGTGGAGGTGAGATGCAAAGTGTGTGTGTGTGTATATGTATGTGAGTGTGAGTTGCGACTGTGGAGCAGAGGTGGCAGTGGCGTGTGAAATCTGTTGTGCAGGATTGACAGCAGGATGACTGATACCTGTAAAATAAAATATACCTCTGAGAGAGGAGATGATTCTCCTTTGTGTTTTACAAAACACCCTCCATGACACCACTGAAGGATTGCTTCATCCCTGAGGAGAGAGAGGGAGAGGAAGAGAAGAGAAGAGAGAGAAAACAAAGCCTATCCGAAGTTAGGCTGATATGATGAAGAGAGAGAGAGACAGAGCGGCCCAAAGCCGACACATTCTGATTGTTTTGATGTCTGGGAAGCACACAGTCAATTATAAAGGCTCAGTGCATAGTAGAGCTGTTTGTTCTGTTTCCAGACAGAGCAGAACAACTCAACTGATAACTTGTAATGGAAAATCATTCTATTGAAACAGTGGAGCATTTACATGGCTCTACGTTGATGTATCGACTTCACTATGTAAAACCTAGGGAGTCGATTAGAACATCGACATTATTTCTACATTACCAGGATGTGTTTCCTTGCTAGATTTTGAAGGAATGGGACAAAGAAGAAAGGTGGAGGGATGTGTAATTTCCCCTATTGATCCATAATGTGAACTCGTGTTGGTCTGGGTGTAAATGGCCTGGCACCTGTAACCCCTGGCTTCTCTCTACAGGCGTATTAGTCACCATTGGGTGCTCTGGGGTCACCTTGCTATGAGCTTCTTTATCCCCGATGGAGGTGACATAGTCAGAGTGCCACTTTGCATAACATTAGGCTAGTGTCTTAACCTTGATCCAGGAAAATCTATTTTCCCATAGTTAGTGAAGATTTCCAATGCCCTGCTATAAGGCCTTTGGGATTTAACCATCACCATCGTCACACCATCTGACCCCCCATCTCCCTTTTATGCATATCCTGGCTGTAGCGTGGATGGGTGGGCGGGTGTCCTGTTAGCTATCAGTATTAATGCAGACCACCAGCCATGCATCCACTGGGTAATTATTCAATTTCCAAGATAAATCTGGTGTATAGTGTCATATCCATCATGGCTGTCACCTCTTATACAGAGAGGTAGGGCACTAAATGGAAGGCTTTTTGCTCATATGCACTTCTATATAGTCATCAATTCTGAGCAGTCCATTCATTGTTTCGTTTGACAGACGGGAGCTAATAATGAACGATCAGCTAATGCCCCTCAAACTGAACAGAGGAGTCAGAGTGAGAACACAGAGGCCTGTGTGTGTGTGTGCGTGCGTGCGTGTGTGTGCGTGCGTGTGTTTGTGTCCGTGTGCGTGCGTGTGTGTGTGCGTGTGTATTTGGTGGCATAATTCTGTGGGCACATACAGTATTAGACAGGGCCTGTTCCCGTTTCTCTCTTCCATCCAGAGAGAGAATCCTATCCTCGTCTCCACTTTCACGGTTGCTGTCCTGTGTCCTGTATACATGCAGACAATGTCTGAAATGTGTAACGATCAATATTTTGACCAGCTATCTAATCAAGAGAAACCACCTGTAAACAAGTGTTAACAAAGGTTTCCGTCTGATTCCAGCGTGGGTTTACAGCGTGTAGACATTGGGAATGGATGTGAAAACAGTGGTTTGGTCTTCAGACCGTGTCTACAGGGGGATCCTAAACCTTGTCCCTGCCTTGTTTGACAGTAATAAACATTGCTTGTCCACTCAGGAGCAACATGGGAAAAAGATTTAGGCGGAGGCGGTGGGATGATGTTATTGTGATGTGTTATTTTGGTGGACATCAGATTAGGGATGTTATTCTTGATATAAAGCTAAAGAAAGGCTTTTGGGCTGATTGGGGTCACGGCAGGTTATGTGATGTACTGAACAGCTATATTCAGGCAATATTGGGGAGATTTGGGGTATGCTAAAAGATGACAACAACATTTCCTCTTTCCTTAATGTTTTTTAGGCTCTAATGTTCTGAAATGTATTCAGAAGACACAACTGAATCCTATGCTCAGTAACGTTATGTTGTGTCTTTTGAAAACATTTTGAGACTATAGCGCATCAATGACAAATTATAATCTATTGTACAGGCATCAAAATATTGTTGTTAACAAAATAAACTAAACAATGTTATTAATACAAACATTGTATGACCTCATAAATTGTTAAGCAAACCATGATTTTCTTTTTTACAAAGAAGAAAAATGTGATTGGCTCATTCAACGACTTCCGTTTCTCAGAAAGATGGGTTTGTGTTGAAAAGGGGGGGGGGGGCGGGGGATCATTTTACTCCTATGATTGAAAAACAGCCTGAAAAGATCCACCATACAACTAATGTGCTATTTGGTGCCAGATACAAGACATCTCATCTGACACTCTTTGATATTAGTTGTTCAACAAAAGGGGGAGCGACAATTCATCGTAAAAAGTGTAATTTAATGACTTACACTTGCCTATATATTAGGGATATTAGTTTAGAATATGGATACCCTCCATATCTACCACCTCCACAATCACACAATAGATAGCAATAGCCCCCGTGATGGTAGTCCAGGAGGCCCAGGCTGGCTGAAATGCTAAGATATGTCATGTGTTTCATGCATGGCTGCTCCTGATGTATTTACAGTAATTGATTCTTTTCACTGATTTCCAAAGCCGCCTTGAGATCCCGCTGGCTCTAGCTCTCTCTTGCATGTTTTAAAGGGGAGTGCAGTCACGTCACGCATGGCTTAATTCCACAGATACGCACGCCATGTTGAGCCACCTCTCCGGTAATTCAGTCTGGCCTTTTCACACGAAGGTAATCACTTCGCCCCTGGACAGGACACAGGGGTAACAGACACAGGGGTAACAGGGGTGCAAGGGGGCTGGGACTGGCCCCTATAGAGCCCCATACTGTGGCTAATGCCCACACCACTCACACACACACTCCTGATCTCTGGTTAATCCTTACACACACACACTCTCACACACACACACACACACACACACACACACACACACACACACACACACACACACACACATGCACGCACACACACAAACACATACACACACACACACTGATACACACACCCACACATATACACTAATACACACAGACCTAGATACCCAACCATCTTCAACAACAAAACCTGTCCTCATATTTTCCTCTGTGGCATATTAACATAGGTTGAGTAGTGACACTGTAAGGAGGTTCTTTCTCTAGATGTGCATTGTGTTGGGGTCACATGTGGCAGGTGAGATAAGATGGCCTGCTGGATCTTAACTGTTCCTCCTATGAGCATGAGAGAGTCCAGTTCAGAACCTTGACTTATCAGAATGTCGATGAGTGACTTGAAGTCTTTTGTGAATCTTACATTCATTCAAATAAAATTGAGTGCAATGAATATCATCAAAATAAATGATCAAATTTAACTCTATGAAGTTCAAGATAAGTTCAATCAAATTCCAAGATTGTTTTAATTAGCTATTGTTTGAAATGGCACACCTATATGTCATATTGTTCTAGAGTCTACAGTAACCTATATGTCATATTGTTATAGTCTACAGTAACCTATATTTCATATTGTTATAGTCTACAGTAACCTATATGTCATATTGTTCTAGAGTCTACAGTAACCTATATGTCATATTGTTCTAGAGTCTACAGTAACCTATATGTCATATTGTTCTAGAGTCTACAGTAACCTATATGTCATATTGTTCTAGTCTACAGTAACCTATATGTCATATTGTTCTAGAGTCTACAGTAACCTATATGTCATATTGTTCTAGTCTACAGTAACCTATATTTCATATTGTTATAGTCTACAGTAACCTATATGTCATATTGTTCTAGTCTACAGTAACCTATATGTCATATTGTTCTAGTCTACAGTAACCTATATGTCATATTGTTCTAGTCTACAGTAACCTATATGTCATATTGTTCTAGAGTCTACAGTAACCTATATGTCATATTGTTCTAGTCTACAGTAACCTATATGTCATATTGTTCTAGAGTCTACAGTAACCTATATGTCATATTGTTCTAGTCTACAGTAACCTATATTTCATATTGTTATAGTCTACAGTAACCTATATGTCATATTGTTCTAGAGTCTACAGTAACCTATATGTCATATTGTTCTAGAGTCTACAGTAACCTATATGTCATATTGTTCTAGAGTCTACAGTAACCTATATGTCATATTGTTCTAGTCTACAGTAACCTATATGTCATATTGTTCTAGAGTCTACAGTAACCTATATGTCATATTGTTCTAGTCTACAGTAACCTATATTTCATATTGTTATAGTCTACAGTAACCTATATGTCATATTGTTCTAGTCTACAGTAACCTATATGTCATATTGTTCTAGTCTACAGTAACCTATATGTCATATTGTTCTAGTCTACAGTAACCTATATGTCATATTGTTCTAGAGTCTACAGTAACCTATATGTCATATTGTTCTAGTCTACAGTAACCTATATTTCATATTGTTCTAGTCTACAGTAACCTATATGTCATATTGTTCTAGTCTACAGTAACCTATATGTCATATTGTTCTAGTCTACAGTAACCTATATGTCATATTGTTCTAGTCTACAGTAACCTATATGTCATATTGTTCTAGTCTACAGTAACCTATATGTCATATTGTTCTAGTCTACAGTAACCTATATGTCATATTGTTCTAGAGTCTACAGTAACCTACATGTCATATTGTTCTAGTCTACAGTAACCTATATTTCATATTGTTATAGAGTCTAAAGTAACCTATATGTCATATTGTTCTAGTCTACAGTAACCTATATTTCATATTGTTATAGTCTACAGTAACCTATATGTCATATTGTTCTAGTCTACAGTAACCTATATGTCATATTGTTCTAGTCTACAGTAACCTATATGTCATATTGTTCTAGTCTACAGTAACCTATATTTCATATTGTTCTAGTCTACAGTAACCTATATGTCATATTGTTCTAGTCTACAGTAACCTATATGTCATATTGTTCTAGTCTACAGTAACCTATATGTCATATTGTTCTAGTCTACAGTAACCTATATGTCATATTGTTCTAGAGTCTACAGTAACCTATATGTCATATTGTTCTAGTCTACAGTAACCTATATGTCATATTGTTCTAGTCTACAGTAACCTATATGTCATATTGTTCTAGAGTCTACAGTAACCTACATGTCATATTGTTCTAGTCTACAGTAACCTATATTTCATATTGTTATAGAGTCTAAAGTAACCTATATGTCATATTGTTCTAGTCTACAGTAACCTATATGTCATATTGTTATAGAGTCTACAGTAACCTATATTTCATATTGTTATAGAGTCTACAGTAACCTATATATTCATATTGTTCTAGTCTACATTAACCTATATGTCATATTGTTATAGAGTCTACAGTAACCTATATTTCATATTGTTATAGAGTCTACAGTAACCTATATTTCATATTATTATAGAGTCTACAGTAACCTATATTTCATATTGTTATAGAGTCTACAGTAACCTATATTTCATATTGTTATAGAGTATAAAGTAACCTATATGTCATATTGTTCTAGTCTAGAGTAACCTATATGTCATATTGTTCTAGTCTACAGTAACCGATATTTCATATTGTTCTAGTCTACAGTAACCTATATGTCATATTGTTATAGAGTCTACAGTAACCTATATTTCATATTATTATAGATTCTACAGTAACCTATATTTCATATTGTTATAGAGTCTACAGTAACCTATATATTCATATTGTTCTAGTCTACATTAACCTATATGTCATATTGTTCTAGAGTCTACAGTAACCTATATTTCATATTGTTATAGAGTCTACGGTAACCTATATGTCATATTGTTCTAGTCTACAGTAACCTATATTTCATATTGTTCTATAGTCTATAGTAACCTATATGTCATATTGTTCTAGTCTACAGTAACCTGTATTTCATATTGTTCTAGAGTCTACACTAACCTATATTTCATATTGTTATAGAGTCTATAGTAACCTATATTTCATATTGTTATAGAGTCTACAGTAACCTATATTTCATATTGTTATAGAGTCTACAGTAACCTATATGTCATATTGTTCTAGTCTACAGTAACCTATATGTTATATTGTTCTAGTCTACAGTAACCTATATGTCATATTGTTATAGAGTCAACAGTAACCTATATTTCATATTGTTATAGAGTCTACAGTAACCTATATGTCATATTGTTATAGAGTCTACAGTAACCTATATTTCATATTGTTATAGAGTCTACAGTAACCTATATTTCATATTGTTATAGAGTCTACAGTAACCTATATTTCATATTGTTCTAGAGTCTACAGTAACCTATATTTCATATTGTTCTAGTTTACAGTAACCTATATGTCATATTGTTCTAGAGTCTACAGTAACCTATATGTCATATTGTTCTACTGTCTACAGTAACCTATATGTCATATTGTTCTAGTCTACAGTAACCTATATTTCATATTGTTATGGAGTCTAGAGTAACCTATATGTCATATTATTCTAGTCTACAGTAACCTATATTTCATATTGTTATAGAGTCTACAGTAACCTATATGTCATATTGTTATAGAGTCTACAGTAACCTATATGTCATATTGTTATAGAGTCTACAGTAACTTATATTTCATATTGTTATAGAGTCTACAGTAACCTATATTTCATATTGTTATAGTCTACAGTAACCTATATTTCATATTGTTCTAGAGTCTACAGTAACCTATATGTCATATTGTTCTAGTCTACAGTAACCTATATGTCATATTGTTCTACTGTCTACAGTAACCTGTATGTCATATTGTTATAGAGTCTAAAGTAACCTATATGTCATATTGTTCTAGTCTACAGTAACCTATATTTCATGTTGTTCTAGTCTACAGTAACCTATATGTCATATTGTTCTAGAGTCTAGAGTAAACTATATGTCATATTGTTCTAGAGTCTACAGTAACCTATATTTCATATTGTTATAGAGTCTACGGTAACCTATATGTCATATTGTTCTAGTCTAAAGTAACCTATATTTCATATTGTTCTAGAGTCTACAGTAACCTATATTTCATATTGTTATAGAGTCTACGGTAACCTATATGTCATATTGTTCTAGTCTACAGTAACCTATATTTCATATTGTTCTAGTTTACAGTAACCTATATTTCATATTGTTATAGAGTCTACGGTAACCTATATGTCATATTGTTCTAGTCTACAGTAACCAAATGTCATATTGTTCTAGTCTACAGTAACCTATATTTCATATTGTTCTAGAGTCTACAGTAACCTATATGTCATATTGTTGTAGTCTAGAGTAACCTATATGACATATTGTTGTAGTCTACAGTAACCTATATTTCATATTGTTATAGAGTCTACGGTAACCTAAATGTCATATTGTTCTAGTCTACAGTAACCTATATTTCATATTGTTATAGAGTCTACAGTAACCTATATGTCATATTGTTATAGAGTCTACAGTAACCTATATTTCATATTTTTATAGAGTCTACAGTAACCTATATGTCATATTGTTGTAGAGTCTACAGTAACCTATATTTCATATTGTTATAGAGTCTACAGTAACCTATATTTCATATTGTTATAGAGTCTACAGTAACCTATATTTCATATTGTTCTAGTCTACAGTAACAAATATGTCATATATTGTTATAGAGTCTACAGTAACCTATATTTCATATTGTTATAGAGTCTACAGTAACCTATATGTCATATTGTTCTAGTCTACAGTAACCTATATGTCATATTGTTCTAGTCTACAGTAACCTATATGTCATATTGTTCTAGTCTACAGTAACCTATATGTCATATTGTTCTAGAGTCTACAGTAACCTATATGTCATATTGTTCTAGTCTACAGTAACCTATATGTCATATTGTTCTAGTCTACAGTAACCTATATGTCATATTGTTCTAGTCTACAGTAACCTATATGTCATATTGTTCTAGAGTCTACAGTAACCTACATGTCATATTGTTCTAGTCTACAGTAACCTATATTTCATATTGTTATAGAGTCTAAAGTAACCTATATGTCATATTGTTCTAGTCTACAGTAACCTATATGTCATATTGTTATAGAGTCTACAGTAACCTATATTTCATATTGTTATAGAGTCTACAGTAACCTATATATTCATATTGTTCTAGTCTACATTAACCTATATGTCATATTGTTATAGAGTCTACAGTAACCTATATTTCATATTGTTATAGAGTCTACAGTAACCTATATTTCATATTATTATAGAGTCTACAGTAACCTATATTTCATATTGTTATAGAGTCTACAGTAACCTATATTTCATATTGTTATAGAGTCTAAAGTAACCTATATGTCATATTGTTCTAGTCTACAGTAACCGATATTTCATATTGTTCTAGTCTACAGTAACCTATATGTCATATTGTTATAGAGTCTACAGTAACCTATATTTCATATTATTATAGATTCTACAGTAACCTATATTTCATATTGTTATAGAGTCTACAGTAACCTATATATTCATATTGTTCTAGTCTACATTAACCTATATGTCATATTGTTCTAGAGTCTACAGTAACCTATATTTCATTTCGTTATAGAGTCTACGGTAACCTATATGTCATATTGTTCTAGTCTACAGTAACCTATATTTCATATTGTTCTATAGTCTATAGTAACCTATATGTCATATTGTTCTAGTCTACAGTAACCTGTATTTCATATTGTTCTAGAGTCTACACTAACCTATATTTCATATTGTTATAGAGTCTATAGTAACCTATATTTCATATTGTTATAGAGTCTACAGTAACCTATATGTCATATTGTTCTAGTCTACAGTAACCTATATGTTATACTGTTCTATTCTACAGTAACCTATATGTCATATTGTTATAGAGTCAACAGTAACCTATATTTCATATTGTTATAGAGTCTACAGTAACCTATATGTCATATTGTTATAGAGTCTACAGTAACCTATATTTCATATTGTTATAGAGTCTACAGTAACCTATATTTCATATTGTTATAGAGTCTACAGTAACCTATATTTCATATTGTTATAGTCTACAGTAACCTATATTTCATATTGTTCTAGAGTCTACAGTAACCTATATGTCATATTGTTCTAGTCTAGAGTAACCTATATGTCATATTGTTCTAGTCTATAGTAACCTATATTTCATGTTGTTCTAGTCTACAGTAACCTATATGTCATATTGTTCTAGAGTCTAGAGTAAACTATATGTCATATTGTTCTAGAGTCTACAGTAACCTATATTTCATATTGTTATAGAGTCTACGGTAACCTATATGTCATATTGTTCTAGTCTAAAGTAACCTATATTTCATATTGTTCTAGAGTCTACAGTAACCTATATTTCATATTATTATAGAGTCTACAGTAACCTATATTTCATATTGTTATATAGTCTACAGTAACCTATATTTCATATTGTTATAGAGTCTAAAGTAACCTATATGTCATATTGTTCTAGTCTAGAGTAACCTATATGTCATATTGTTCTAGTCTACAGTAACCGATATTTCATATTGTTCTAGTCTACAGTAACCTATATGTCATATTGTTATAGAGTCTACAGTAACCTATATTTCATATTATTATAGATTCTACAGTAACCTATATTTCATATTGTTATAGAGTCTACAGTAACCTATATATTCATATTGTTCTAGTCTACATTAACCTATATGTCATATTGTTCTAGAGTCTACAGTAACCTATATTTCATATTGTTATAGAGTCTACGGTAACCTATATGTCATATTGTTCTAGTCTACAGTAACCTATATTTCATATTGTTCTATAGTCTATAGTAACCTATATGTCATATTGTTCTAGTCTACAGTAACCTGTATTTCATATTGTTCTAGAGTCTACACTAACCTATATTTCATATTGTTATAGAGTCTATAGTAACCTATATTTCATATTGTTATAGAGTCTACAGTAACCTATATGTCATATTGTTCTAGTCTACAGTAACCTATATGTCATATTGTTATAGAGTCAACAGTAACCTATATTTCATATTGTTATAGAGTCTACAGTAACCTATATGTCATATTGTTATAGAGTCTACAGTAACCTATATTTCATATTGTTATAGAGTCTACAGTAACCTATATTTCATATTGTTATAGAGTCTACAGTAACCTATATTTCATATTGTTCTAGAGTCTACAGTAACCTATATTTCATATTGTTCTAGTTTACAGTAACCTATATGTCATATTGTTCTAGAGTCTACAGTAACCTATATGTCATATTGTTCTACTGTCTACAGTAACCTATATGTCATATTGTTCTAGTCTACAGTAACCTATATTTCATATTGTTATGGAGTCTAGAGTAACCTATATGTCATATTATTCTAGTCTACAGTAACCTATATTTCATATTGTTATAGAGTCTACAGTAACCTATATGTCATATTGTTATAGAGTCTACAGTAACCTATATGTCATATTGTTATAGAGTCTACAGTAACTTATATTTCATATTGTTATAGAGTCTACAGTAACCTATATTTCATATTGTTATAGTCTACAGTAACCTATATTTCATATTGTTCTAGAGTCTACAGTAACCTATATGTCATATTGTTCTAGTCTACAGTAACCTATATGTCATATTGTTCTACTGTCTACAGTAACCTGTATGTCATATTGTTATAGAGTCTAAAGTAACCTATATGTCATATTGTTCTAGTCTACAGTAACCTATATTTCATGTTGTTCTAGTCTACAGTAACCTATATGTCATATTGTTCTAGAGTCTAGAGTAAACTATATGTCATATTGTTCTAGAGTCTACAGTAACCTATATTTCATATTGTTATAGAGTCTACGGTAACCTATATGTCATATTGTTCTAGTCTAAAGTAACCTATATTTCATATTGCTCTAGAGTCTACAGTAACCTATATTTCATATTGTTATAGAGTCTACGGTAACCTATATGTCATATTGTTCTAGTCTACAGTAACCTATATTTCATATTGTTCTAGTTTACAGTAACCTATATTTCATATTGTTATAGAGTTTACGGTAACCTATATGTCATATTGTTCTAGTCTACAGTAACCAAATGTCATATTGTTCTAGTCTACAGTAACCTATATTTCATATTGTTCTAGAGTCTACAGTAACCTATATGTCATATTGTTGTAGTCTAGAGTAACCTATATGACATATTGTTGTAGTCTACAGTAACCTATATTTCATATTGTTATAGAGTCTACGGTAACCTAAATGTCATATTGTTCTAGTCTACAGTAACCTATATTTCATATTGTTATAGAGTCTACAGTAACCTATATGTCATATTGTTATAGAGTCTACAGTAACCTATATTTCATATTTTTATAGAGTCTACAGTAACCTATATGTCATATTGTTGTAGAGTCTACAGTAACCTATATTTCATATTGTTATAGAGTCTACAGTAACCTATATTTCATATTGTTATAGAGTCTACAGTAACCTATATTTCATATTGTTCTAGTCTACAGTAACAAATATGTCATATATTGTTATAGAGTCTACAGTAACCTATATTTCATATTGTTATAGAGTCTACAGTAACCTATATGTCATATTGTTATAGAGTCTACAGTAACCTATATTTCATATTGTTATAGAGTCTACAGTAACCTATATTTCATATTGTTCTAGAGTCTTCAGTAACCTAAATGTCATATTGTTATAGAGTCTACAGTAACCTATATTTCATATTGTTATACAGTCTACAGTAACCTATATGTCATATTGTTCTAGTCTACAGTAACCTATATTTCATATTGTTATAGAGTCTACAGTAACCTATATGTCATATTGTTGTAGTCTAGAGTAACCTATATGACATATTGTTGTAGTCTACAGTAACCTATATTTCATATTGTTCTAGTCTACAGTAACATATATGTCATATTGTTATAGAGTCTACAGTAACCTATATTTCATATTGTTATAGAGTCTAAAGTAACCTATATGTCATATTGTTATAGAGTCTACAGTAACCTATATTTCATATTGTTATAGAGTCTACAGTAACCTATATGTCATATTGTTCTAGTCTACAGTAACCTATATGTCATATTGTTATAGAGTCTACAGTAACCTATATTTCATATTGTTATAGAGTCTACAGTAACCTATATTTCATATTGTTATAGAGTCTACAGTAACCTATATGTCATATTGTTCTAGTCTACGGTAACCTGTATGTCATATTGTTCTAGTCTACAGTAACCTATATTTCATATTGTTATAGAGTCTACAGTAACCTATATTTCATATTGCTCTAGAGTCTACAGTAACCTATATTTCATATTGTTATAGAGTCTACAGTAACCTATATGTCATATTGTTCTAGTCTACAGTAACCTATATGTCATATTGTTCTAGTCTACAGTAACCTATATTTCATATTGTTCTAGAGTCTACAGTAACCTATATGTCATATTGTTATAGAGTCTACAGTAACCTATATTTCATATTGCTCTAGAGTCTACAGTAACCTATATTTCATATTGTTATAGAGTCTACAGTAACCTATATGTCATATTGTTCTAGTCTACAGTAACCTATATGTCATATTGTTATAGAGTCTACAGTAACCTATATGTCATATTGTTCTAGTCTACGGTAACCTATATGTCATATTGTTGTAGTCTAGAGTAACCTATATGTCATATTGTTCTAGTCTACAGTAACCTATATTTCATATTGTTATAGAGTCTACGGTAACCTAAATGTCATATTGTTCTAGTCTACAGTAACCTATATGTCATATTGTTATAGAGTCTACAGTAACCTATATTTCATATTGTTATAGAGTCTACAGTAACCTATATTTCATATTGTTCTAGAGTCTACAGTAACCTATATGTCATATTGTTCTAGTCTACGGTAACCTATATGTCATATTGTTATAGAGTCTACAGTAACCTATATGTCATATTGTTCTAGTCTACAGTAACCTATATGTCATATTGTTGTAGTCTACAGTAACCTATATGTCATATTGTTCTAGTCTACAGTAACCTATATGTCATATTGATCTAGTCTAGAGTAACCTATATGTCATATTGTTGTAGTCTACAGTAACCTATATGTCATATTGTTCTAGTCTACAGTAACCTATGTTTCATATTGTTCTAGAGTCTACAGTAACCTATATGTCATATTGTTCTAGTCTACAGTAACCTATATGTCAAATTGTTATAGAGTCTACAGTAACCTATATTTCATATTGTTATAGAGTCTACAGTAACCTATATGGCATATTGTTCTAGTCTACAGTAAACTATATGTCATATTGTTCTAGAGTCTACAGTAACCTATATTTCATATTGTTATAGAGTCTAGAGTAACCTATATGTCATATTGTTATAGAGTCTACAGTAACCTATATTTCATGTTGTTATAGAGTCTACAGTAACCTATATGTCATATTGTTCTAGTCTACAGTAACCTATATTTCATATTGTTATAGAGTCTACAGTAACCTATAAGTCATATTGTTATAGAGTCTACAGTAACCTATATTTCATATTGTTATAGAGTCTACAGTAACCTATATGTCATATTGTTCTAGAATCTACAGTAACCTATATGTCATATTGTTGTAGAGTCTACAGTAACCTATATTTCATATTGTTATAGAGTCTACAGTAACCTATATGTCATATTGTTGGAGTCTACAGTAACCTATATGTCACATTGTTATAGAGTCTACAGTAACCCATATGTCATATTGTTGTAGAGTCTACAGTAACCTATATTTCATATTGTTATAGAGTCTACAGTAACCTATATTTCATATTGTTATAGAGTCTACAGTAACCTATATGTCATATTGTTCTAGTCTACAGTAACCTATATGTCACATTGTTCTAGAATCTACAGTAACCAATATGTCATATTGTTATAGAGTACAATAACCTATATGCCATATTGTTATAGAGTCTACAGTAACCTATATGTCATTTTGTTCTAGTCTACAGCAACCTATATGTCATATTGTTCTAGTCTACAGTAACCTATATTTCATATTGTTCTAGAGTCTACAGTAACCTTTATGTCATATTGTTAGAGTCTACAGTAACCTATATGTTATATTGTTATAGAGTCTACAGTAACCTATATTTCATATTGTTATAGAGTCTACAGTAACCTATATTTCATATTGTTATAGAGTCTACAGTAACCTATATTTCATATTGTTATAGAGTCTACAGTAACCTATATGTCACATTGTTCTAGAATCTACAGTAACCAATATGTCATATTGTTATAGAGTCTACAATAACCTATATGTCATATTGTTATAGAGTCTACAGTAACCTATATTTCATATTGTTCTAGAGTCTTTAGTAACCTATATGTCATATTGTTCTAGAGTCTACAGTAACCTATATTTCATATTGTTATAGAGTCTAAAGTAACCTATATGTCATATTGTTGTAGTCTAGAGTAACCTATATGACATATTGTTGTAGTCTACAGTAACCTATATTTCATATTGTTATAGAGTCTACGGTAACCTAAATGTCATATTGTTCTAGTCTACAGTAACCTATATTTCATATTGTTATAGAGTCTACAGTAACCTATATGTCATATTGTTATAGAGTCTACAGTAACCTATATTTCATATTTTTATAGAGTCTACAGTAACCTATATGTCATATTGTTGTAGAGTCTACAGTAACCTATATTTCATATTGTTATAGAGTCTACAGTAACCTATATTTCATATTGTTATAGAGTCTACAGTAACCTATATTTCATATTGTTCTAGTCTACAGTAACATATATGTCATATATTGTTATAGAGTCTACAGTAACCTATATTTCATATTGTTATAGAGTCTACAGTAACCTATATGTCATATTGTTATAGAGTCTACAGTAACCTATATTTCATATTGTTATAGAGTCTACAGTAACCTATATTTCATATTGTTCTAGAGTCTTCAGTAACCTATATGTCATATTGTTATAGAGTCTACAGTAACCTATATTTCATATTGTTATACAGTCTACAGTAACCTATATGTCATATTGTTCTAGTCTACAGTAACCTATATTTCATATTGTTATAGAGTCTACAGTAACCTATATGTCATATTGTTGTAGTCTAGAGTAACCTATATGACATATTGTTGTAGTCTACAGTAACCTATATTTCATATTGTTCTAGTCTACAGTAACATATATGTCATATTGTTATAGAGTCTACAGTAACCTATATTTCATATTGTTATAGAGTCTACAGTAACCTATATGTCATATTGTTCTAGTCTACAGTAACCTATATGTCATATTGTTATAGAGTCTACAGTAACCTATATTTCATATTGTTATAGAGTCTACAGTAACCTATATGTCATATTGTTATAGAGTCTACAGTAACCTATATGTCACATTGTTATAGAGTCTACAGTAACCTATATTTCATATTGTTATAGAGTCTACAGTAACCTATATTTCATATTGTTATAGAGTCTACAGTAACCTATATGTCATATTGTTATAGAGTCTACAGTAACCTATATTTCATATTGTTATAGAGTCTACAGTAACCTATATTTCATATTGTTATAGAGTCTACAGTAACCTATATGTCATATTGTTATAGAGTCTAAAGTAACCTATATGTCATATTGTTATAGAGTCTACAGTAACCTATATTTCATATTGTTATAGAGTCTACAGTAACCTATATGTCATATTGTTCTAGTCTACAGTAACCTATATGTCATATTGTTATAGAGTCTACAGTAACCTATATTTCATATTGTTATAGAGTCTACAGTAACCTATATGTCATATTGTTATAGAGTCTACAGTAACCTATATGTCACATTGTTATAGAGTCTACAGTAACCTATATTTCATATTGTTCTAGAGTCTTTAGTAACCTATATGTCATATTGTTCTAGAGTCTACAGTAACCTATATTTCATATTGTTATAGAGTCTAAAGTAACCTATATGTCATATTGTTGTAGTCTAGAGTAACCTATATGACATATTGTTGTAGTCTACAGTAACCTATATTTCATATTGTTATAGAGTCTACGGTAACCTAAATGTCATATTGTTCTAGTCTACAGTAACCTATATTTCATATTGTTATAGAGTCTACAGTAACCTATATGTCATATTGTTATAGAGTCTACAGTAACCTATATTTCATATTTTTATAGAGTCTACAGTAACCTATATGTCATATTGTTGTAGAGTCTACAGTAACCTATATTTCATATTGTTATAGAGTCTACAGTAACCTATATTTCATATTGTTATAGAGTCTACAGTAACCTATATTTCATATTGTTCTAGTCTACAGTAACATATATGTCATATATTGTTATAGAGTCTACAGTAACCTATATTTCATATTGTTATAGAGTCTACAGTAACCTATATTTCATATTGTTATAGAGTCTACAGTAACCTATATTTCATATTGTTCTAGAGTCTTCAGTAACCTATATGTCATATTGTTATAGAGTCTACAGTAACCTATATTTCATATTGTTATACAGTCTACAGTAACCTATATGTCATATTGTTCTAGTCTACAGTAACCTATATTTCATATTGTTATAGAGTCTACAGTAACCTATATGTCATATTGTTGTAGTCTAGAGTAACCTATATGACATATTGTTGTAGTCTACAGTAACCTATATTTCATATTGTTCTAGTCTACAGTAACATATATGTCATATTGTTATAGAGTCTACAGTAACCTATATTTCATATTGTTATAGAGTCTACAGTAACCTATATGTCATATTGTTCTAGTCTACAGTAACCTATATGTCATATTGTTATAGAGTCTACAGTAACCTATATTTCATATTGTTATAGAGTCTACAGTAACCTATATGTCATATTGTTATAGAGTCTACAGTAACCTATATGTCACATTGTTATAGAGTCTACAGTAACCTATATTTCATATTGTTATAGAGTCTACAGTAACCTATATTTCATATTGTTATAGAGTCTACAGTAACCTATATTTCATATTGTTATAGAGTCTACAGTAACCTATATGTCATATTGTTATAGAGTCTAAAGTAACCTATATGTCATATTGTTATAGAGTCTACAGTAACCTATATTTCATATTGTTATAGAGTCTACAGTAACCTATATGTCATATTGTTCTAGTCTACAGTAACCTATATGTCATATTGTTATAGAGTCTACAGTAACCTATATTTCATATTGTTATAGAGTCTACAGTAACCTATATGTCATATTGTTATAGAGTCTACA
Source organism: Oncorhynchus clarkii lewisi (assembly GCF_045791955.1). Classification (NCBI taxonomy): domain Eukaryota; kingdom Metazoa; phylum Chordata; class Actinopteri; order Salmoniformes; family Salmonidae; genus Oncorhynchus; species Oncorhynchus clarkii. Next base: position 76,050,366 of record NC_092152.1, on the reverse strand, counting down.
GTAACCTATATGTCACATTGTTATAGAGTCTACAGTAACCTATATTTCATATTGTTATAGAGTCTACAGTAACCTATATTTCATATTGTTATAGAGTCTACAGTAACCTATATGTCATATTGTTATAGAGTCTACAGTAACCTATATTTCATATTGTTATAGAGTCTACAGTAACCTATATGTCATATTGTTCTAGTCTACAGTAACCTATATGTCATATTGTTATAGAGTCTACAGTAACCTATATGTCATATTGTTCTAGTCTACAGTAACCTATATGTCATATTGTTGTAGTCTACAGTAACCTATATGTCATATTGTTCTAGTCTACAGTAACCTATATGTCATATTGTTCTAGTCTAGAGTAACCTATATGTCATATTGTTGTAGTCTACAGTAACCTATATGTCATATTGTTCTAGTCTACAGTAACCTATGTTTCATATTGTTCTAGAGTCTACAGTAACCTATATGTCATATTGTTCTAGTCTACAGTAACCTATATGTCAAATTGTTATAGAGTCTACAGTAACCTATATTTCATATTGTTATAGAGTCTACAGTAACCTATATGGCATATTGTTCTAGTCTACAGTAAACTATATGTCATATTGTTCTAGAGTCTACAGTAACCTATATTTCATATTGTTATAGAGTCTAGAGTAACCTATATGTCATATTGTTATAGAGTCTACAGTAACCTATATTTCATGTTGTTATAGAGTCTACAGTAACCTATATGTCATATTGTTCTAGTCTACAGTAACCTATATTTCATATTGTTATAGAGTCTACAGTAACCTATATTTCATATTGTTATAGAGTCTACAGTAACCTATATTTCATATTGTTATAGAGTCTACAGTAACCTATATGTCATATTGTTATAGAGTCTACAGTAACCTATATTTCATATTGTTATAGAGTCTACAGTAACCTATATGTCATATTGTTCTAGTCTACAGTAACCTATATGTCATATTGTTATAGAGTCTACAGTAACCTATATGTCATATTGTTCTAGTCTACAGTAACCTATATGTCATATTGTTGTAGTCTACAGTAACCTATATGTCATATTGTTCTAGTCTACAGTAACCTATATGTCATATTGTTCTAGTCTAGAGTAACCTATATGTCATATTGTTGTAGTCTACAGTAACCTATATGTCATATTGTTCTAGTCTACAGTAACCTATGTTTCATATTGTTCTAGAGTCTACAGTAACCTATATGTCATATTGTTCTAGTCTACAGTAACCTATATGTCAAATTGTTATAGAGTCTACAGTAACCTATATTTCATATTGTTATAGAGTCTACAGTAACCTATATGGCATATTGTTCTAGTCTACAGTAAACTATATGTCATATTGTTCTAGAGTCTACAGTAACCTATATTTCATATTGTTATAGAGTCTACAGTAACCTATATGTCATATTGTTCTAGTCTACAGTAACCTATATGTCACATTGTTCTAGAATCTACAGTAACCAATATGTCATATTGTTATAGAGTACAATAACCTATATGCCATATTGTTATAGAGTCTACAGTAACCTATATGTCATTTTGTTCTAGTCTACAGCAACCTATATGTCATATTGTTCTAGTCTACAGTAACCTATATTTCATATTGTTCTAGAGTCTACAGTAACCTTTATGTCATATTGTTAGAGTCTACAGTAACCTATATGTTATGTTGTTATAGAGTCTACAGTAACCTATATTTCATATTGTTATAGAGTCTACAGTAACCTATATTTCATATTGTTATAGAGTCTACAGTAACCTATATTTCATATTGTTATAGAGTCTACAGTAACCTATATGTCACATTGTTCTAGAATCTACAGTAACCAATATGTCATATTGTTATAGAGTCTACAATAACCTTTATGTCATATTGTTATAGAGTCTACAGTAACCTATATTTCATATTGTTCTAGAGTCTTTAGTAACCTATATGTCATATTGTTCTAGAGTCTACAGTAACCTATATTTCATATTGTTATAGAGTCTAAAGTAACCTATATGTCATATTGTTGTAGTCTAGAGTAACCTATATGACATATTGTTGTAGTCTACAGTAACCTATATTTCATATTGTTATAGAGTCTACGGTAACCTAAATGTCATATTGTTCTAGTCTACAGTAACCTATATTTCATATTGTTATAGAGTCTACAGTAACCTATATGTCATATTGTTATAGAGTCTACAGTAACCTATATTTCATATTTTTATAGAGTCTACAGTAACCTATATGTCATATTGTTGTAGAGTCTACAGTAACCTATATTTCATATTGTTATAGAGTCTACAGTAACCTATATTTCATATTGTTATAGAGTCTACAGTAACCTATATTTCATATTGTTCTAGTCTACAGTAACATATATGTCATATATTGTTATAGAGTCTACAGTAACCTATATTTCATATTGTTATAGAGTCTACAGTAACCTATATGTCATATTGTTATAGAGTCTACAGTAACCTATATTTCATATTGTTATAGAGTCTACAGTAACCTATATGTCATATTGTTATAGAGTCTACAGTAACCTATATGTCACATTGTTATAGAGTCTACAGTAACCTATATTTCATATTGTTATAGAGTCTACAGTAACCTATATTTCATATTGTTATAGAGTCTACAGTAACCTATATGTCATATTGTTATAGAGTCTACAGTAACCTATATTTCATATTGTTATAGAGTCTACAGTAACCTATATTTCATATTGTTATAGAGTCTACAGTAACCTATATGTCATATTGTTATAGAGTCTAAAGTAACCTATATGTCATATTGTTATAGAGTCTACAGTAACCTATATTTCATATTGTTATAGAGTCTACAGTAACCTATATGTCATATTGTTCTAGTCTACAGTAACCTATATGTCATATTGTTATAGAGTCTACAGTAACCTATATTTCATATTGTTATAGAGTCTACAGTAACCTATATGTCATATTGTTATAGAGTCTACAGTAACCTATATGTCACATTGTTATAGAGTCTACAGTAACCTATATTTCATATTGTTATAGAGTCTACAGTAACCTATATTTCATATTGTTATAGAGTCTACAGTAACCTATATGTCATATTGTTATAGAGTCTACAGTAACCTATATTTCATATTGTTATAGAGTCTACAGTAACCTATATGCCATTTTGTTCTAGTCTACAGTAACCTATATGTCACATTGTTATAGAGTCTACAGTAACCTATATTTCATATTGTTCTAGTCTACAGTAACCTATATTTCATATTGTTATAGAGTCTACAGTAACCTAAATGTCATTTTGTTCTAGTCTACAGTAACCTATATTTCATATTGTTACAGAGTCTACAGTAACCTATATGTCATATTGTTCTAGAGTCTACAGTAACCTATATTTCATATTGTTATAGAGTCTACAGTAACCTATATGTCATATTTTTCTAGTCTACAGTAACCTATATGTCATATTGTTCTAGAGTCTACAGTAACCTATATTTCATATTGTTACAGAGTCTACAGTAACCTATTTTTCATATTGTTATGGAGTCTACAGTAAACTATATGTCATATTGTTCTAGAGTCTACAGTAACCTATATTTCATATTGTTATAGAGTCTACAGTAACCTATATGTCATATTGTTCTAGTCTACAGTAACCTATATGTCAAATTGTTCTAGTCTACAGTAACCTATATTTCATATTGTTATAGAGTCTACAGTAACCTATATTTCATATTGTTATAGAGTCTACAGTAACCTTTATGTCATATTGTTCTAGTCTACAGTAACCTATATGTCACATTGTTATAGAGTCTACAGTAACCTATATTTCATATTGTTCTAGTCTACAGTAACCTATATTTCATATTGTTATAGAGTCTACAGTAACCTATATGTCATATTGCTATAGTCTACAGTAACCTATATTTCATATTGTTATAGAGTCTACAGTAACCTATATGTCATATTGTTGTAGAGTCTACAGTAACCTATAAGTCATAGTGTTCCAGAGTCTACAGTAACCTATATTTCATATTGTTATAGAGTCTACAGTAACCTATATGTCATATTGTTCTAGAGTCTACAGTAACCTATATGTCATATTTTTCTAGTCTACAGTAACCTATATGTCATATTGTTCTAGAGTCTACAGTAACCTATATTTCATATTGTTACAGAGTCTACAGTAACCTATATTTCATATTGTTATGGAGTCTACAGTAAACTATATGTCATATTGTTCTAGAGTCTACAGTAACCTATATTTCATATTGTTATAGAGTCTACAGTAACCTATATGTCATATTGTTCTAGTCTACAGTAACCTATATGTCAAATTGTTCTAGTCTACAGTAACCTATATTTCATATTGTTATAGAGTCTACAGTAACCTATATTTCATATTGTTATAGAGTCTACAGTAACCTATATTTCATATTGTTATAGAGTCTACAGTAACCTATATGTCATATTGTTCTAGTCTACGGTAACCTGTATGTCATATTGTTCTAGTCTACAGTAACCTATATTTCATATTGTTATAGAGTCTACAGTAACCTATATTTCATATTGCTCTAGAGTCTACAGTAACCTATATGTCATATTGTTATAGAGTCTACAGTAACCTATATGTCATATTGTTATAGAGTCTACAGTAACCTATATGTCACATTGTTATAGAGTCTACAGTAACCTATATTTCATATTGTTATAGAGTCTACAGTAACCTATATTTCATATTGTTATAGAGTCTACAGTAACCTATATGTCATATTGTTATAGAGTCTACAGTAACCTATATTTCATATTGTTATAGAGTCTACAGTAACCTATATGCCATTTTGTTCTAGTCTACAGTAACCTATATGTCACATTGTTATAGAGTCTACAGTAACCTATATTTCATATTGTTCTAGTCTACAGTAACCTATATTTCATATTGTTATAGAGTCTACAGTAACCTATATGTCATTTTGTTCTAGTCTACAGTAACCTATATTTCATATTGTTACAGAGTCTACAGTAACCTATATGTCATATTGTTCTAGAGTCTACAGTAACCTATATTTCATATTGTTATAGAGTCTACAGTAACCTATATGTCATATTTTTCTAGTCTACAGTAACCTATATGTCATATTGTTCTAGAGTCTACAGTAACCTATATTTCATATTGTTACAGAGTCTACAGTAACCTATATTTCATATTGTTATAGAGTCTACAGTAACCTTTATGTCATATTGTTCTAGTCTACAGTAACCTATATGTCATATTGTTATAGAGTCTACAGTAACCTATATGTCACATTGTTATAGAGTCTACAGTAACCTATATTTCATATTGTTCTAGTCTACAGTAACCTATATTTCATATTGTTATAGAGTCTACAGTAACCTATATGTCATAGTGTTCCAGAGTCTACAGTAACCTATATTTCATATTGTTATAGAGTCTACAGTAACCTATATTTCATATTGTTATAGAGTCTACAGTAACCTATATGTCATTTTGTTCTAGTCTACAGTAACCTATATGTCATATTGTTCTAGAGTCTACAGTAACCTATAAGTCATATTTTTCTAGTCTACAGTAACCTATATGTCATATTGTTCTAGAGTCTACAGTAACCTATATTTCATATTGTTACAGAGTCTACAGTAACCTATATTTCATATTGTTATGGAGTCTACAGTAAACTATATGTCATATTGTTCTAGAGTCTACAGTAACCTATATTTCATATTGTTATAGAGTCTACAGTAACCTATATGCCATATTGTTCTAGTCTACAGTAACCTATATGTCAAATTGTTCTAGTCTACAGTAACCTATATTTCATATTGTTATAGAGTCTACAGTAACCTATATTTCATATTGTTATAGAGTCTACAGTAACCTTTATGTCATATTGTTCTAGTCTACAGTAACCTATATGTCATATTGTTATAGAGTCTACAGTAACCTATATTTCATATTGTTATAGTCTAGAGTAACCTATATGTCATATTGTTAGAGTCTACAGTAACCTATATTTCATATTGTTATAGAGTCTACAGTAACCTATATGTCATATTGTTAGAGTCTACGGTAACCTATATGCCATATTGTTCTTGAATCTACAGTAACCTATATGTCATATTGTTATAGAGTCTACAGTAACCTATATGTCATTTTCTTATAGAGTCTACAGTAACCTATATGTCATATTGTTCTAGTCTACAATAATCTATATTTCAGAATTGTTATAGAGTCTACAGTAACCTATATGTCATATTGTTCTAGAATCTACAGTAACCTATATGTCATATTGTTACAGAGTCTACAGTAACCTATATTTCATATTGTTATAGTCTAGAGTAACCTATATGTCATATTGTTCTAGTCTACAGTAACCTATATGTCATATTGTTCTAGAGTCTACAGTAACCTATATTTCATATTGTTATAGAGTCTACAGTAACCTATATGTCATATTGTTCTAGTCTACAGTAACCTATATTTCATATTGTTATAGAGTCTACAGTAACCTATATGTCATTTTGTTCTAGTCTACAGTAACCTATATGTCATTTTGTTCGAGTCTACAGTAACCTATATTTCATATTGTTATGGAGTCTACAGTAAACTATATGTCATATTGTTATAGTCTACAGTAACCTACATGTCATATTGTTCTAGAGTCTACAGTAACCTATATGAATGTCTGATATACAGATATAGAGCCTTCCCACCCAGTGAAATGATGCACACACAATGCAAAAACTGACATATCCAATGGCTTACAACTCCTCCTGTACACTACAACAGCTTTTATATGTAGTGTATTGTTGCTGGTAAACAACAGAGAAGTTATTTTAGAAATGAGGCAATTAAGCAGATCCAAAATGAATACAACCCCCTTCTGAAACCAGCACATGGCGGGCGATGTCATTTGCATGCCTTTGAATAGCTAATCTCTGAGGGGATTTCCTTCACATGGAATTCTCAATGCCATGCGCTCTTTGTTTAAAACACAGCAAACAAACAAACAAAAGCAAGCAGCATCCTGAGTACAGCAGAGTAGTTTCAGCCCCCCCCCCCCCCCCCCCCCCCCCTTCTCCCTCCTGTCTGGTCAGATGACCTACAGTAGACTGACAGTGGCTACAAAGACCATTACTCACCAGCTCTTTAAAAAAGAAGGCTGGACTCTTATTAGATGAACAGAGAGAGGAGGAAGAGAAAAAGAAAGTGTGGTCTCAAGTTGAGCGCAGATCTTTTCTTGTGGTCTTAATTAGAAAGCTCATCCATCATGGTCGGAGCGTTTCTATTCATCGCAGTGATTGGGGGACATGACAAATGAATGTGGGAATAAACGGAGTGTCAGGGCCGAGCGGGAGATGGATGTTCTCCTGGCAAGAGGAGAGGGATAAGTACAGTGAGCGCTGGCCGCTAGCCAAGGCCCCGTGCTCCCATCTCTCCACGGATCACCCTTGGGCCAGCACCAGGACTACAGCACATCACGGCCCTCCCACAGACCCCACCTCACCCCCTATTTATTAGTAAATGAACACCTTGTCAGAGATACGCTGACTCCCCCCTCTCCCCCGGCCCCCCAGCTCCCCTGCCACCTCCCCCTACCCCACTCTCATAACTCACCTTCATGAGACTAAAATAATTGGACGTCAATCACAGAATTGAAGAGCTGTGTGTGTGTGCATGGGTGCGTGTGTGTCTGTGCGTGTGTATCTATGTGTATGTGTGCGTGTGTGTATCTGTTTGTGTGTGTGTCTGTGTGTGTGTGTCTGTGTGTGTGTGTGTCTGTGCGTGTGTATCTATGTGTATGTGTGCGTGTGTGTATCTGTTTGTGTGTGTGTCTGTGTGTGTGTGTCTGTGTGTGTGTGTGTCTGTGCGTGTGTATCTATGTGTGTGTGCGTGTGTGTGTCTGTTCGTGTGTGTCTGTGTGTGTGTGTCTGTGCGTGTGTATCTATGTCTGTGTGTGCGTGTGTGTGTCTGTTCGTGTGTGTGTCTGTTCGTGTGTGTGTCTGTGTGTGTGTGTCTGTGTGTGTGTGTCTGTGCGTGTGTATCTATGTGTGTGTGCGTGTGTGTGTCTGTTCGTGTGTGTGTGTCTGTGCGTGTGTATCTATGTCTGTGTGTGCGTGTGTGTGTCTGTTCGTGTGTGTCTGTGTGTGTGTGTCTGTGCGTGTGTATCTATGTGTGTGTGCGTGTGTGTGTCTGTTTGTGTGTGTGTCTGTGCGTGTGTATCTATGTGTGTGTGCGTGTGTGTGTCTGTTCGTGTGTGTCTGTGTGTGTGTCTGTGCGTGTGTATCTATGTGTGTGTGCGTGTGTGTGTCTATTCGTGTGTGTCTGTGTGTGTGTGTCTGTGCGTGTGTATCTATGTCTGGGTGTGCGTGTGTGTGTCTGTTTGTGTGTGTGTGTGTGTGTGTGTCTGTGCGTGTGTATCTATGTGTGTGTGCGTGTGTGTGTCTGTTCGTGTGTGTCTGTGTGTGTGTGTCTGTGCGTGTATATCTATGTCTGTGTGTGTGTGTGTGTGTCTGTTCGTGTGTGTGTGTGTCTGTCTGTGTGTGTGTGTGTGTGTGTGTGTGTGTGTGTGTGTGTCTGTGTGTGTGTGTGTGTGTGTGTCTGTGTGTGTGTCTGTGTGTGTGTGTGTGTGTCTCTATTACAGAAGTGACTTCTCTTAGAACTTCTGTGGTGTGGAACTCAACACCCTGAGAGATGTAGCAACATGAATGTTGAAGAGTCGTACCAGTTGTTGACTCAACGTAGTTATAAAACGGACGTATTGAACATTACCCAGCCATTTAAAGTGAATAGATTAAAGACACTTTAATAGGACAATGCTCTGCTTTATTCTGCTATGCTGTGTTCGCTGCAGGAGTCAGTCAGTCAGAGACCCAATGTGCCCATTGAAGTGTTAACTAAGCAGGCAGAGCAGAGAGAGTAGAGGAGTAGAGGGTTGGGAGTTCAGAGTGTACTAGTATTAGACGCCATTAGAAAACAGTCTGAGTGACACACTGTAAGCAGCCTTATTCTCCAGACTTTATTAGCCAAACTCAGTTTGATCATATAATACAGGAGACAATTGTTCATCTAGAAATGAGGAAAAAATAATAAGGTTATAATGATCAATATACTCCCTCCACTTCATTCATCCAGTCCACCCACTTTTTTGCATAGAGGCTCGGCTCTCATAAAATTTTGAATTGGTTTTTCAATTATTGGAGTGCCTCTGCTCTCTCTGGCTAGACAAAGACTTTCCTGCGGAGCCATTGAGATGAAGTTAGATTATGCATTACCGCAATATCCAATTTAATAACTCAGATTTCTCTTTATTGTTTTCCTGTTTTCATTGTATTTAAGCTTCAACAGCTGAATCAAGCCAGCGTGCTGTCTGGCGTAGACGGGAATTCTGCCAGCGCTGCCACTCTGCCACTAACAAAGACATACACACATTAAGACCCAAAGATCCAATGAGACAGTAAGAGCGACTGCACAATCATGAATAAACACAGTGTCTTCAATGAGGCCGACAATAAATTGGATTCATAGTTCAAGCGGTGAGAGGAGAAGAAAAGGCAAAAAAAAATGATTACATTAATTATGAAGAAGCAAATGAATATTAGTCACAGACTCAAATGGCTTTTAATATATTCACGATCGTTGTCAGTTTGTCGGTTTAGCTTTTATTAATGGTATTTCATCACACAGCCAGCTGTTCTTGTTCACTTCTTGGTGTATTGCCTTTTATTCCACAGTTTGAATTAGAAGAGTTTTACATGCAAACGAGAGCGGTTGTTTTTCCATTTTCCATTTGATCTGTTCGTCTATTCTACTGCCTACTGGTTACAGGCCTAACGTTGAACTATCAGTGAGACTTGTTTCTACTCTAGTACGGAAGTAGATTCACACCAAACAAATACAAATAAAAACCCGGAATCTAATTGTTACAGCACACCCGCCATTAAAGAGCAGGTGTGTGTCTTGAGAAATGTGTCAATCTCCCAAAATGTAAGAAAAATCTCAAACTAAAATAAAACTTCTGTCTGAAAATCGAGTGTCATGATGGATTTTGTGCAATGACAGGTGAACAACCTGTGATATCTCTCACTGCTCTAGAATCAGTCATTCTTCTAAATGGGAATATGTCAATGATGTCATATTGAATTTGGAAGCATTAAAGTGACGGATCCATGGATCAGCATAAACAAACTGCAGAGGTAGTTGGATGTTCTGTCTATCTGTCATATCACATCCAGACAGTTTTAGTCTAAGACAAAGGAAACTGTAAAAAGGGATTGGGATCGCAGCAGCCGCTCTATGGCACATTGGAACAAACCCCTTACCTGAATGATTTATCATAACACACTCTCTCTCTCTCTCTCTCTCTCTCTCTCTCTCTTTCTCTAAAGAGCAGACATTAGAGTGATTCTGCCTCTCCTCCTGTGTGTGTCTGAGGTGCTCTGGTGAAACGCCTTGGGAATAGATGGGCAGCGCTGTGGATGATAGTGGATTGTGAAGCTCATGTCCCTGTGTTTGTAACCCAGAGAGAGAAAGGAAGTACTGTAAGAAAGGGAAAGAGAACACTACAGTGTTTTTGGCCTGAGGCTATCTAGTACAGGGCTCCCCAAGCGGCAGGGAAGAGTGGAGACATTTGTGAACACAGATATACATTTTGTTGGAAGAACATAACTGATGAAAAGTTATTATAGCGTCTCATGAGAAATAAAACAGCGTCCTGCCTGCGTATTATGTCCTACTAGGATTTCCTGGTGTTCCTCTATGATTTTACTGTCCTCCTGCATGCAACACCTCACTTTTTAAGATGTGCCCCAGATAGGCTAAAAGCAGAGAGACGATGTAGATTATAGATTAAGGCCATTTGATATAAACCTGTCATGTGAGTATCCCTCTGGTATTTTGGCATTGAAGGATGTAAGTGACAAGCTCTTGAGCTTTTGAGGACAGTCCTCCATAGTACTTTGGAGTTTCTTGAGGTAATCAGTATTTCTACAGTATATTCTTATATACTACAGTATATTCTTACCAGAAGGGCGGCAGGAATTGTTAACACATCTGTTATGTTATTAATTTCACATAAATCTTAAGCTCCTCTGTTTGAAATGAGGCTTCATTCAAGCCAAGTTAATGAAACATGATTGTAAGTTTCTCACATGGATGGGGCTGTCATACAATATACAGTAGAGTTGCCTATAATCATTGTGTATTTCAGTGTCGACCAGGGGAGGGTGGTGGGTGCAGAGCAGAGAGACCTCCATAAAACAATGTCTTGAGATCAGAACAGTATCTGTATCCGGCAGGAGGATTAAAAGGCCATGAATCTGGTGTGTGAGATGAATTAGATGACTCGTTGGTCCTCAGTAGAAACAGACACCAGATCTATAAGGTGTAATAAATCACTTTGGATTTGCTTTAATTGTTCAGATAAGGGAGAGGTGTGTACGCTTGTGGCAGGATGTCTGTGTCCCTTTCAATTGTGAAAATATTCAGACACACACACACACACACCTGTCACACCACTGTCTGGAGCAGTGTCATCACATTCCTCTGCAAGGCTTGTCACACAATCACCTGCCCCCGTATGAGCTCTGAAATAGTTGTTGTGTAAAATCCCATCCCAGTGTTGAACCCCTTCACCATACATGCTGTTTACCCAGTGTTAATACACAACTGTCCTATAAGGTTCTTTATCTTCTACATCAGTCAAGGGAACATAACATAGAGGATTTTATCTCTAGTTCTCCAACTCTCCTCACAAGCCGTCTAATTCTTTTTGATGCAAACACAATACAGGCAGAGCGGTGGTGGTGACACAACACACAGTAGAAATCAGGGGTAGACATTGATTGTGTCCCAAATGACACCCTATTCCCATAGGGCTCTGGTCAAAAGTAGCGCACTATATAGGAATAGGGTCCCAATTGGGACGCAACCCTCATTGTTTGGCTGCACGCGCCCAAGACTTAATTAAGATTCACAAGGAGCCCGTCTCCTTTGTTCCAGGCTGTGTCTTGCAGCAGTGTTCCTCAGAAGTGAGCAGGAGTAACAAATAATGGAGTGCTGCAGTAACACTTCCTCCCAGCCCCAGATAACCCTTCTCTAGAGGTTTAGCCTACTTTACTTCTCAAACTGACAGAAATGGGTTGTCTCAAATACAGCATGGTACGGCGCTGACTCCAACCAACCGCTTCATTAAAGAAGTAGCCTGGTCTGAAAACAAACAATACAACAATACACCCCACCCATGCACGCACACACACAAACACACAACCCATCTAAAAAGTGTCACTTCAACCAGCAATCTGTAATTTTGGACTCAAGGGGTTAATTGCTTGCTGTGGCATCAAAGGAGAGATTTGATGTGCTTTTTGAGGGCTGTCTTTAGCCGAGAGAGAGAGAGAGAGAGAGAGAGAGAGAGAGAGAGGAGGAAAGGGGGGCACTTTAGATTTCACTCCCGGCACAGCAGAGTTAGCAGGCGTCTCCTCAGGTAATCCTGCCTCTCTGAGGCATTATTGAATTTTCTTGTTTTTCTTCTTCTCTTCTTCTTTGTGGAGATGGGAGGGGTAGTGGTAGGTGTGTGGAGGGGAGCAGGGGGTTAAAGAGAGTGAGCCTGACTTCTGAAGGGTCTAGCAGCGGCTGCTTGATTCTCATTCACCTCTGCAGATCCACGTCAAAACACAGCCAGACCTTTTAAGGCGCCAGGCTTTGAAGTGAGGAGGAGAGCCTCTCAAATCCAAGCTCTTTGACACAAATGCTCCGGCCTGAAAAATTAGCAGCCATACGTGTCTCCCTGGCCTCTTTGATGTCTCCCTTGGCCAGGCCCACTCCGCTCCTCTCTATCCTCTCCCCTGGTTGTAACACAGAAACCAGACAGAATGCAATGCAGCCTGACTCCTAGATTAAGATGGTGATTTCAGGGGGATGGCAGCAGAAGCAGTCAGACAGACTAGAGCACCTCTTTTCCAGGATTTTGTTCAGTTATAAGAACCTACAAGAGTTTCTGTCTTTCTTGTTAACACTGTCTACTTAGCTCTACTATGAAAGGCTCTGAAAAGTTGAAACACCAAGTTGGAACACAGTGAAACACAAAAAATAATAATCTCCTTCAGAAGGCAGGACTGGTTACCATTAGATGCTGGGATGGATCTAGTTTGGGTGGGTTCAATTCAGTTTTGCCAAGACTAGGCCCAAATTGATAAAGGGGAAATGTTTCAGAAAGAAATAAGACTACCATACTTAACAAGACAGGAGGTTGGCATCAATGGGCAAAGGGCCAAGGGCATCAATGGGCAGAGCATTCATCTGCCCCCAGTGCAGATACAAGGGGGGGGGGGGGAATTGCAGGGCCCTATTTTCTCCCTCTTAATACTTCCAGTTCCTTATGGTCCCTACAGTACTCCTCAGCGGAACAGAAGGGTCAGAGAAAACTAGGGTAGATAAGGTAAAGAGCAGACCATCCTTAGGACTCCTTATGGCCCTACTCAGCAGCAGAAGGCCTTGACAATACTCCAGTCTGCCCCAGGCAGAGAAAGTAAAGCTCCTTGGGAGACGAATCAGGAGTATTAACTTCAACCAGACAATGTCCTCAAGCGGCTCCCTGTACTTTACTATTGTAATCTGGCCTGATTGGATGGGTTTGATTAAAATGGAAGGGGGACACGAGCCGCTCTAAGAGGAAAAGACCTCCGCTGAGATGTGCTAGCCCCCCCGTCCCAACAGGCCTGTCCTGTCCTGTCAAGATGGCTCAGTGCTTAGCTCCAGACGCAGAGTTTAAGGTCATTAATCCCTTTCGTCCCTTTCTCTCCATCCACATCATTGGCACGTTCTCTCCCTGCAAGCAGATTTGGGGATACGACTGCTATTTTTGTAGCCTGGTGGTCACAGATCTGTGTTACTATTGATCTGTTTGTGTATGGGAGTTGGCAGGACAGCACAAACAGTTCTGGGATCAGGCTTCTATCATTGAACATTCCCAAGGCTGATACAATGGAACGTTCCCAAGGCTGAGACAATGGAATGTTCCCAAGGCTGAGACAATGGAACGTTCCCAAGGCTGAGACAATGGAATTTTCCCAAGGCTGATACAATTGAACGTTCCCAAGGCTGATACAATGGAACTTTCCCAAGGCTGATACATTGGAACATTCCCAAGGCTGATACAATTGAACGTTCCCAAGGCTGATACAATGGAACTTTCCCAAGGCTGATACATTGGAACATTCCCAAGGCTGATACATTGGAACATTCCCAAGGCTGATACAATTGAACGTTCCCAAGGCTGATACAATTGAACGTTCCCAAGGCTGATACAATGGAAGTTGTTTAGATGACAAGGGAATATTTCTAAATTAATAGGTCTGACACCTTCGACAAACAGATATGACTATCAGTATCTCCCCATCAGGAAATCAGGTGTGTATTAAATGTATGGCTCAGAGACACTTCACCTTGTTGTCAGCTGCTGTTCGAACACGCGTCACAATGATTCCCTGTCATATCAATCTCACTGCAGTGGGTATCAATTAAATGTCCCTGTCTGTCAACCATCATCACAGCTTCCTTCTACTGTGTGGATACAAAACCTGAGGAGGATCGTGGTTTGTCTTCAATAAAAAACCCACATGAGTTTAGTGTCTGAGTGAACTGTGAAGACACCTCTACACATGGGTGGATTTCGAGTTGTTTTCCCTTTTCACAGCAGTGTGTGTTACTGTTTCCTCCAGGCCCCCTCTCCTCACCGGTGGTGGGGTTTGTGTGCCTCCTCTGTAGGAGGACTCCCGTTTAGAGAGCCTTTGTTGTGCCTTCGCCTGGAGGTGGGCGTCGGAAGTGATCGCAGATCTCTCTTCTCCTCCGTTTTGCGTCTGACTACAATCAGATAAATTGTCGGGCAGGGGGAGAGGTGTGTGTGTGTGTGTGTGTGTGTGTGTGTGTGTGTGTGTGTGTGTGTGTGTGTGTGTGTGTGTGTGTGTGTGTGTGTGTGTGTGTGTGTGTGTGTGTGTGTGTGTGTGTGTGTGTGTGTGTGTGTGTGTGTGTGTGCGTGCGTGCGTGCGTGCGTGCGCGCATAGAGATGGGTTAGGTTTCAGCTTCCCATCAGTCTGTAATGGTTGCCTGTTAGTGAGTTGAGTGAGGCAGGGGGTAGGACGGGCTGTGAGTGGATGAGGGGTACCGGTGCTCCGCAGGCGGCCTGCCGCTTTGCTCAGATCTTATCGGAGACCAGAGGAGGTGGTTGGCGGTTGGTTCAAGGTCTGGGCCGCTGGGCTGCGCTGGGAGGGTCCGCTTCACGTGTCAGAGGGGAGAAAGGAAGAAAGATTAATGGTGTGTTTGAAACAGGAGGCCTGATCCCTGTCGCCTCACCCCTCGCCCTGTCTATCAGGGAGGTGTGTGTATGTGTGTGTGTGTGTGGGTGTATGTGCTTAGTAACAGTATGTGTATCACATGGAACAGGTAGTAGGGGATTTCTGTACCTCTCTCATGATTGGAGTGGCATGTCGTATGTTGGGGTCATTGAGTGATGGAGTGGCAAGGAGACAGCAGCCTGGTCCAGTTGCACTCGCTAAACAGCTCTCCCATTCATAACACTGTCTGAACCAGGCCTCAGGAGGCAACCGCAGATGAAAAGAGCCCAAATGGACATTAGTGAGGCTCAACATGGCTACTAGTCTTAAGCTTTCACAAGCTATTATTTAATGAGAATGTGAAAGGAACAGCTACATTTGGTTTTAACTAACCCCCCTTCTTAGTTTCTGTCTGTCTTTATGTTTTGAAAGTTCTTCGACATCACCCATACTGTGTGAAACATTTTGGGAAAAAACATTTTTTTTTCCTTTTAGTGGGATTTGTGATGGAGGAGAAGAAACATGTTTTGGCTAGGTCTGCTAGAACTATGACATGACAGTGCTTAACTCCTCACGACATTCACAAAGAGTTTCTGTTCTATTTCCTAATCTAAGACTTGAGTTCACAACCACAGAGGATTGTCTAATAATTATTCCTAATTATCCCAGAAATGGTCCTACCATGTCACGACAGATCAGATCAAGGCCAGGGGAGGGGAGGCTTAGGTGTTAGGAGAGGCGGTCTCTCTCTCTCCCTCTCTCTCTCTCTCTCTCTCTGCGTCAGTCTCTTGGACTATGTCAGGATTATTATCTTTGGCTGTGTGACACTTGGGCTTTGGTCCAGCTTGGCTTCACTAAAGGCTTTTATCTTTTCTTAACGGGCCTGGAGAAAAGGTTCCAAGGCTTACCTTTCAGTTACATTGTTGATCTCAGTTACATTTGGAATATAGCCGATAATTCAAGGCATGTCTTTACATTACAATTGCATACCTAGGTAACTACAAGATATCATGTGTAATTAATTACCTTATACTAGGTAGATAATTACAGATAACTACATAGCTCTTACCACGGTTCCATGTGTTTTCTACATGAACACAAAAGAGGTCAAAACTGCATGCTTGTAGCTTGTCACAGAGTCATTACTTGGAGTTATTGATATTCTGTAGATTTTGGTATGTGAGTTACAGTTATATAGTGAAATACAGTTTGAAGTAATATAAAGTTAACACAAATTCTAGTTTGTGCTTTTGAGCAAGTTTTCGTATAGTTGAACATGTTTTTCCTTTGATTCGACTATATGAGTGTTTATACCAGTCTGTAAGTGTTTAGGCCTTATTTGCATACAGAAGCTGAATGTGTGAGATTCTCTGGTTTCATAGTGTTTACTAAGCAAATAAATGAAGTAATAAAGTAATGTAATTTAAGATTAAATGAATATGTTTCGTGCCGGAGCGCTTGCATCAGGGGTCCATGAGAAGGCTGGGTAAAACCGTCAGTGCTGCCAAATTGTGAGGAACACTTGTCTAATGAACACTGTTTTCTAACTTAATTTAATTGGAGAGAGCAGTTCAGGGACAGGAGGGAAAGTGAGATTATGTGTGTGTAGGTAGGTAGGAAGGTAGGAAGGTAGGTAGGTAGGTAGGTAGGTAGGTAGGTAGGTAGGTAGGTAGGTAGGTAGGAAGGAAGGAAGGTAGGTAGGTAGGTAGGAAGGTAGGAAGGTAGGTAGGTAGGTAGGTAGGTAGGTAGGTAGGTAGGTAGGTAGGTAGGTAGGTAGGTAGGTAGGTAGGTAGGAAGGAAGGAAGGAAGGAAGCCATATGATGGCAAGGTCCTTGGTGGAAATAAATACGTACAAGTCTGTTGTATTGTAACTGTTCAACAGCCCCAATCATCTCACCTTACACTGAGGCCTGGTACCTGGCTCTTTGTGCCTCAGAAGCACCAGCACATCTCCCAGTCCCCATGAGGTTGTTTTGTTGTGTCTTATAAACAGCAAATCCCAGACTAGATTGTGTTTTCCTCCTTTACTTTCCATTCCCCTATGGGGATTCAATTAAAACCAATTTTTGGGGCTTTCGTCACCATGGTTATAAGCATTTATGGTGTAAACATGTTGACAAATGGTTCTTTGTTGAACTTTGTTGCCGGCAACATTTATTCAGTAACAAAGCAGTTACTTGAGCTGGCTCACTGAGCTTGCTTTTTCATTCAGAGTAGTGATCAGTTGTCTGCATGCCAGCCAGCCAGACGCCCCCAGCTCCAACGCCCCATCGCCCTGCTGCCCCCCCAGCCCCGCGGCCCAGCGGCCCGGCCACCAGCCCACCCATGACGGGGGCTTCTCTCCATGAAGGAACTTATTTATAATTGCAACTGAGGCAAGGTTTCCTAAAAGCATTCTATAGCGCTTAATGAAGTTTACTGGCACACCGGCAGGGCCGAGGACTGGAGCCAAAAGGTTTAGTATTCTTTAGTAACATGTTAATATGATTTGTCTTGGCGTATGGCACAGAAAAAAGGGGAACTGGCATGGCGAGTAGCCATGAGCCTGAATCCCAATGCCAAATTTGTCGTCAATGTGTTTTACTTTGAAGATAGGAGGGGTTGGAGACATATAATGTAAAATGTAATTAAGTCCCATTGTTGTTGCGTCTCTACAGGGAGGGTTGGCGTGAGGCTCTGAGTGAGGGTTGTATAATTATGAATGATATTTCCTCTTTGGCCCTGAGATACTTTTGTCCCTGCCGCCAAATTGAATTTGCTCCACACACCCTGGTAAGATGTGAGATAACCTTTGACCTGGATTGTCATCACCAGCATTCACCAGTCAAAGACTCAAAGCCAAAAACCCTTCTCATTCATTTAGCTCCATTCACTTAAAAGCCCTGCGTCTCATCGCTCTTGCTATCACGATGATCATTGAAGTGACCGCCCTGCTAGCTGAAAAGCTGAGTGGTCCCATCAGCGTAGTGTTACAGCTATGTACCTGGCTCCCAAAGCCCTGTGCCCTTGTCTCCGCGGCCCTGCTCACTGTACCTGTTGAGAAATGCATTAGTGGTGGAGCTATGCTAGGCTAAGGGCTAAAGCAGTGAGGCAGGGTGACCTGTGAGGGTTTGGTGACGGTGTGAATGGGATCCGCAGACCTGAGTGCTCCCTCTCAGTGGATGTCTCACCTGACCCAACCCAGATCTAGCCCAGATCCAGCCCAGACCCAACCAGGTAGCAGCCAAGTAGCACAGCACAGATCAGCCTTTCATAGGCCCCCGTTCAGGGGCTTCAACCTGCAATAAAGGCACCATTTGATCCCCTTGAATTCCCATGAAATCGCTCTCTTTTTGATTCCTTCTTAACTCGCTCTCTGCGCTTTCCACTTTGTTCAGAACGCAGGGTCAGGTTTCCTGTCATGAATGATGGTGTGTGCGTTTAGCAGAAAATTGGTTTACCTCAAAAACGATATGCCTGAAATGATTAGGCTTTTGTAGCCTAGTTAGAAATAAATAGCCTACAGCATTTCAGATTTGAGAGATTTTAATCTAGATCTAGTTTTGAAACATATCGACGACCTCCTACATGGTGTGATACTGTACCAGTGAATGGAGAGGGGCAGATAGTCACAGGCAGAATACAGCTGCTCTGAACATCCACTGCTGCTGCAGTAACCTATGCTTTTCACTGGTTGCTTGGCAAAATAACAGCTGGCAAATATTGTGTTGTAAATAAGCCAATGGCTCCAAAATGTACACATACTTTTAAAATAACTATAATCAACAGATATTTTCACCTGTTCCTCTGGATCCCACATAAACCCTAATGAACTGTGTGTGTGGTCAACCCCCCCTCTACAGTTCTGTCAGTGAATGAGCCCCCCCTCACCCTAACGCCTCTACACCCCCCTCTAACCAAGTGTCTTGTCACTATAAATCTGTCGCTCTCTGATAAGTGCCTTATTATTGTAGCAGAATGTCAGTGAGCTGTGTGTGTGTGTGTGTACCTGCGTGTGTGTCTCTCTCTCTCTGTGTGGGCTGACTGGGTCTGTCAGAGGGACGATGAGGCTAAATGATATGAATAGGCCTGGCTGACTGACTGGCTGGCTGGCTGACTGGCTGTGGACTTCAGAGGCATCAGAGGCCCAGGAGGAAATGACAGGTTTGTTTAAAGGCTGATTATCCCCTGGTGTAATGAGCAAAGTGCACCCATAAATGCACCCACTGCAGGCGCCTCCAGGCATCGTGGACACCCTGTTTCTCTATAACGCCCCTCTTTAACTGCCTGGTAGGATGGCGTTTAAGGAAATTACACCCCAGGTACTAGACACACTCCCAGTCTGTCCCAAATGGAACACTATTCCCTTTATAGTGCACGTCTTTTGAAGTGCACTATAAAGGGTCCATAGGGCTCTGTATAGGAAATAGGGTGCCATTTGTGATGCATAATCCAGGCTCTATGCGAATTCATGCCCTTTTCATCACTGTTGTCCAACGATTCCTACTGTGAGCTTTGTTTGGGTAATTATTGCTTTAAATACACACATTAAATCAGCATTATCATGTTTTAGCTCAGAGCAGAGTGAGGGGGAGTAGAGGGAGTGGAGTGGAGCAGGGGGTAGCTATAGAGCTGGAAGTGTTAGTAGTTTAGTGGAGACATTTAACTGAGATGTAAAGACCTTATCATCAGATGAGAGGAAGACAAAACCCCTTTTTGATTTACCCCCATTATTAAAGGAGTATAAACAAATTTAAAGTCCTACTCCAGTCTCCTTTTCACCTCATTTAACACCTGATTTACTTAACAAAAGGCAACTCCGAATAGGGGGTTCAGGTGCCTCCTGACCTCTATTGTTTCTCAAGCAAGAGGGCAGCCGATGACATCAGCAGGCACCATCAGACCAACTCCTTGAACGTCCTAATCCTTGAAGTTTGCAGTTGTGTCTTAAAAACACTACTTTGCTCAAAACATATTTAGGGTGTGTACTTTACTGTATTTATACTTGGGATATTGCTTTTCAACAGGAAAAGTTTAAACAGTTTTAAGACATGCCAATCCCAGCAGATGAAGTTAGATTATTGACTGCATATTATGTGAATGCATTTCAGTTATCCAGTTATCCGTGTTTAGAATAGACAGGGTTAACAATGCCAGGAGATACATAATGGACTGAAATGCATTCAGAAGAGTGTAACACAAGTACGTCATATATAATCCATTGTTACCATATGAGTTTATGATCACATCCATTGGCTGATATGTTATTTTCAGGGGATTTACACAGCTAGCTTCCATGCTTACCCTCTTACTTGACACATCACCAATGCAGACAGAGCATGAAGTTACTCCCTGTGACCCAGATCACAGAGAAAGCATTTCCTGACATGTGTCAGTACCCTTCCTGGCCTGAACCCATGTATCCGTGGCCAGTTCAGCATGGGTGCCCATGGCACTCTCTCTCCAACACGAAGAACTGAGAGGCCTCTTAAAGTCAATGCCAGTTGCAGATGCCCACTACACTGCAAGCCTGCCCAACCAGCTCCTGCTCTTTTCCCCTCTGACAGTGTTCGGAACGGGGCCCGACGCGGGGCTGCAGGTGGCCCCATTAAAAGGGAAAGTGTGTCACTGGAGCCTCTGGGACCATGGACACACCAGGCTGTTCCTGTGTTGTACCCAGTCCAACCTGGCTCAGGCTGCCTCCCTGCCTGGGAAAGGCCTGTGGAGGAGGCAGATCTGGGCTCAAATTCTATTTGAAATCTTTGAAATACTTTCAGTGTTTGCTTTAGTCTGTATGGAGTGCCAGATGGCAGGGTTTATGGTATTTGAACCCAGGTCTGTGTGGAGGAGGGATGGAGCAGAAGCAACCAGAACCAGGCCCAGGAACCAGGCCCAGAACCTCACAGCTATCTGTTCCACAAGCATAGATCAAAGCGATGGGGCTGGCATATCCACATGGGCCCTCATACTCATCACAGTGCTATGCTCTACCAGCTGTTGAACAGGAAGAGCCCCACTCCACCCAGCCTGGTTTGGGGAGAAGAGGGACTTGTTGGTGAAAGATTCATAGGCTGGATGTGCCATTAACTCTTGCATGATTGATGCCCAGCTCCGCTAATATGTCCAGACTCAAAGTTGCACAAGAGAAGGAACATATTTAAAAACATATCATCTTGTTAATTTTCTTTTTTTCTCTCTCTCCCAGCCAGCAGTGAGTTTGGCCCATGGTTAGTACAGTACTGTAGTTATGGCACTCCCTCTGAGATGTCACTCACTCTTGTGAGAAGCTACTGGTTGGCAGTAGTTTGGATGCTAACAGTACAGTACCCTTCATTGGCCACTGTGGCAGAGCAAACTGTGTATATACTGTACTGTAAGTTAGTAGTTTGTTCTGGCTTAGGGCTCTTGTTGTCAGTGTAGAGGAGGGGAGGTGTGACGTCATAGACCCTAGGCCTCCTGTAGTCTCTCTGGGTGGGCTGACTGGCTGGCTGGCTGGCTGGCTCACTGGCTGGCTGGCTCGCTGGCTGACTGGCTGATTGACTACCTGGCTGACTGGCTGGCTGGCTCACTGGCTGGCTGGCTGATTGACTACCTGGCTGGCTGGTTCACTGGCTGGCTGGCTGGCTGGTTGGCTGTCTCACTGGCTGGCTGATTGACTACCTGGCTGACTGGCTGGATGGCTCACTGGTTGGCTGGCTGGCTGACTGATTGACTACCTGGCTGGCTGGCTGGCTGGCTGGCTCAGTGGCTGGCTGGCTGGCTGATTGACTCTCTAGCTGGCTCACTGACTACCTGGCTGGCTGACTGGCTAGCTGGCTGGCTGGCTAGCTGGCTGACTGGCTGGCTATCCCTGCTGCTGTAGTCCCTAATAGTCTCTCCTCATATATATTAAGTTGAGTGGTTACTGACATTTCATATTGCTGACATTTCATATGGCAATTCATAACACAACCCCCAGTATTATTAATACAACTGAAAGGGGGTTCCCACTCCCCAGTATATACAGTATAGCTACTATACTAGTATTTAACTAGTAGTTTAATCAATATATTATATTGAGTTCAGGGGGGTTTCCCACTCCCCAGTGTATACAGTATAGTTACTTTACGAGTATTTAACCAGTAGTTTCATCAATATATTATATTGAGTTCAGGGGGGTTTCACACCTCTAAATAACAACAAGGCCCCAAACTTTAGTTTATTGTTGACATGATGTTTTGGTGCTGTATGACTGAACCATTCTGGCCAGCCCATCTCATGTATTTCTCTTTTCAATAAAGTCTCTCCAGGGGGAAGGAGGTGTAGGGAGACAGACACGTCTGTGACTGTCTACTCATTAATTAGTCCAGGGAATTCCACCAGGCCGGCCGTGTTCTGGAGGGGAGTAGAGGTACCAGATGGATCCTAGGAGGGGGGTTCAGAAGACAGGAAACAAAACGGACAGAAAGAGGAGCGAGAAGAGAGAGAACAACAACAATTGCAGCATGGTCAGTAGAGGCAAAACGAAAAAGACCCCCTCCCTCCTTCTCCTCAATCCCCTGTACCAATCCTTTAGCATTGTGTCAATGTGCCCCTAATAAGGTTTATTTATGAAACGCTATAAAATGTTATCAAAACGCTATCAAACTGAATTTGTGAAAATGGTCATAATCTGTCAATAAAGCCAGCTAGGCTGTGTTTGACCCATTAATACCCTGTTTGTATGCTCATAAATCTCCCTCTCTACCCTCTCTACCCAGTAGTAAACACAAAGCTAGAGAAGCTTAAGAAAAGATAAAGAAATTAATTTGTTTCTCAATGAATGAATTCAGTTAATGTTTTTTTTCTTTCAGTTCATATGCTCCTTGATTTGAATTTCTGTAATTGTTATTTTTGACACTTAATCTTTTATGGGTTTGAATTCTCCAGAGTAAAAGGGAAGTGTCATTTTGGCATTGGGGGGGATATTCATGAATTTGTTTTTACTTAAACATGGTTTGGCATTGAGGTGCGTAAACATGAAGATATTTTAGGCCTGATAATCCCACAGAATATATAACATTTGGGGGTATTATTGTTGAGTAGTATCATAGTCCTTATCTTAAATGTTAGTGCATGCATCTACACTGTCCCTGAGCACTAAACTGAGCGCTAAACTGTCCTCCATTTTGCAGACACCAGAATTCCTGTCTACTATATTATTTTTCAAAGAATGTAAAAAGGGGAAAGAGAAGCCAGTAAAATAAGAGACAGAGATCGAGAGCGAGACAGATATGAGGGAACAGAATACAGAGACTGAGACAGTCCAATAGTCAATGAGAGGAAGCAGGTGGGAAAGAAAATGATAGAGAGAGCGAGAGAAGGAAGCTCTCCAGCAGGCAGCTTTGAGTGGTCTTTGACAGCAGCGTGCTCCTACTCCGACCATACGGCCTGTCTCTTTAGCTAACAACACACACACGCACGCGCGCACGCACGCACGCGCACGCACGCACGCACGCACGCACGCACGCACACACACACACACACACACACACACACACACACACACACACAGTGTCAACAGTCCTCCTAGCTGCTCAGACCATACGGCCTGTCTCTTTAGCTAACAGGCCAGCTGTATGGGGAATGTCCCTGGGCCTGACACTTTGACATGGGGCGCCACGTTGACAAATAGCTGGAGTTTTCACCTCCTGCCACACTGTCTGCTTCCTGCTAAATCAGTTGGTGCTGACTGTATGAAGGGAGTGACAGATCTGCTGTCAGAGCGGGCCGGGCCGGGTGGAGGCGGAGGGGAGGCTGCTGATCGAGGTCTCTCTGGGTGGCAGGCTCCAACAGAGGGGGCCGAGAGCCGGGGGCCCAGCCTGGGCTCAGCCTGGACAGGATGGGATACTCCTCCTGCTTTATGGTGTGTGTGTCTGCAGCCGTACTGTACTGTAACTCCCAGCTGAGAGGGCTTGTATCTAGGCAGCACTGCTGTAATTGCAGCACAGTGTGGCGCTGTAGCAGACAGACACATCCACATTCTGAGGCTGACTGAGGCTTGGTTAGGTTAGGAGGATTTTGTTGATTGTGTATGTGTGTGTGTGTGTGTGTTTGTGTGTGTGTGCACTGTGTGTGCGTGTGTGTACTGTGTGTTGTACCAGAGTGGTTTAAGAGTCGCCAGGACCCCATGTTATTATGGGGTCCTTATTGATTAATCCCCATGCCTGCATAACCTCCAACTCACTTTGAGGTGTCCCTGGTGTGCCTAGTCTCTCTCCGTTCGCATACTCGGCAGCAGCAAACACACTGTGATTAATGCCCATCTCCAGAGTACAGCCCACCACACATGCACACACACCACCGCCCGCCATAGAGTAGTGTGTCAGGTCAGATTTGTCAGCTCACAACTATAGATTATTTTATGTCTGCTGAACTTTGGGAGCTACTGGTGCCACCAGTGTCTATAGTGCAGGATTGTTAAATCTCTCCTTTCCTCTCCCCCTTCCCCTCCGGACCCCCTCCCCTGGGTGAAGAGATCCCAGATGCATTAAACAACCCACTTAATAGATAAGATACCGTATGCTTGACTTTCTTTTTTCATCCCTCCCTCCTCATCCCCCCATCCCTTTCTCCTCCACTCCTCCCCTCATATCTCCTCCACTCCTCCCCTCATATCTCCTGCTGCTGAGATGGAATTGGATCAAAGAGGGGGGGGGGGGGGAGACTCCCTCATCGGGTTTTGTTGAAATATTTATAGGTCAGGGTTGACTGGCTAAATTGAATATCTATGCCGATCTCACTTGCCTGTTTAACTTGCGCTTAGGCAAATATGTTTCCTAGGTGATAACCTTTTATGTACCAGTCTGACTTCATTGAAATGCATAGAGATAAAAATGTGTCACACTTCACAGAGGCAGCTAGGCAGCCGACGTCTCGGCTCCATTATTCAAATGATAATTGACCTCCACCTATAGCTGCTTATAAGCTTCTATAAATATTCGGTAGTCAATCACTCCATCCACTGTTTGAGATAGGGAGAAAATTCTGTTCTGTCATTTACATTATAAACCACTGGTGAATGTCAAGTACCCCGGGCAACGCTATTTGGTGGAGAAGAATGGGGAGAAAATATATGGCCAATTATTATTTCCAATCTTTTTAATAATTTAAATGCTGTTGATGTGTGAATTACTGGCAGCATAGCTCTCAGTCCTCTGTGCTCGGTTCAATCAGGTTATTTTCTTCCTAACAAATTAGTTGATGTTAATCTTCATATATAATTTTCATTTCTCTGATATAATGGCTTCTAGTGGCTTGCTGTCAAATGGTGATAAATTGACAACCACTGTCACAGCACTGAAATCGACAATGCAGAAATGTTTTGCTGTGTGGGTTGCCAAGACACAGACAAAGGAAAAATACGTAATCTTCTTCAGCGTTTTCTATAGAGGGTACTCATAGTAATGAATGAATACACAAATGCACATGTGCATGCACGCTCGTGCGCACACACACTCTACATAAATATGAATATGATCAATTCATGCTTATACAATTTTTCGATTCTTATTTTACAGCTAAGTAATCATAGTGGATATTCAATATGAAAGCCATTTCATAAAAACCATCATTACCATAGCTATTATTCTCCCTCTGAAAGCTAATATCGTCGTTGAATCTCCCTCTAAATCTCTAATACATTCCACCGTCAGATCTACTGTACTAAGTGTGAATGAGCAATGTGTGTAAATGTTGTCAGTAGTTTCATCTGTGAAAACACATTAGCCAGGGGTCTGATTTGCATAGATTTCCAAATGGAAGGCGTCAGGCATCAAGCCCTCGCTCCTGCTCAGCTCCACTCCGCGCCTCAGCGAGGCTTGTTTGTTTAAAGTCAGCCAAAGCTCTATAATTAGCAGTATTTAATTATGGAAATGGCTGCTGAGGAGAATTTCAAACACACTCCTTCCCCAGATCATTAGTTACACAGGGAGGGCAAAAGGAAAGGAAAAATATAAAATGCTTTCAGCAATGAAGGGTTCATATTTCAAGCTTATAGCTACTAAAAGGGTGTACTCAGAAAATCAATTTTATGAAAGTCCGTTCAGCACTAAAGGGAGTTCCATGCAACTAAGCAATTTTGAAATAGTGTCGGCTAGTCCTGATTCATGGTTGGTAACAGGACTTTGCTCTCCTTGCCTGAGACATTATCCTCTAAGCCCAGTTCAAAGGTCAACCCCTGGTTTAAATCAACCTCTGTTTAGCATAACTCGATTCTTAACGGGCTGCCGGCAATCCAGCGCTGAATAGATAAGTAGTGTTTCAAGAGGGATCGGTGTGTGTAGTGTGTGTTAGTGTCTGTGTGTGTGTGTTTCTCGTGTGTGTGTGTTTGCCTGTGTGTGTGTGTCAATATGGGAACTGTAAGAGATCAAAGCATTAAAGAGCTGTCTGGAGAGACTAGGAAGGGCCTAGACTTTGGTTGTCAAACCTTACCTTGACCCCATTTAGTTGAGGTTATTCTACTCCACAGGATAACAACCATGAAGCCTGGTCACAAGCTCACACACTTAGAATAAACTAAACATACAATCCTCTCAATGCATAACACAGACTCAAACCAAAATAGCCGTTGGCCAATAAATCTCGTCCCTATCACCTCTTTGATGGTCCCCCATATCAAGCACTAAGCAAGGGTCTTTCCTGGCCTGGCGTGGTGTGATGAATATGGCCGCCACATGTGGGGACTGCAGCTAGCCTGGCGACACTCTACTCTGAGGACCCAGGCAGCTCCATCTGCCACGTGGGATACGCCAGGTCTTCTAAGCCTGCTCTGGAAACCACATCAACACACACACACACAGGCTGTGTGTGTGGCGCACATGTCTGTGTGTCTGTCTTTATTTTGTGTGTGTTACACAGCCTTGTGGTTCTCAGAGTCTCAGTAGTGTATCTGAACATAGTGACGTTCTGGACACTTTGGTGGCTGGTGTGTGTTTAAGTCTGGGAGTTCACACTGAGAGACTACAGCTGGGTCTACCACCACCACCAGGCCCCACAGCCCGGCCCACGCTCCTCACACAGGGGATTGCCATTAGACTGATTGATGGTTTCCTCCCCTCCACCCTTTGATTCATGCATTAGATCTGGGCTTTAATGAGCCATAGGCCGTATGGCACTGTACTGGACATCTGTGGTCTGATGAAGTGTACAGTATTTGGCTAATAGAAACCACATACAGTATATACTGAGATACACCGCCAGGACCATCATTATTGACACCCTTGATAAAGATGAGCAAAAAACACTGATATATTGAGCTATATTGTATGCTCCATTGTTTGTGGAAATTATATTCATTTATACTAATACACTTGAGAGAGTGCTACTTTCATGTAATCTGACCATAGCACCGCCTGGAGTTTGATAAACGGCATTGACACATGGATTGGCACCGGTGCTATGGTCAGATGACATGAAAATAGAGCTCTTTGGCGACCCACACCAGTGGTGGGCTTAGCTTGGCATTGAAAAACAGAAGCATATGCAGAAAAGTACCTCATACCTACTGTAAAATATGGTGGTGGATCTTTGATGTTATGGGGCTATTTTGCTTCCACTGGTCCTGGGGCCCTTGTAAGGTCAACAGCATCATGAAGTTTACCCAGTACCTGGACATTTTAGCCCAAGACTTGGTTGCCTCTGCAAGGAGGTTGACACTTGGCCACAAAGGATCTTCCAGCAAGACAATAAGTCTCCGCACTTGAACCTCATTGAAAACCTGTGGTTTGAATTGAAGAGGGCAGTCAATAAGAGCAGATGAAGGATATCAAGGATCTGGAAAGATTCTGTATGGAGGAATGGTCTAAGATCATTCCCAACGTGCTCTCCAATCTCATAAAACCTTTTAGGATTAGGCTCAGTGATGTTATCCTCACATGGGGAGGGCGCTGGAGTATTTACATTGTATTATTACTTGTTAAATACTAAGCAATAGTATTAGTATAACATTATGTCATTTCCCATTTTTATTTATGTCCGTTTTTGTTACATTTATTTTTTACAGTCTTTTTTGCTCATCTTTATCAAGGGTGTCAATAATGGACCTGACGGAACAGAGTCAAAACAGTTTGCCAGGGAGGGACGATTGGGGACTTGTGTGTGTGGGGGCAATGTGTGTCTGTGCGTACATATGAATGCCCCCGTGTGTGCGTTTATGAATCTTATTCAGTTTCCATATAATTGTTAAAAAGTTCCTTTACCTTGTGTTGAGGGCATTTCATTATGGTTAGGGAAACATTTTATTCACTCACATTCTACTTTGTCTCTTAAACACACCAGACCTCTACTCCTCCTCTGTCTGACTGCATACGACCAGGAGGAGAAGTCAGACCTGTACTCCTCCTCTGGCTGACTGCATACGACCAGGAGGAGAAGTCAGACATGTACTCCTCCTCTGTCTGACTGCATACGACCAGGAGGAGAAGTCAGACCTGTACTCCTCCTCTGGCTGACTGCATACGACCAGGAGGAGAAGTCAGACATGTACTCCTCCTCTGTCTGACTGCATACGACCAGGAGGAGAAGTCAGACCTGTACTCCTCCTCTGGCTGACTGCATATGACCAGGAGGAGAAGTCAGACATGTACTCCTCCTCTGTCTGACTGCATACGACCAGGAGGAGAAGTCAGACCTGTACTCCTCTTCTGTCTGACTGCATACGACCAGGAGGAGAAGTCAGACATGTACTCCTCCTCTGGCTGACTGCATACGACCAGGAGGAAAAGTCAGACATGTACTCCTCCTCTGGCTGACTGCATACGACCAGGAGGAAAAGTCAGACATGTACTCCTCCTCTGTCTGACTGCATACGACCAGGAGGAGAAGTCAGACCTGTACTCCTCCTCTGTCTGACTGCATACGACCAGGAGGAGAAGCCAGACATGTACTCCTCCTCTGGCTGACTGCATACGACCAGGAGGAAAAGTCAGACATGTACTCCTCCTCTGTCTGACTGCATACGACCAGGAGGAGAAGTCCGACTTGATGCTGGTGTAAATGTTATCTGAAAGGTGAGGTGCTCATTTTTATTTAGTCTCCCACAGAGGAGTGAGACAGGTTTAGGGCTGCCTTATTTATTGCTGTGCTCCTTCAAACATCCTCCATCATCCGTCTTTTATAGCACATATGGAATGATAATGATGATAACAATAATAACTACCATATAAAATACCTTTACAACATGTGGGCCTGAATGAGACACTGAATGTTTCTCCGCAGACGTAAAGGGCAAGAGCAGAGTTTTACAGTATTCTCTGGAATGAAACGTATATATCTAATACAGGGATTTTGGTCAAAAATAGCCTGTTCAGGATGTTTTATATGTTGGGATTTTGGTGCAGTTCCATTACATGGTACATGATGTTGGTCCTGTACAGTATATACAGGGTAGTGTTCTATAATGGTTTAGTAAATCTCTCTCTCGCTCGCTCTCCCTCACTCTCTCTTGCTCCCTCTCTCTCTCTTTCTATCTCTCTGTCTCTCTCTCTCTCTCTCTCCCCTGCTCTCTCTCTCTCTCTCACTCTCTCTCTTGCTCCCTCTCCCTCCCTCTCTCTCTCTCGCTCTCTTTCTCTCTCTATGTATCTCTCTCTATGTATCTCTCTCTCTACCCCCTCTCTCTCTCTCTCTCTCTCTTTCTCTCTCTATGTCTCTCTCTCTCTCTACCCCCCCCCCCTCTCTCTCTCTCTCTCTCTCTCTCTTTCTCTCTCTATGTCTCTCTCTCTACCCCCCCCTCTCTCTCTCTCTCTCTCTCTACCCCCCCCCTCTCTCTCTCTCTCTTTCTCTCTCTATGTCTCTCTCTCTCTCTACCCCCCCCCCCTCTCTCTCTCTCTCTCTCTCTCTAGCATTTAAATTAGCAGGAAATGTGTGTATATCTATCTGCTTGCTTATCAAAACGTTTCATATTTGCGAAAGGGAAAAGAGAAATTATAATTTGGCCTCTCTCCTAGTGCAACAGAATGTCACAGGTTTTAACTGGCATCCCTAGACGGTAATATTTAGTATGAAAATATGATTTATAATCAACCTTTTCCTATTTGATTCATGTGGCTCCAATAGCCTTTTGGCTTGGATTTCAGAGTCATGCTAAAATGCTAAAATGGCTGCAGTTCTAATTTAATATTAGGATAATTGTTTCAGTTCAGTTCGCTTATGGACAGCAACACCAAACAATCAAACATCAAGTTCTAAATTCATTCTACATAAATGTGTGTGTTTCTGCGTGTGTGTGTGCGTTTCACTGCGTGTGGGCGTGCATGCATGTGTGTGTATTTCTGTGTGTGTATCAAAAGCTTGAGCTGAGATGAACTGCAGATGAACTGAGCGGAACCAGGCTCATAAACACAGGCTGGGTGGTGTTACGGAACAGGCAGAATAAATGACTGTTTGCTAAAGACATTAGATCAAACCTCAGCTCTCTCACTCTGCTCTGCTCAGGGTGATCTACAGTGCAGCGACGCACCCGGGTGGCCCATGCTCTCCACAATGTGTGTGTGTGTGCTCGCGTCTGTTTGTGTGTATATACATGCGTTTCTTTGTAAGTGTCTGCGTGTGTTTGTGCGTGTGTGTGTTGTGTGTGTGCATGCAGTGTCTTTATGTGTGATGGCATATCCACTATCCAGTCTCTGGCCTCCAGCAGCAGAACAGTCTCAACCTGGCTGTAATCACACTGCTGTCATCCCTCCTGCCCTGTGCCAAACCTGTCACTGAACCTCCATATTGTACGTGGAGGGGGCGGTCTCTAGAGGTCACTGAACCTCCATATTGTACGTGGAGGGAGCGGTCTCTAGAGGTCACTGGAGTTCCATGGGTGACAGACACAGCTGGGGCCGCCACAGCCTGCACACCGTACACACACACACACACTCTAACACGGCCACTTAGACAATAGAGAGGGATGAGGGGAGAGGGGAAAAGAGGAGAGAGAAAAAAGAGAGCCAATGTGTTTCCACAAAACACTGTCAAGTGGTGGCCACTGGCCAGCCACGCAGATCACACTCCCCCACCCTCTGACCTTGTCACCAGATTCAGGGGAGAAGCTGCTCCTGAGATCAGTGGAATCTAAATGAACTAGTGCTGCTTGGGTTGAACGGTGGAGGTTTTTACACACCTAGAATACACCTGGCTCCAGCTCAGGTCTCAATGAGAGAAGGGTGAGGTTGGAAGGGAATTTGTAACCAGTCTCACTGCTTCAGGATCAGTGGTGTGGGTTCATGAAGCTCATGTTAAGAGGCACATTGGAAGAGGAAGTCAGCTGGCTTGTATTGTAACACTGTCTTTTCCTCTTCGGCAGGCAGCTGAATTTCTCACTCTTACCATTGGCCGGTATCTATATTCAAATTTCACAGCACTTTCATGGACTTTTTTTAGGTACAATATTTCTTTAAAATTATACACCCATTGACAGTTTACAAGAGGTAAATGAAAGATCTTTCAAATACAAAAGTAGTCTCATCCATCCATCCACCCATCCCTCAATTTTGTCGTGTTTTTTCAAAACTCTATTTTAATCTGGTACAGTAGTTTAAAAAAGGAGAACATGAATCCAGCAAATCCTGCAGCCAACCAGGGCTTCTCCAGTTTCCCACTAATTCTATTACGATGGAGTTATTTTTAAAAGTCCATTTTCTAAACATTTACTGTCAGGAGAACACTGGGAGCTGCTGTTCCTCGTGCTTTGTTTGTGTTGTGGTTGTGGTTGCGTTGGGGTTGAACCCAGAACCCGTCTGCCTCCAGTAAGCTAGTGGAGGATACACGGACCGCCATGCCAGGATTAAAATTAGTAACAAATTTAATATGTTCTGCGCTGGCATCGGAGGGGCCTCGGCACTGTGCAAAAATGTGCCGATAGATTGTCGTGGGGTCTCTTTGGAAGACCACAATGACTGAAGCAGAGTTTAGAAAGTCAATTGAAAGACAGGAAAAAAGAGCAGTGAAATGCAGAGCAGATGACATCCAAAGAGAAAGAGAGAGAAGGGGGGGGGGGGGGGCAATGGGACTATAGCTAACCCAGGACCACCAACACAATACAAGCTGTCTGAGCCTCAGATCACACAATATGCTCCTTCCTCACTTGGAAGAGAAGAAGTGAACACGTCCCCATTTTCATTCTCCAAGCTCGTTTTCCTCTCCCCCTATCCCCCTTATCCCAACAGCAAGACCACAACCTCAGCTACCCCAAACTATTAGCATGACCTAAATGACAGAACCATGCTCCTGTTAATGACATAATAGCTGGGAAATATGATTTATGGCTTTCATTTTAAGGATCACTATCCACCATAACTCCTAATACAGGGGAAATGTGTGTTTTCAGTAACGCGGCCTTCCCATAACGCCTTATAGGCTGTTAAAGCATGGAAAAAAACATATTGGTGCAATGAATCTACATTTCAAACTAGACATCTTTAAACACACAGCGAGATTACCGAAGGACCAACTGTGAATGAGAGAAATAAAACAGAGGGATTAGATGTTACTCTAGCTTTGATATTAAGGCAATAAGTTTGGTTTAATACTGTTTAAGTAATTTATTTTAATAATAGTGCTTTATTTTCAGATCTCTTGTTTCCTTTTTGTTCTGTGTACCATTGCCCAAATCATCAATCATATCCTCTCTGTTTATAAAATATATCTGATTTATGCATGAGTTGTCTTTGGAGTTCATAGTGTGAGTGAGTGAGAATTGGATGAATGTATTTAATGATTCACATGTTTGTACAGAATGATTCGATGATGTTTGACTTTGGATTTTATCAGTGGTAGATCTGTTACCAAAAACTTTTGAGGTGGTCAAACTCAAACATTTATCCTTCATCCTCAGCCCCTGTATGTTTTTATATGCATGCTAAAGTTTTATTTATTTGGAAATACATATTCTAGCATGTTCTGACTGACAGAGAATACATGTTAAGAAATCCCTGTCTCAAATTTCATCATAAGCAAATATGTTTGCCTTGATCAACTCTGCTATCCACATATTTCTTCAAAATGCTCCTCTGTGTGTTTGTACTGTGTGTCTTATCCTTTGCTAGTACTTCTGAGGGAGAGAGCAGGTAATTTGTAGTGTAGTTCTCACACTGACCAGTAGAGGGAGATCATTGATTTATTTCTGCCTTTTTTTAACACAGAAAGGCAGCATCATTTGCCTTGTGCCTTCTGATAGCCTAGTCCTTCCTTGATTATGAATAATTCCAAATAAATGTGTCCCTTAATATTCTTAGACAACCACATGAAGGGGCACAGTGGGTCTTTGAAGGCTCATTGATAATGGAGGAGATAATGATGTGTTACTGTTCCTTCCAGGACCAGATTCCCCAGGAACAGGTCATGAGCGCTGATTAAAAGTGACTTTACGTCAGGCCGTAAATATTTGTCAGCCACCTTTGAAAGGCAGGCGAGCCGTGGCTTTTTCTTCTCTGCTCACTTACCACATGAAGGTGCAAATGGAAACGCTTAGAGGTTGGGAGCCGCATCAGTCATAGCTGGAATAAGACGGCCAATAAAAAAGGAGGCGTAATTATGCTGCTCCGTCATTGGACGCAGCCCCGGGGTCCTTTTGGGCCTGTTCAGCTGTGTGTGCTGAGAGAGAGAAAGAGAGAGACAGAGAGAGAGAGAGAAAATCCCACCCGCGAATTATGGGACCTGATTTTTATGAGGAGCTGAGGCTGTGTTTAAGAGCGAACTCTGACAATGTGTGGTCTGTCTGTATGTCACCTCCCTCCCTCCCTCCTCCTCCCCCTCTTCTCCCCCCTAGGCCCCAGCAGTGTGTGTGAGGAACTAGCTGTTTACCTTGGTCCTTTAGAATGTGCAGCGTGTCGTGACTACCTATCTTAGATGCCTCTCAGGGCTGGAGGAGTGGATGGTTCCAACACTGCGTCATGACTACAGGCGTGCTACCATGACAACGCCTGATTATTTTTCTTCCATCGTGGTTGTTGTTGTTGTTGTGAGATTGTTGAGTATTTCCTGCTCTGTGAGAACCCTGGTTTTTGTGTGGTGCTGCAAGCAGTGATGTTTTTCAGTGCTGATGGCCTGATGATAATAAGTCAAAGTCAAAGGCACCTACATATTTAACATAATAAGCTTGAAGATTACTACCACAGTTTCCTCCTTTCCAGCCAATCCCAAACCTAATGTGCCAATAATTGTAGTATCTCTCAGCTATCTGATATGTGGAATAATCAAATGTACCAACAGTAGCATTGCCTGGGCCTCCCGGGTGGCACAGTGGTCTAGGGCACTGCATTGCAGTGCTAGCTGTGCCACCAGAGACTCTGGGTTCGCGCCCAGGCTCTGTCGCAGCCGGGAGGTCCATGGGGCGACGCACAATTGGCCTAGCGTTGTCTGGGTTAGGGAGGGTTTGGCCGGTAGGGATGTCCTTGTCCCATCGCGCACCAGCGACTCCTGTGGCGGAGTGCGCACTGACCAGGGCGCCAGGTGCACTGTGTTTCCTCCAACACATTGGTGCGGCTGGCTTCCGGGTTGGATGCGCACTGTGTTAAGAAGCAGTGCGGCTTGGTTGGGTTGTGTTTCTGAGGATGCATGGCTTTCGACCTTCGTCTCTCCTGAGCCCGTACGGGAGTTGTAGCGATGAGACAAGATAGTAACTACTAACAATTTGATAACACGAAAAGGGGGTAAAATTGTTTAAAAAATGTACAAAAAAAAAAATGTACAAAACTAGAATACACATGAAATCCCCACCTGAGCAGAGTGTATTTCCACTCCATTAGTTTTGTTTGGGATGTAGGAAGGTGGGGGGAATAAGGAGGTTGACTGACGGTCACAGCAGGGCCGTGTTACAGTATGTCTTCAACACGCTCCTCTCCTCTGTCTCGGCTTGGGGCCTGCCTCTCTGTGTGAAGCCCTCCAGGATTAGACACTGGGGTGCAAGTCAAATGATTGTTCCTTCTAATAGAGACCTGACTGACGTTTAAATCAGCAGCACACTTTATATACGGTTTGCTACAATGTCCTCAGAGATGATGTTTCTAAAGGTACAATAACATCAGAAACATAAGCCCTACAGTATCTTAACGATTACAGAGCTCATCATTAGATTTACACAATAAATGATTCCTTGGAAAGTGATAGTCAAATTGAGAATAACATATTTTGCCTGTTTAAACTCATTTCTGCCTATATATTTCTACCTTGAATATAACATGCCACACAAATGTATGATTGTTCATAAGTTAGGTTAATAAAAGCAACATTATGTTGCTCTACCCCCGGCCTACTGCCCTCTTCAATACATTATCCTGTTAATACCTTGTTAGTGTACCCCTGTATAACCTTGGTTGTCTCATCTCCTCTGTACATTGTTTTGTGTCTGTTCCTGGCAGGCTTTACCATGGTGTACTAGATATGAGACAACGAGGGGGCTTTCTCCGGAGTCGTAGGAGCACAGAGTACTGGGATTGTGCTGAGAGCTGTGACATGATACACCCTGCGTGCTAGTCAAATGGAGACTCAACAGCAGGCCTTCAAGCCCAACAGATGACTGACATAAAGGAGAAGAAAACAGAAGTAGAGGGGGAGATTAAATAAGAGATGGGGGGATTATTGAAAGGCATTAAAATGACACAGAAGATTATTCCGACATCGGCAGGCAGCAGCCAGCCAGAGACAGTCTGCTCAAGGTCACCAACTGGCTGAGAATTGCCACTTCAGCAGACAAACAGAAAAGAACATCAACACAACAGGAAGGAGACAAACAGAAAAGAACATCAAGACAACAGGAAGGAGACAAACAGAAAAGAACAACAAGACAACAGGAAGGAGACAAACAGAAAAGAACATCAAGACAACAGGAAGGAGACAAACAGAAAAGAACATCAAGGCAACAGGAAGGAGACAAACAGAAAAGAACACCAAGACAACAGGAAGGAGACAAACAGAAAATAACAAGACAACAGGAAGGAGACAAACAGAAAAGAACATCAAGACAACAGGAAGGAGACAAACAGAAAAGAACAACAAGACAACAGGAAGGAGACAAACAGAAAAGAACATCAAGACAACAGGAAGGAGACAAACAGAAAAGAACAACAAGACAACAGGAAGGAGACAAACAGAAAAGAACAAGACAACAGGAAGGAGACAAACAGAAAAGAACATCAAGACAACAGGAAAGAGACATCACAGAAAAGAACAACAAGACAACAGGAAGGAGCCATAACAGAAAAGAACAACAAGACATCAGGAAGGATAAAGAGACTCTGTCTGTGTCCCACGTAGCAGTCTACTCCCTATATAGTGCACTCTATTGCCTATATAGGGCCCATAGGGCTGTGGTCAAAAGCAGTTCCCTACATAGGGAGTAGGGTGCCATTAGGGACTAAGACTGTGTTTGAAGCAGGTACAATGTGGCGATTCAGCCTCTCCAAATGAGAGATTATCTTGTACTTGTTCTGCCCCTCCATGGGGTTCTCTTTTCCAATGTTCCCCCTTTGTGTTCTTCTCATATTTTGTGATTGGGACTTCTTGACTGTTTCTATTATCGTGTGTAGTCCATCACCAGTGCAGCCTTTCAACACATTACAACCAATGTGACATTTGAGAACCTTGCAGACGTGGCCATATAGAACCATCTAGAGTGTGAGGATGATCTAAGAGGGCGTTTAAAACAGACCCTTTAGGTGCTGTAGTTTAATACCACTATAAGACAATGCTTCTCTTGTGCATAAAGACCCCAATCCCCAGTTTACATCTAGGCCACTCTTTGTAGCCCAGCCGGGCCCTGTCATTGCGTCAGTATGCAACACAGGCATTCAGAGTTATGAAAGCACCGTTATTAGGCCTAGTTACAGGGTGACCCTCCACATAGTATCACTGTTCTCCCATTCACAATGACCCAGAAGCTGAACTGAGCTGAGAGATGAGCGATGAGAGGAGTGAACATATTGTACCCAGCCACAGAGGAGGCCTATATTCCTATAGAGTTACACTATGTGTCAGGTCAAAGGACTCTTCAAACCCCTGTTCCCAGTCTCAGAGGGGAGGCCAAGCGGAATGCCACCAGACCTGAGGACCCTGGGTAAGTTCCATATGACACTCTATTCCCTATGGGCCCTGGTTAAAAGTAGTGCACTATATAGGGAATAGAGTGTCATTTAGGACACAGAGCCTGTCCCTGGGAACCTACTGTATTGGCATAACCCTTTTGCCAAGTTCCATTTGGTTAAATTAGGATCAGAACAAGGACACTGAAGAAGGGGGCAGAGGGGTGTCCTAGTAGGCCAGTGTACCCAAAGGACAGCCCTGGGTCTGACGATGGTGGAGTGGATCAGTGGAGAGGATCAGAGGAGAGGATCAGAGGTCTCTGTTGCCTGAGTTTTAGACCGGCATGGAGCAGTGGGTAGTGAGTGGACGTGGGCCAGGAGAGGTGCAGGTCACCCAGGGGGCATAAGATGCAGCAGGGGTCGCGATGCAACGTCTATTCCTGAGCCGCACAATGCCAGCTTTTCATCCCTGGCTCCGGCCACTCCGCCGAGCCCCATAATTATCTTTGACAAAACTCATTAGCAGAGACCTTGTAGCGACATCGGCGACCAGGAATTTCATGGATGGAGGACATGCACCGAAACAATGTCCCACACACATTTCATGGCGCCCTTTGACAAAATGTAATGAAGTGTGTATATTGTCCCCCTCATCAACATTTGAACCCTGAGCCATCAGCACAAAGACTTTGTTTATGAGCCCTCCGAGCCCAGCGTGGGACACATCAAATGGCACCTCCACTTTGGCTCTTTTGTCAGGCCCAGGGACAAATTGTTGTTCTGAATGTTATTGTTATTATGGGTCTTATTAGTATGAATTGGCCGTTGCAGTCATGTCAGTTTGATTCATCTTCCATAGGGTGATTCAAAGCCAGGAAGACCCGAAAATATTTTTGGTGTCTCAGATTGTTCTGGCAATTCTCAAAGGAACTTATTTGGGAGGAAGGATGTTTGATACGCCTTATAGATTTGTATTAAAAAAAAAACTGTTTTTAGAAAATCATGATGAAAGTGACCATTTTAGGAACCCTTTTCATTTAGTCAACATTCATTTAGTCAACATTCATTTAGTCAACATTCATTTAGTCAACATTCATTTAGTCAACATTCATTTAGTCAACATTCATTTAGTCAACATTCATTTAGTCAACATTCATTTATTCAACATTAAAATGATTAAACTAAATATCTCAAATGTACCCTTTTTGATTTAGCTTATATTTAGACATATTGTTTGGAACAATATATACTTTCCATAGTGGGATCTCTGCTACTTATATTTAGACATATTGTTTGGAACAATATATACTTTCCATAGTGGGATCTCTGCTACTTATATTTAGACATATTGTTTGGAACAATATATACTTTCCATAGTGGGCTCTCTGCTACTTATATTTAGACATATTGTTTGGAACAATATATACTTTCCATAGTGGGCTCTCTGCTACTTATATTTAGACATATTGTTTGGAACAATATATACTTTCCATAGTGGGCTCTCTGCTACTTATATTTAGACATATTGTTTGGAACAATATATACTTTCCATAGTGGGCTCTCTGCTACTTATATTTAGACATATTGTTTGGAACAATATATACTTTCCATAGTGGGCTCTCTGCTACTTATATTTAGACATATTGTTTGGAACAATATATACTTTCCATAGTGGGCTCTCTGCTACTTATATTTAGACATATTGTTTGGAACAATATATACTTTCCATAGTGGGCTCTCTGCTACTTATATTTAGACATATTGTTTGGAACAATATATACTTTCCATAGTGGGATCTCTGCTACTTATATTTAGACATATTGTTTGGAACAATATATACTTTCCATAGTGGGCTCTCTGCTACTTATATTTAGACATATTGTTTGGAACAATATATACTTTCCATAGTGGGATCTCTGCTACTTATATTTAGACATATTGTTTGGAACAATATATACTTTCCATAGTGGGCTCTCTGCTACTTATATTTAGACATATTGTTTGGAACAATATATACTTTCCATAGTCCATAGTACTTTCCATAGGCTCTCTGCTACTTTTGAGGATGTGACCCAATTTATACATAGAAATAGACATTGTAGGTAATTAACCAATCACATTCCTAACACTTCTTATTGATGGTGACACCATTCACCAGATTTCAGCAGCCACTACTCTAAAGCCTTTGGATGCCGTCTACCACAGCACCATTTGTTTTATCACAGGGGACAGTTTTAATACTCGCCACTGCATCCTGTATCAAAAGGTTGGCTGGTCCTCATTAAAGACCTGCAGATCAATTCATTACTCCCTGTTTGTTTACAAAGCTCTGCTACACAAGCTTCTAATTTACCCAACTTCATTGCTAACGTATAAAAGAATGAGCTACTAAACCCGCTCGCAGTATTGGTTAACTCTTGAGGTCCCTCTGGTAAATCCTCCTTTAGTTTTAGTGCCCCCGATTGTTGGAATAACCTACAAAGTTCTTTGCATCTTGATACCCTGGTGCCGCTAGGGCAGTGTTGAATGAATTCATTGAGGGTTGCAGTTGTTTCGATTGAGTGTAGTGTTTTCTTAGTTGAAATTGTGGTGTTGAGGTTATGCCTATTTGTATTCTTCTTGTTTTAATTGTAATGTATATTGTTCTTCCTGTTGTGAGAAAAAGTTTTTACTCAGGGCACCATTGGGGATGAGACCATGGTCTCAATTGGGCTACTAAAATAAATTAAAGTTAATAAAAAATAAATACTAAATTCAGCAAATCACCAGCAATTCACTGTGTTGGTGGTGCTCATAAAATGTATCGCAACTTCAGTAGTAGCAGAGCACCCACTGTGTACATTTGATGTACTTGTAGAGTATATTGTTTAAAACGATATGTCTAAAAATGTATCAAAAAGGGTCCTTTTGAGATAGTTATATTAATACTTTTAATGTTGACTAAATGAATGTGAACATTTGTATTTCAGAATCTAGACATACTCCATATTTGAGATAACACTGTAAGAAGTATAATGACACCAAGATGTTGTCTGTATCATGTACAGTTCACAGATCATAAGGTTTTACAGGAGACATGTATAGGTCTTAAAAGGGGTCCTAAAATGGTCACTTTCATCATGATTTTCTAAGAACTGGTTTGGGATACAAATCTTTATTTTACCAGGCAAGTCAGTTAAGAACAAATTCTTATTTACAATGACAGCCTAATGGGGAACAGTGGGTTAACTGCCTTGTTCAGGGGCAGAATGACAGATCTTTACCTTGTCAGCTCAGAGATATGATCCAGTAACCGTTCAATTATAGGCCCAATGCTCTAACCACTGGGCTACATGCCACCCCATCTAAAACCATCCTTCCTCCCAATACAGAGAGACACATAGCTCATTGAGGGGACGCTCATGTGATGTGCTGATGGATGGATGGGATGGATGGAAAAGCCTGATAGCCCACCTCCTATGCAAGTTAACCCTGCGTTGACCTTTGGCATCAAAGCCAGCATAACATATTAGAATGACAGGCATTGTTAGAGAGGTTTGTCCCTGTTATAATCATTAGGTGGACTGAGTTGTGACAGGAAAATAAATTATAAAACTCAGGTAGAATATTTGCACAGC
The DNA here is from genome assembly GCF_045791955.1 of Oncorhynchus clarkii lewisi. Lineage (NCBI taxonomy): Eukaryota > Metazoa > Chordata > Actinopteri > Salmoniformes > Salmonidae > Oncorhynchus > Oncorhynchus clarkii. Next base: position 76,009,378 of record NC_092152.1, on the reverse strand, counting down.
TTGCTTATTTTATCTAACTAGGCAAGTCAGTTAAGAACAAATTCTTATTTTCAATGACGGCCTAGGAACAGTGGGTTAACTGCCTGTTCAGGGGCAGATTTGTACCTTGTCAGCTCTGGGACTTGAACTTGCAACATTCCGGTTACTAGTCCAAAGCTCTAACCACTAGGCTACCCTGCCGCCCCTACTGAATGAGATAGCATATAAATACTAAATTGACTCTAATGCTATCTGCAACGTAATGAACCTATGGATAGCACTCTGACTGTAGACAGAAATAGACTGTTACTTCAAGGGAAATAGAAAATGTGTACCCATGTAGATAATCCAAAGGACTTGTCCTTGAACCCCTATGAATGAAGTGCTAAAACTAGCCTAACACATCCCTTCCTCTCCTCTCAGTCCAAAAAAATAGACAATTTACCAGAGCCTTCTCTTTCCAAGATATGTATCTAAATCAAATCAAATCAAATGTATTTATATAGCCCTTCTTACATCAGCTGATATCTCAAAGTGCTGTACAGAAACCCAGCCTAAAACCCCAAACAACAAGCAATGCAGGTGTAGAAGTACGGTGGCTAGGAAAAACCTAGGAAGAAACCTAGAGAGGAACCAGGCTATGAGGGGTGGCCAGTCCTCTTCTGGCTGTGCCGGGTGGAGATTATAACAGAACATGGCCAAGATGTGCAAATGTTTTTAAATGACCAGCATGGTCAAATAATAATAATCACAGTAGTTGTCGAGGGTGCAACAAGTCAGCACCTCAGGAGTAAATGTCAGTTGGCTTTTCATAGCTGATCATTGAGAGTATCTCTATCGCTCCTGCTGTCTCTAGAGAGTTGAAAACAGCAGGTCTGGGACAGGTAGCACATCTGGTGAACAGGTCAGGGTTCCATAGCCTCAGGCAGAACAGTTGAAACTTTAGCAGCAGCACGGCCAGGTGGACTGAGGACAGCAAGGAGTCATCATGCCAGGTAGTCCTGAAGAAAGAAAGAAAGAAAGAGAGAATTAGAGGGAGCATACTTAAATTCACACAGGACACCGGATAAGACAGGAGAAATACTCCAGATATAACAGACTGACCATAGCCCCCCGACACATAAACTACTGCAGCATAAATACTGGAGGCTGAGACAGGAGGGGTCAGGAGACACTGTGGCCCCGTCCGATGATACCCCCGGACAGGACCAAACAGGCAGGATATAACCCCACCCACATTGCCAAAGCACAGCCCCCCCACCACTAGAGGGATATCTTCAACCACCAACTTACCATCCTGAGACAAGCCCTAGTATAGCCCTACAATGTAAGATGCATTCTTGAAAGTTTTAGTGGTAGGTAAGTTGAGCAAAAGGGGTAACTTGAGCCATCCTTGTTTCTAGGAAACCATATACAAAATGTAGAATTTGACAAACCATTTAGTAAGTGGTAATAATTTCATGGAGTATGTGAAGGAAGAAATCACATGGAAAAAGTGGTAAGCAAGTTAGGTCCAAAAAACGGATTTTCACCAAGTCAAATTAATGTATTGTGTTAAAGGATTCATTTGGTTTGTATCTATACCAAAATAGATCATTTTAAGATTGTACATCAGCTGGGGTCTCTATAAGCTTCAATGTGAGGTCCTAAACCTAGCATGAAAGTGCACCCTTGTAGCTGTGTGGGGGTAACATAGTCCAAATGTTTGCCTTGGGGTAAGTTGAGCCAATATCCATGGAGTAAATTGAGACAATTTTTGAGCCAATGGGAAGTTGAGCAAATTGAACTGTTTTCTTCCCAGGCATAATACAAGGCATTATTGCTGGGATATGAGGTAACAACAGGGCCTGGCCTATGTTAAAATTGTTTTTAAAAGTACAAAGTCTTTGTTAAGTGTTAAGCCTACGTTAAAAGATGATTCCAATGATTAAAAGACAAAAAAGCTATTGTGATTGTGTTGAATTGTGTTAGGGAAACAAAGATAGACATGTTTTTAAAAGGTAGTGGCAATATTTCAGAAATTATATATACAGTGCATTCAGAAAGTATTCAGACCCCTTGACTTTTTCCAAATCTACACATACTACTCCATAATGACAAAGCAAAAACTGGTTTTTAGACATTTTTGCAAATGTGTTAAAAATAAAAAACAGAAATATACCATTTACATAAGTATTCAGACCCGTTACTCAGTACTTTGTTGAAGTACCTTTGGCAGCGATTACATCCTCGAGTCTTCTTGGGTATGATGCTACAAGCTTGGCACACCTAAATTTGTGGAGATTCTCCCATTCTTCTCAGAAGATCCTCTCAAGCTCTGTCAGGTTGGATGGGGAGCGTCGCTTCACAGCTATTTTCAGGTCTCCCCAGAGATGTTCGATCGGGTTCAAGTCCGGGCTCTGGCTGGGCCACTCAAGGACATCCAGAGACTTTCCCAAAGCCACTCCTGCATTGTTTTGGCTGTGTGCTTAGGGTCGTAGTCCTGTTGGAAGGTGAATCTTTGCCCCAGTCTGAGGTCCTGAGAGCTCTGGAGTGGGTTTTCTGTACTTTGCTCTGTTCATCTTTCCCTCGATTCTGACTAGTCTCCCAGTCCCTGCCGCCGAAAAACATCCCATTCAGATAAACATGTAGGGCTTGGAATTCAGGCCAAAGAGTTCAATCTTTGTTTCATCAGACCAGAGAATCTTGTTTCTCATGGTCTGAGAGTCCTTTAGATGCCTTTTGGCAAACTCCAAGCGGGCTGTCATGTGCCTTTTACTGAGGTATTCCGTCTGGCCACTCTATCATAAAGGCTTGATTGGTGGAGTGCTGCAAAGATTGTTGTCCTTCTGGAAGGTTTTCCCATCGCTGGAGCTCTGTCAGAGTGACCATCGGTTTCTTAGTCACTTCCCTGACCAAGGTTGCTTCCCTGCTTCCTTGCTCAGTTTGGCCAGGCGGCCAGCTCATCATTAAGAATGATGGAGGCCACTGTGTTCATGAGGATTTTCAATGCATGGCTTGGTTTTTGCTCTGACATGCACTGTCAACCGTGGGACCTTATATAGACAGGTGTGTGCCTTTCCAAATCATGTCCAGTCAATTGAATTTACCACAGGTGGACTCCAATCATGTTGTATAAACATCTCAAGGATGATAAATGGAAACCGGATTTACCTGAGCTCAATTTTGAGTCTCATAGCAAAGGGTCTGAATACTTATGTGAAAAAGGTATTAACTGTCTTATGTTTTGCATAAATTTGCAAACATTTCGAAAACCCTGTTTTTTTGTGTGCAGATTGCTGAGTATTTTAAAAAAAAGAAGTTTTTTTTTAATAAGGCTGTAACGTAACAAAATGTGGAAAAAGTCAAGGGGTCTGAATACCTTCCAAATGCACTGCATATACAGACATGTGTAGGTGGCTTTGACATACCCTGTCCCGTGGCTCAACTTACCACATACCTGGTGTAAATTGTGCCAAGAGGCCACTTTTATGAAACAAGATATGTTTTCAAAACTGTAATTTTTACATGAATTCTGATTATTTCCAGGAATACACAACATCCTGCAATATATGTAAATATATTGGTTAGAAATGATACTATATTTCTCTTGAGAGAGTGATGCTGAATGTAGAAGATGGCTCAACTTAGTCCACTCTCCCCTGTAATCACATTTTAAAAGGCTATATTGAAAAGCAAAAAAAAGAGCTATAATACATTTAAATTCTATTGTCCTTTGCATTCATATTTGTTTTTTTTTCATTGGCCAGCTAAGACTTGAAAATATTGAAGCCAATGTCAAAAGGCCATTGGCCTAGAAAAGGCCTTCAGTAGGAAAAAGCTTGACAGCAGGAAGTTAGACTGACTGCACACTTGTGGGTAAATCAAGTGTTTTATCTAATCTGGTCACCAAGTGAGGCCTGCACTCTACATGCACCGCGTATAGCCTGCCCTGCATCTCTCTTGACACCGCAGCATATCTCTCACTCATACAGCGTTTCCCAAACTCGGTCCTGGTGACCCCAAGGTGTGCACACTTTGTTTTTTCCCCTAGCACTACACAGATGATTCAAATAATCTTCTCCTCATCCAGCTTTGATGACTTGAACCAGCGGTGTAGTGCTAGGGCAAAAACCAAAAGCTACACCCTTTGTGGTCCCCAGGACCGAGTTTGCTCTAATACGCTGCTCTAATAAGAGATGCTTGAGGCATTAAGTAATGATTTCTCATATCTCAGAGCTGAAGATAAGATGCCCATTTTGTCAAACCTATTTAAGTATTCTTGTTTACTCTGAATCTTGTTTTTCATTTTTTTCCCCTTTATCATTAGAGATCAGGCTACCCAAAATCTGTTTTGGATTATGGAAGAGGCCTAGGCTACAACTAACCCCTCCCCAAATGAAAAAGTAATCCGGAGGGTGGGAGGAACAAGTGTATTATGAGATATATATAAGGCGATTTAGATGTGCAAATAGGCTACCTAAGGAACTTATTATTTTTACATACAACATTGTTTACGAGGACATATATTTCATTTGAATAAATATGTCTACTCAAAGATTAAAGATGTTGCACAAACATCCCTCTCATATTCGCCTAATACTCACATCCGAAATCAAATAATATTTTGCTTGAGCTATTTGGGGAATTCGTTTTGCATTGGCCTATAGCTTCACACGCATTGCTCCCCCTCAAAATAGATTTGTATGTATTTGTGAAAAACATGCACTTTGTGTTATTTTATTATGTCAGAATCAAACCTGAAAACTCAACCAGCCTCATTTAGGCAACAATGAGGCCTCCTCTAGTCGTTCTGGGTTAGCAGCGTGTAAACAGTGTGTAAAACTGACTTATTGATCTAATAGCTGCAGAAGAGAAGACAGACGCGGGATGAGTTGAGTCCACGCCATTATCCATGCTTTGCTTTCCCGCAGGTATACCGGTATAGTGGTAATCCCAGTGCCCATGCTTTGCTTTCCCCCAGGTATACCGGTATAGTGGTAATCCCATTGCCCATGCATCATTACCTTCAATAACGTTTGGCAGCTTTTCTTTACAACCCCGTTGTAATGAACTTTCCGCAAAATATTTAATACACAGCTATAGCCCACATCTTAATGCATAGGGATCCATCGGTGAGACGCGTGTCTATGTGGTAAGTAATAGACGTATTATTAAACGAGACGAGGGAGATAATATTGTTTTAATGTCCTCGATCATATAGCCTAATGGACGCATCTTGTTTTTGTTAACGACTTGAGGTCTGTATGAATCTATAACGGAGAAAAATCACACATAATAGCCTAGTAGTCCTAGCAGAGAGCTGTCATCCATGACGCTCACAAAACATGACGCAATATTATATTGGCAGCACAATGAATTTGCAAAACCCTTTTTTTTCATGAAACATTAATACCGGGATCTTTAAATTTGTGTCCATGTTATTCGCTCATCTTGCCCAGGCTCAGATTTGTTTAATCAAAAGAGTATTCGAAATATGATTCCCCAAGATTATATTTAGAGAGATTTGCCGAAACATATCTCGCCTGGCTGTATGGACAGATTGCATTGGGTTGGTGATCTGGATGGATAATCTGAAATCACGGTCGGTTGACCTTCAATAAAATAAAATCACGTATCTGAACTATCAGCAGATGTTCATCACGCACCTTCATTCTCTTTGGCCTCGTGGGCAAAGATTCCCTTAAATTTATTTTGAAGGGAAGGTTGTCTATATGAAGAGATGAAAATAGATTAATTGTCCTGAATAGTGTGGCAAAGTAGGCCCGTTTGATGACACATATTCTATTTTCTAAAAGTGTTTTTTAATAGTTGATCAAAATGTGTGTCTTCTGCTTATCTGTACATTCTAGAGGAGGTTTTATGTTATTTCAAATTCTCAGTCATATTCGATAAAACAGAAAGAAACGTAACAACATTGTTATTACGCAGGCCTCTATGTAGGTCTATTTTGTGTGTGGATAACGCAATAGGTCTAGGCCTACCTGTATGTTTATAATTTGATTACTAAATGCAAAGTCCATTGTTAAGACCATACCATCTTAATTCATAAGAGACTGAGAGGAGACGATTGGAATTAAAGAGCTATAAATATTATGTTATTATTGTCCTCATAATTCCTCATCACGATATTTCCTAGGGAATTACGCCAAACCCTGTTACATTGAAGTCACACCATTGCATGCATTACTACCCCATCCCCATCCCCATCCATAGGCCGGGCCCACAACATTGACCACAGCTCCTTTCAATAGACCTAATACGATACCTAATACTCTTATTACAAGCTCTAATCCTCCAAATCCGACCTGCAATAACGTTTATCTTTTGGTGGCTTAATTTGCATGCCTCTAAACTGTGGGTCATTCGCAGCAGGTCACACCGTTATTTTGGTTTATGAAGTAGCATTTATGTTGGTCCTCTGATAATAAAGTCTGCACAATATCCATCTCAGACTAGGCCCACATTTCTGCATTGCAGTTGAGTGTTTTCAGCAACATTTTGTTTAAAGGTTTTTCGAGTTTTCTACTGTGGAGTGAGCAATATGCTATGCGATATTATATGTCATGCATGCCCATAATCATGTAAAATATAATCTATTAACTTTCTTATAATTTTCTGAAAATAACTGACTTCAAAGTTCAAGTTGACAGGAATAAGAAACCAGTGCTTTCGTGTTAGTAGTTTTACGCATGATGACAAATCGCTTAGTTTTACTCACAGGCCTAATACTTGTGCTAATACTCATGTGTTATATCAATCAGTTATACATGAAAAAGTTCAGGCAAAAACAGTAGAACCAAAGTCTAACCCACACAAACCATGTGAATGTTCATTTATGGGTTTGATACTACAAATGACCTTTTAATTAACACAAGTAAATTATTGCAGCGGCTCCCTACACAGCGGACAAAGCAGCATTCATCCCGTATTCCTGCCTCGTTGCTTGTCTGAACAGTAACAAAGTGTTTGATGCCAGAACTGATTAGATAATTACAATGGAGAGATGATGTCCCCTTTCTTCCTGGCCTTGTAACGTTCATTCACGTTCTCTATTGAATTATGACCTTCCAACAACGTTCCAGTATTATTCTCCACGTTAAGAAGATAAACTTTGATCTAGTGCAACAGTCTCAAAGGTTTTAATTGGCCGATTAAACCAATGTTAATGTTCTGGAAATAATATTTACACAAAAACGAGGAGTTCCTGAAAAAATTCATTCTTATAAAATATTTCATGAATGGCAAACACAGAATAAGCTCACAATTATCTTTGAGATGAACACAACACAATCAACAATTTCTCCAGGTCGACACATACGCAATAGACAATTCAGATTACAACTCGATAAATCCCACTCTTTTAGCGAACAGAAAGACCAACAACAAGCTAAGTATTTCTCCCTTAAATCAGGTAAAAAAATAGCACACAACCACAGTTGAAACAATACATACATGTAACAAAATATTTAAATGACACATACGAAATAAATACATGAACAGATGAGAATCAAATAATAAATACACAAATAAATCAATAACATTGCTACACTACGATTGCCCTTTGCATACATCATGAATTGACCGTCAGTTCCCATACCGTTGCATTTCAAAGTCTTGCATAAAGTCATCGTCAACACCATAAAAACAACGTTGTGCAAAATCATGGCAGCTTCCACAGTTTGGACAGGGCTCATCGAGCTTTGACTGCGGAGCGCCGCAGTTCCCAGGTGTAAGGTAGGTAGGATGTCCGGTGCTCGTCGTCATCCCAAGTCTTTATAGTGCATAGCCTAATACCGGCTAAATAAAAGTCCCACTGTGTAATGACTGCGTGTCCATCAACCTAAGGGGCAGAGAGAGGAAAAAGAAAAGCTCGTTATTTATTGATATCCATTACAATATCAAGCCTCGTAAAGGAACATACCTTCTAATATAAAACCATCAGTCAAATGTAGAAGTATGTGCTTAACTATAGACTGACATATGTCTTCAGGTAATCCAATAATATATTCACTTTATAGACAAGATCACATATGTAATACCATCAACCTGTGTTAGTACAGAAAAGTTACAGTACAACTGGTATAATCCAAATGATTGGATTAGCAGATGATGGTTAGGTTGAATGATGTACAAGTTGAATGTGTGTGTGTGTGTGTGTGTGTGTGTGTGTGTGTGTGTGTGTGTGTGTGTGTGTGTGTGTGTGTGTGAAGGCTCACCTTCCTCACCTCTTCATAACAGGTCTGAAGGCAGTGACCTTGTCATCCTGCAGGGTCACACATGTGTCACTGAGTTCCGAGGGCTCTGTCTCTGCCTTCCCACTGGAGAATCCTAGACAACAGAAACCACACTATAAGAAACTTGCAGCAGCCAGGTCATTGTATAGCGTTTATTTGTAAATATTATTTTTGATAGCAGTGAAACAAATGTGCATTTCTGAAACACATTTCAATATTGTATAACTTTACACGGGTAATTTCACAATTACAGTCGTTCAAAAATGAACACAAGTGTCACAACACGTACATACCTTCAATAGTGGAGTACTGGCATGAGTCTGAAAGCGCAGGATAGGAGGAACAGTGCAGTTGGAGGGCCTTGTGGTTGTAGCCGCCTGCACTATAGACCTTAGATTGCAACAAGGGGCCCTCCTGGAAAGGGTTCTCAGCATTGGATATGTTAGTAGGATCCTGGAGGCCCCTGAGGGGCCCACACTGTCTGGTACCAGCCACTGGTAGCCTGGTCCCCTGTAGATGGCAGTCTCCCAGCATGCCCCCTGTCCGGAGCTCTGGGGCCCCGTGGTGAGCAGAGCCCAGGATGACCCCCGTGGCCGCTGTACGCGCCAGAGACCAGATCCTTGGTTTGTCCCGGTCCGACACCTCGAAGTGTGACAGGGACACAGTGTGAGTGCCCGTGGGGATGGTGGTGGTGGTGGAGGGGGGCTTGGACGTCACCAGTGGATTAAGGAAATCCGAGGGCATGGTGGGTAGAGAGGGCAGGGTGGGTAGGCTCTTGATACCACATGGGAATGAGTGGTGGAAGCTGTTGGGCAAGGAGAGGGAGAGCTCTGAGCTGCAGTCTCTCTTTGGAAGGCCTCCAGAGCCAACACCACCACTGGACATGGCCCTGTGGAGGTCCTGCTGTTCCTCAGGGCCCCTGGGTGCCATCTTCTCACAGTCACTGTCCAGCTTGTCACAGTCCTCGTCCTCCATGTCCTCCAGGTCACTCAGATGAAGGTCTTTCTCATCTTTACACTCACTGGAATCTGAATGATGAAATATACAGGAATATTACTGGTGATATTAGGAGTAGAAGCAGTATAATTTTCACTGGAATCTGAATTGTCAAATACACACAACATGATATGTGGAATAGTAGTTATATTCAGGAGCAGAAGAAGTCATTTTGATCAATTCACATTTTTTTGTTATTGTAGGTGATGTGGATTGGTTTAAGAGGAAGCAAGCTACTGTAAATCGTTGTGAAAAAACATGTTTTTTTTAAATGCTTTGCTAGATGGAAGAGGGAAGAGAGGATGTGTACCTTTGGTGACACAATCTTGGTCACTTTTATCCAGGTCGTCCTTCCTGTCATCCCCAGCCTTATTCTTTGGTGACCAGGTCATCTTGTTCTCCTTCTTTAGCCTCCTCCTGGCGTTGGCGAACCAGGTGGAAACTTGGGTGAGGGTCATTTTGGTGATGATGGCCAGCATGATCTTCTCGCCCTTGGTGGGGTAGGGGTTTTTCCTGTGCTCGTACAGCCATGTCTTCAGGGTACTGGTGGTCTCACGTGTGGCATTCTTCCTCCTGGCTGACCCATTAAAGTCCATAGTCCCATACCTGGTAGTAATAGCAGACAACACATTAGCCATTAGCAACATTAGCATATAAGCTCATAAACTATTCACCCATACACATGGCACTCCTGGAGTGTTGTCTGAAATATAGACTATACAGCTCTGCTCTATCTAGCAGTATAGAGCTGCATAGATTGTGACCTTTTGCTCTGGAGGTGTGAGATTACTTGAATGTAAGTTATTACTCATGACAGGGCGCTATATGACTTTATTACACTAACAAGGAATAGTTGAGCTGATGCACTACAGATAAGGAATGTGTGGGGTTCCGTACCTGTCATATTGGTACTGGCCCAGTGAGTGGTCATAAGGATAGTAGGTGGCAGGTTGAGTTATGCCAGAATGCAGAGTGCCTGTGCCATCCTTCATTTCATACTGTGGATTCTGAAATAAGAAAACAACTTCATGAAGCACTTAGGGAACTTTATTTGTTTCCAAATATTGGAAACAAAGTTGATGTACATTTTGTGCTACTTTACTCCCTTCCAAATTGAAACATAATAGGCTACTGGTAGCCTAAATATGAGTATTTTTTAAAACTGCAAAGTCTATTCGACCCATCCATCAGGCAGGCAGGCTACTCAAAGTCATTTCAATAACGAAATACTTGGAGAGTAATTTTGATCAGCATCCATCTTGATCGATCGCTTCCCAGCCACCCCCATCCACTATTAGATTTATCGGGATGTACCAGAGATGAGTAGATAGCAGCGGAGGGCTCGGCGCTGTAGGGGAAGTAGCTGGCATAGTTCTGGCTGGCGGCGGCCGCGGCAGCGTAGGGCGAGCTATACATCCCTAGTGCCGCGTTGAGCTCTGTCCGTGTGCTGGCCAGGAGCCGGTTCTCGTAGGAAGGGCAGCAGAAGGTAGCAGGAGTCTGGGTACCGCTCGTCCCGTCAGAGACCGACCTGGAAATCGAATCGCAGCAAGTCGTACTGGGGTTTGCCGACACGAAAAACTGCATGAAGAGAATTGTGGATTATAGACATGTCATTCGTGTTTCGTGTATGAGCTCTGTTATCTTCATATCTAGAATATATTTTGATATGGTTTTGAGATACAGGACAATTCAGGTAAGATGGAGACTAGATATAAACGCGTGCTGTGTGTCTGCCTAATTCGATGAAAAGTTTTAGAATCGCATTTGACATAATATCCAGGTGAAATCATAAGGTACCATTTTGGAAATAATGTGTTTCAGTTAATTTAGCTTTTTTATTTTATATAAAAGTAATTCCCAAAGTATTCATACACTGCCCGACTAAGCTATTGTAGGCTACTGAAATTTGATGAAAACAAAGGATCTAAAACTTTTAATACTCTTATAGGAAAATAACTTATTTCTAGTTGAATGAAAGTTCTGAGAACTTTTATTGCATATATTTGTCCAGTTGTCTCCAAACAAATATATTTAAACGATAAATCCGTACGGCTACTTCACGTTTTCTAAATAATAGTTATTGTCAATACCAAATTCAGAGATCTCTGAATGAAAGAGAAAGTTGGGAAGGTTCACTGTTAACTTCAGAGCGCAATTAGGCTACACAACGGAGCTATAGCGTAGTAATAAACACAGGTCTTTTGTCATATCAAAACAACACGTGAGTACATTCATAATTCAATTAAATTGGACCTGTGTTTATGTCTGTCGATATTTTGATTAAACAGAAGCGTCACTTGAAAATAGCTGTCAATATTCTGAAAGCAACCATTCAGTGCTGCATCTAGATTATAGAGTGAGCTGTTCAAATTAAAATGATGCTCGTTTGTTTACATATTTGTCACTTAGAAATTGAGAGAGAAAAAAAGCATGTTGATATTGTCTTACCTGTGAAGTTGCATTATAAGGATATCCAAACTGAGAGAAAGACATAGCTGCTTCTTTTGTTAACATCAGGAATATTCTTCACCCTTGATCGATTGTAACCAATTCTACTTCAAATCCACCTTCTTACACACATTTCCACGCACGGCCTCTCGCTCAATAATAGATGATTGCACTTAGGAGGGAGAGTTGAGGCTGGTACCCACAGCTGCAGATAGTTTTATATATGAATAATCCCCCGGAGGAAATGATAAGAAAATGAAATTACGCGTCATTAAGTACAAAAATGGTTGTTGTATTAGCTGAAGAAGGCTTAAAGGATAACGTAAGACTTGCAAGATATGGACTCTGCTTGTGCTATTATTTGTGCCTCTATAGTTCTTTAGCATTCACCCATGCAAGGGTATCAGTGTGACGTCATTGTAATCCCGGAACGACAGGACAGCAAGGATAGAATAATGTCTTTGCCAATCACATCTAACATCGCGTTTTCTTAAGGTGTTCTGTGCACTCCCCGTGTCCCCTCGGCTTTGTGCAGTGGTCTTCTTCACTTGCTTCACTGATAAGAGTATAAAGGAAGGGGGTTGTTCTGGTACAGTTGTGGAACTGTCAGATAGATCAAGGCTCTTGATGCGTATCATGTCCAATTATAAAATAATACCAACTGAAATGACCACCGAGCATATTTTGTTATTATTATGCATAGAATAATACATATTTATTTGGACAATATTTGAACTGAAAGCCTTCAGTTGTGTTTTCTTTCATTTGGGATATCTGATTCTTTGCTATTTCTTATCAGCATCTTCATCATAAAATAATCATTTTGGTTAGTTAGTCTTATGTGCTCACTTGAACAATAATACATATTTATCCATACAAAAAAAATCTTAATTTGAAGACACTATACCTCACTCACTTATTCTGTCTTTTTTACATTGGGATTTGCGGACTATGAATATCTAAAAGTGAAAAAAGTGAACACCAATGGATGGTGGTGGATTTCATGCGTTTTTACGACCTCTGTGCGCCTCTATCTGTCCGGTCAGAGGTGTAGGACCGACTTAATGACGATGATGTTCCCATCTTTCTCTATTAGAGAGAGAGGAGGAGAGGGGGGGGGGCGATGATGTTCCCATCTTTCTCTATTAGAGAGAGAGGAGGAGAGGGGGGGGGGGGGGGGGGGGGGGTGAATCAGGAGGAGAGGATCGGTCCCAGTAGGAGCGGATGGAAAGGCTTTGGCAGGTCAATAGACGAGTGATGGATGCGTGCCTGGAGACCTACGTGACCATTACGCGTAATGCGTAATTGCATCAATTAACAAATGGATACATGCCCTTGTTTAACCAGCAAGTTACACCGTTTCTGAGTCTGAAATGGCACCATATGCCCTATATAGTGCACTACTTTTGAACAGGGCCAATAGGACTCTGGTCAAAAGTAGTGCACTATATAGGGAACAGGGTGGGACGCAAACACAGTGAAACTATGCCTTTGAGGTAAAACCCGAGAGCTGTGTGGAAAAAACGACGTGGAAAACTCTGCGCTCTCAATTCTAATTAAATACCAGTGAAAGGGGGCAACGAGATTGCATTTTAATTGAATGATGGTCAGTTGAAAGTTGTGGAAGAAATATAGCTCCCTCGCTGAGAATAAAATGATAAATAATTGTAATGTTCATTAGAATAAGGAAGTTCATGAATTTCTCTCTCTTTCTCTCTCCTCACACGCGCAATTCGCAATTGAATGTCATTATCGCAAGCATTTACACACACACACACACACACACACACACACACACACACACACACACACACACACACACACACACACACACACACACACACACACACACACACACACACAGAGAATAGCTAAATATATAATTATTTATTGATTTAAATTCAAACTATTTCCTATTGACAATAACAAGAGTGACGATTCCCGCTGTCACCGACCAAATGCGGTCGGCTTCATTCCCTTCTATCTTGGATATAATCGTTGTTGTCATGGTTGATATGAGAGTGATATTTCAATGCCTCTCCACTCAAATGTAATTGCGTGTTTAGTCCCTGGAGATGCGTCTGCGATTACGGGCTTTCTCTTCGAGTGGCGCCAGAGAGCCGCGAGTAAAGATGGATTTTGATCCCTTCAGAGATTCTCCAAGGAGATAAAGTAGGTTGGCAGCGGACACAGTGGTCGAATTGCCCTTGGATACCTTTACAGATGTTACACAGGTAGTGGGAATGGTCCATTGTATCTGGCTGCACTGTATGAGTATTGAGCGTTGACTGGAGAAGCAGTGGTCATGACAACATTATGTAGATGAGATGGATAAAGATGCTCTCCTTGATAAGAGAAGGACTAATAGTCCTTTAAAATAGAACTGTACTTATAGACCTACTTTCTCCATTGGCTTTACTAGGCCTACTGTTGTTAATAGTAATACACAATTACGAATAGAATTGGAATAAAAATCACATTTGTGTTTCATACTCAATTTAGTGTGCTATAGCTGAATTATTATCTTTAAGAAGTAAAATCTTGTGGAGATGGGAGGTTATTATTCCTCCTCAGTTACAGAGGAATATGTGTACCTACATAAGTGGGGCAGAACATGTAGATTGCTTTGCTGTGGTCTGTGCTTCTCACAAGGGCATGCATGATGGCCCAAGTGCATATGGACAGCCTCATACATAATGTATTAGGAACAGTCACTGTGGATCTCACTGCATCAGGCCCAAATCAACACTAATTGTAATGGCAAACCTAACTGGCCAGTTTGCAACTGCTCTTTAAAATGCCCCATCTTCATGTTCATTTAGACATGTTTTGAACTGAGTATCTATTAACCTATTTCCTTTACAAATTCCAACAGGAATTTTGTATCTTTGTCAGGGGATTGTAAACAACTTGAATCCCACATCTGACTGTTTTGTTCACGTTGCTTGTCAGGTGAATGTGTGTTATGTTCCACTCTTTGACTATTTTACCTGTGATGACATGTTCGATTTTACAGGACATGAGCATTAGCTCAGGTGCTGACACAGCAACATTACTTTGCTGTAGAGACGTCAGTCTACCATGTCCTGTCCGATTTCAGCCTCCAGTCTGGAGAAGCACCTTGAAATTTAATCAGAGTTCAAATGAGCTGTTAACACAAACCCATCCACTCCATTTCCTCTCAGTAGGATTGTTTTGGTCCCTGATTGAATCTCTTAGGGATATACAGTAGAATGGTCCCTGCATTTACACCTTCAGAATATTTAGTGTACAGACTTCATTCATCTCCCTCTTCCATGGTAGATGTCTACAGTAGCTCATAAGGGACAAAGTAGATATCCAAGGATGTACTGTAGGCTATGCAGAAGATGCTCTGGTTATTTCAGCCTGGTTCCTGTGGTAAGCACTAAGCAGACTGTTTGAGTTCCAGTTCCTCTTCCCATCAGGATCAGACAGAACACTAAGATAAAGGTTAAGTCAACACAGGGGGCTATACGCCATGCCTCCAAGACGTCTCTTCCCACTTAATACATTTCTTATGCTGATTTAATGAAGCTCACAAAGCTTTGCTGGGTTTTCATAAGATATTTCAGGTTTTATATGAAATGGTAATAAGGCCAGACAGATGGAGAGAGGGAGAACCTGGGGAAGGGATGAGAGCACAAACGTAGAGGTGAGCAATCTCATTAAGGTGGATTGATATATCCCCATGAATCCACACCTCACTCACTAGTGATCCTATCCTGAATTATTACACACACACACACCTCATCCGGGGTGTGTTATTACTGCTGCTAAATTATCCAAAATGGAAAGAAAGTCAGAAATATTCTAATGAGAAGTGGTCAGATGATCAGGGATGTGGCCATACATACCAGTGCCCAGTTAAATGTAAAACAAACATCTAGAGGGCCGAGTGAACAAATTGTCCTGCACACAGGGGATCATTCAATCTTTATTAACCCAGGGAGGTGGGGAGAAGAACATATTTGCATAATTATTTCAATAAGCAATATAGAAGATGTACCTAGGTAGAGAAGAGACACACACGGTTGTTGTCTGTGTGATTGTAGGAATAGGCCCAGTTAGGGCTGCCCAGATGCTACAGACACTCCCTCTGTCCCTCTACAAAACACCATATAACCTCTGCAAGAGCATTCTTTTGGATGGGGATCCATGTCTTTACAGTCACTAGTATAGCAGTACTATAAACTGCACATCCCAATGACCCAAGTCATTACTCTGGTGCTCCTGGGACTGTGTGTGTGTGTGTGTCTGTGCGTGTGTGTGTGTGTGTGTGTGTGTGTGAGTGAGTGAGTGTGTAGGCTGCCTGGGCCTGGCAGAGGCCTCTGGAGGCTGTGCTGTAAAGCTATCATCAGTGGTGGTGTCAGGGATTTGTAGCTTGTCACTGAGAGAGCTTCCTGTGACTCTGGGAAATAACTGCTTATGGAGAGCCTTGCTCAGTGCAGTGTGTGTTTACTTTGTCCTTGTGGTATCTGGCTGTGTCTACGTAAGGTTGTTGTTGTGTGTGTGTGTGTGGGTTGACTGGAAGTTGGTATACGTCATATAGCGTCTTTACTTCTTAGGGCCTCTGGCTGTCTTTGTGTGTTTGTTTTCAGAGGGTGTATACACTACATGTCTATACTGGGTGTGCCAGTCCTTCTGCGGTGTTGTGTGTGTGTATCTCCGTAAATTTCCTAACGTTCATGTTTGGGCATGCCGCATATTTTCAATCTATTTTTGTCCACACATCGTGTGCAGTGCATGTCCTTATTGGCCAAGAGTAGCTGCATCTCTGTCGCTATTCATGTGGTTGTGTATGTGTGGTCCAGAGGAGGCTGGTGGAAGGCGCTATAGGAGGACAGGCTCATTGTGATGGCTGGAATGGAATCAATAGAACGGATCAAACGTGGTTTGCATATGACTGAGCTGTTTGATAACGTTCAATTTATTCCATTCTAGACATTACAATGAGCCTGTCCTCCTATAGCTCCTCCCACCAGCCTCCTCTGGTGTGGTCTCTCCTAAGATGGCTGCTGGCTCTGGAATGAACTTTCCCCTGCGGCAGAGGGCCAGCAGCAGCCAGGAAGGAGAAGTGCATCATGGTCCAGCTCTCTGGCCCACTGAGGAAGGCAGGGAGACGCTTCTCATTGCTGTCACTCCTATTACCCTTCACACTACAGCCACGGCTGTTAACACTATAGGAGGCATGGTACATATTAAAGTTGTTGCTGTCTTTAACTTTTTTAATGTCAATATTTCAGAGAATCTACGGAACGTGATAAATTACAGGAGTATATTGATGGAATCAGTTACTGTATCTACATTTAGGCACAACAGACATATAAAATTGTCACTTTCCTCCTCAAAGACATGAATTCTATCCTATCTTTCTTTGAAGGTGAAGCTCATGGGGTGAGCTGTTTACCTCTGTCCTCTGTCCAGTACTTCCATCAGGAGTATGATGAGTTGGGATGAGTGGAGGTAGTTCAGTGCAGTCTGGCCGGGCCTGGGTCTCGTTGGTTTGCTGTGCCTACTGAACTAAACTCCCTATTCCTCTGCAGCTGCCTCTGCTCCACTGAGAGAGAGTGGGGCCCCATCTGGTCCTGGTTGAGGGTGGTTAAGTGAGAAGTGGTGCCAATATAAATAGCTGTGCATGATGTTTGTTTGCATAAATAGTTTTGAAAGGCTTCACTAGGAGTTTTGGGGCAGATTACCAAGGAAAAGTGGCGAGCCGCCTGAGGGGAAATAATTCTCGCTTGAGCTGACAGTTAGATTTGAGACTCTTCTTTTTTCAGAAATATTGTTTTTGGTTTCTTCATTCGTCTGGTTCCAGGAAGAGATGGACCGTGAACTCTTCAGAAGAGGCTGTGTGTGTTTAGAATGTGGGACGTGACAATAGACACTGATCGGCTCGTTTTCTTCTTATGCAGTGAGGCAGTGTTTGCTTCAATAACATCACTGATGTACTTTAAAAGGACCAGGACCTGATGCAAGGATATGCATATTCAAATAAAAAATCATTAAACTGTATTTGTCACATGCGCCAAGTACAACAAGTGTAGACCTTACCGTGAAATGCTTACTTACAAGCCCTTAACCAATAGTGCAGTTCAAGAAGAGTTAAGAATATATTTACCAAATAAACTAAAGTAAACCATAAGGGGTGAAGTGACTATGCATAGATAATAAACAGAGATTAGCAGCAGTGTACAAAAACAATGGGGGGGTGTCAATGTAATAGTCCGGTGGCCATTTGATGAACTTTTCAGCAGTCTTATGGCTTGGGGGTAGAAGCTGTTGAGGAGCCTTTTGGGCCTCGACTTGGCGCTCCGGTACCGCTTGTAGCAGAGAAAACAGTCTATGACTTGGGTGACTGGAGTCTCTGACAATGTTATGGGCGTTCCTCTGACACCGCCTATTATATAGTTCCTGGATTGCAGGAACCCTCTGTAGTGCCTTGCGGTCAGATGCCGAGCAGTTGCCATACCAGGCGGTGATGCAACCGGTCAGGATGCTCTCGATGGTGCAGCTGTTGAACTTTTTGAGGATTTGGGGACCTATGCCAAATATTTTCAGTCTACTGAGGGGAGACTGATACCATTTCTTGATACCATTTGAAAGGAAACACTTTGAAGTTTGTGGAAATTGTGAAATTAATGTAGGAGAATATAACACATTAGATCTGGTAAAATATATTTATTTTTTATAATTTTTACCATAATTTTTGAAATGCAAGAAAAAGGCCATAATGCATTATTCCAGCCCAGGCACAATTTAGATGTTAGACACTAGATGGCAGCAGTGTATGTGCAAAGTTTTAGACTGATCCAATGAACCATTGCATATCTGTTCAAAATGTTGTATCAAGACTGCCCAAATATCCCTAATTGGGTTATTAATACACTTTCAAGTTTATAATTGTGCACTCTCCTCAAACAATAGCATGGTATTATTTCATGGTAATAGCTACTGTAAATTGGACAGTGCAGTTAAATTAACAAGAATTTAAGCTTTCTACCCATATCAGATATGTCTATGTTTTGGGATTTTATTTTGTTACTTACAACCTCATGCTAATTCCATTTGCCTATGTCAGCTCAACCGTCCCGTGGGGGGACACCGATCCTGTAGAGGTACTCTAACACATGCAAGAAACTTCCATAAAAAAAGGTTAGGGCAATGTAAGAAAAAAAATATTTTCCTAAAAGAGAGTTCAGGTCCCTTCTTTTCCCTTTGATTTTGATTTTGAGTTTAAAGACACACCAAAGGAAGGAAAACACAGAGTTATGTAGTGATGTGAATTAGGCTTGAGTTACACAGGAGAAACATGTTGGCAGAGTTATGTAGTGATGTGAATTAGGCTTGAGTTACACAGGAGAAACATGTTGGCAGAGATTTACCTTCCATTATCACGACACACATTTTTGTTTTGATTTTTCGTTGTGGTTTTGAAAGAAGTACAAGACACCCAATTGGTAGTCATCATCACTTTGCTGTGGTTATTTTACAGGTCTGAGAAAACTGACCTGACTGCTTTCATGTGCAGGTAAGTGTGCTGGCTCAGGGCTAACTGCTACCAGACCAACAGAGTCCTGTGTAGGCCCCATCTAGACAGCCAAGCTCCACCCCCAGCATCATCCTTAAACCCCAGCACCGGCCCTCTACCCAAGCCCTGTTCTCAGCCCCAGGCCCAGGCCTAAACACCAGCCCCAGCCCTCTACCCAAGCCCTCTTCTCAGCCCCAGGCCCAGGCCTAAACACCAACCCCAGCACTATACCTCAGCCATGTCCTCAGTCCCAGCCCTGTCCTCACAACCAGCCCTATACTCGGCCCCAGCCCTATACTCAGCCCCAGCCCTATACTCAACCCAGCCCGATACTCAGCCCCAGCACTCTACTCAGCCCTAGCCCTATAATCACCCCCAGACCTATACTCCAGCACAATACTCAGCCCAAGCCCTATACTCAGCCCCAGACCTATATCCAGCACTATACTCAGCCTTAGCCCTATACTCAGCCACAGACCTGTGCCTAAACACCAGCCCCAGCCCTGTCCTTACCTCCAGCCTTATTCTCAGCCCCAGCCCTGTCCTCACCTCCAACCCTATACTCAGTCCAGCCCTATACTCAGCCCCAGCACTATACTCAGTCCAGCCCTATACTCAGCCCAAACCTATACAAAGCCTCAGCACTATACTCAGCCCTAGCCCTACACTCAGCCCCAGACCTATACCCCAGCCCTAGCCCTGTCCTCACCTCCAGCCTTATACTCAGCCCCAGCATACTCAGCCCCAGCACTATACTCAGGCCCAGCACTATACTCAGCCCCATTCCTGTCCTCACCTCCAGCCCTATACTCAGCTGCAGCCCTATACTCAGCTGCGGCCCTATACTCAGCCCCAACACTATACTCAGCCCTAGCCCTATACTCAGACCTAGCCCTATACTCAGCCCCAGACCTATACCCCAACCCCAGCACTATACTCAGTCCTAGCCCTATACTTAGCCCCAGCCCCACACTCAGTCCCAGCCTATACCCAAGTCCTGTCCTCAGCCCCAGTGCTATACTCCAGCCCTATATCCCAGCCCTGTCCTCAGCCCCAGTGCTATACTCCAGCCCTATACCCCAGCCCTGTCCTCAGCCCCAGTGCTATACTCCAGCCCTATATCCCAGCCCTGTCGGCAGCCCCAGTGCTATACTCCAGCCCTATACCCCAGCCCTGTCCTCAGCCCCAGTGCTATACTCCCGCCCTATACCCCAGCCCTGTCCTCAACCCCAGTGCTATACTCCCGCCCTATACCCCAGCCATTCCCCTGCCGGATGAAACAGCATTTCCACCAATGACAGTTGAATCGGCCAGACCTCTGGTCCTGGTTTGCTGCACACAGGCACAGGAGGTTCCTCCATGGTTGACTTCAAACTCAATCCAGATGGTGCTAAAAATATTTCCTCCTCTTTTCCTCCACACATTTGTTCCTCTTCGTCTCCTGCTTGTCTCCCCCCACGTCATGTCAACCCACAGAACTTAATGATACTTTATTTCCATGTTTTTTGACAAAGGCCTGACTTCCTGCTCTTGTCCCCCTTATAAGCTAATGGGTCTGGTCTTTAGGATCTTTACCCACTTGTGTCTGACATGATCACCATTCCTCTCCAAGACAACCTGATCTGCTGCCTATAGTAGTCTCTGATTTATATCATGGCTGACATCTGGGATGAGCTAATCACATGTGCTCTGCTCAACTTGCATGACTTGGAAACGAAGCCTGAATTTCTGAGGATTTTACGTCTACCAGTACAGTTTTATTGTTACTAAATGAGTCACTCTAAACCTCATGCTTTAAAATGTTCAGACAAAAGTGAGAACTTCTTGCCATAAAATGACACCAGTTTGCATATCACTCCACATGCCCAATGTGTCTAGCTGGAGGTTAGCAGGGAGAATAGGCCAATTCTGTCTAATTCTGAACAGAATACTGGCATGGTTCTATGCTAATGAAATCCAGCAGGACTGTCATTCCTTTGTCTCAGAACAATGTTATGCATTTCCCTTCCCCAGTCTCTGCTACAGCTCAGTCAGATTGCCACTTGGACATGGTTATTTCATTTCAGTTACATTTTTCCATTCAAATCACATGCGCTATCTACAACAAGGCCTGACCAAAGTTATTTCCCTTCCTCCACTGTTTGTCAAATCTGGATCTGCCTAAAATGGAGGGCTCCTTTAAATCCATCCAACTTAGAAGCAGATGTTACGTAGCTGCAACATCAAAAGGTCTGTCTAAATGTAAGAAAGGTGAAATCATATACCTTTGATGCCGGGGATGCTGGTTATTGTAAAGTAGTTTCTGAACATCGGTTTCTAGCCTGAACCCTGACCTTGGCCTCACAGCGAATACATAATCAGATTTCAAAACCAGCTTCAGCTTTTGGTTGTTAGTGCTAATTTCTGATTTGCAGATTGTCAAGCTTACTTTGGAGAGAGCAGGGGTTGGATCAGATCTCAAGTCCCACGCCTCTATTTGCAATGGCTGTACCCAAATAAGAGGGGTCTCCTTGAAATGCAATACCTCTGCTTTTAACATGTTATTCTGTTCAAGATATTTTCCTCTTCTGAAGTTAAGAGATCTAGATTGTAGACATTTCTGTCCATTTATCTCAAGGATAGGAGCATATTAGTGGACAACCTTTGGGTGGACAGAGATAGAGAAGGAGAGAGAGAGAGAGAGAGCAAGAGAGAGAGAGAGAGAGAGAGAGAGAGAGAGAGAGAGAGAGAGAGAGAGAGAGAGAGAGAGAGAGAAATAGAAGGAGGGAGGAGAGAGAAATAGAAGGAGGGAGAGAGAGAGAAGGAGGGAGGAGAGAGAGAACAAGAGAGAGAGAGAAAAGGAGGGAGAGAGAAGAGAAGAAGGAGAGAGAAGCAGAGAGGGAGGAGAGAGAGAGCGAAGGAGAGATGAGGAAGAGATAGAGGTAGGGCGAGAGAAGAAAAGATGAATGGAGAGAGGCGCAAGGGAGAGTACCTAGCATTCCTCTGAAATATATGGTGAATGAAGTTCCTTCAACAAGTGTCATGTTTACCTAGCTCATGGGAAAACAAACAGACACAGTCTGAGTCAGTGAGGTTGTAGAACACCTCTTTGGTGCCCTGCTTAAATTCCAAGTGTCAAACACCACTGTCACCCAGAGGTGTTGAGAGTAAACAGATGGAGTTACCTTGGGGCTACTTGGTAGGGGGAACACGACACACACCCATGATGTAGACATGTTTCACCATAACACGCATCACACTGACAGATGGACATTTTCTAAAAGAATTGTACAGCAATAGAAAATGTGAATTATTATGTTGATTATAATTAATGGACATTTGTGAAGGGGTTGATACATTGTTTGTTAGGGCAAACCAGGTCTGAAATTTCAAAATGGAAATGACTCCTTTTTAAAACTCAAATGTGCTACAAATGTGCATTTCCTGCTGTGCAGGAAAATCCTCAGCAACAAAAGAGTGTATCACCAGGGCTGTGTTGCAAATAGCTCACTATCCCCTATATAAAACATCCCTTTTGACCAGAGCCCTGTGGGCCCTGTAGTGCATTATATAGGGCATAGGGTGCTATTTGGGGTTCTAGCAGAAAGTGGAGGCAGGAACTAGCTTGTAACACTATGTCCTGTGTTCTGCTGTGTTCTGCACATGGTCCCCCTGTGTCTGTGTTGGATCTTACCATGGACTTTTTACTTGACTGAGATGTATGTTCTATGCTGACTACAGTCTGTCTATGTCTCTCCTTGGTGGGATGCTGTTCAGTATGTCTGGAGTGTTCATGGTGTGCTGACTGTGGTACAGTGTGTGTGTGTCTCTCTCTGTGCATGGTACATGTGTGTATGTGTGAGTGTGTTTGACCTCTGTCAATGTGAGTGCAGAAGCAGAGGGAGAGGAGAGGAGAGCTGCACCACTGTGCTGTGCGGTCCTCTAATCTGTTCACTTAGCCCGGGCTTTGGAGCTTGCTGTGCTTCACTACATCTCAAGCTCCCTCATCACACAATCCTGGCACTGACCCCACTCAGCCTAAAGACTGTACTCTGTGTGCCTTTATACTGGCCTGGCCTCTGTGTGGGTTCAGCCAGACTAGACTGTCTCTGTGTATGTTTAGTTTAGCCTTGCCTGGCCTCTGTGTGGGTTCAGCCAGACTAGACTGTCTCTGTGTATGTTTAGTTTAGCCTTGCCTGGCCTCTGTGTGGGTTCAGCCAGACTAGACTGTCTCTGTGTATGTTTAGTTTAGCCTTGCCTGGCCTCTGTGTGGGTTCAGCCAGACTAGACTGTCTCTGTGTATGTTTAGTTTAGCCTTGCCTGGCCTCTGTGTGGGTTCAGCCAGACTAGACTGTCTCTGTGTATGTTTAGTTTAGCCTTGCCTGGCCTCTGTGTGGGTTCAGCTAGGCTAGAAGGTCTCTGTGTATGTTTAGTTTAGCCTTGCCTGGTCTCTGTGTGGGTTCAGCTAGGCTAGAAGGTCTCTGTGTGTGTTTAGTTTAGCCTTGCCTGGCCTCTGTGTGGGTTCAGCTAGGCTAGAAGGTCTCTGTGTGTGTTTAGTTTAGCCTTGCCTGGCCTCTGTGTGGGTTCAGCTAGGCTAGAAGGTCTCTGTGTGTGTTTAGTTTAGCCTTGCCTGGCCTCTGTGTGGGTTCAGCTAGGCTAGAAGGTCTCTGTGTGTGTTTAGTTTAGCCTTGCCTGGCCTCTGTGTGGGTTCAGCTAGGCTAGAAGGTCTCTGTGTATGTTTAGTTTAGCCTTGCCTGGCCTCTGTGTGGGTTCAGCTAGGCTAGAAGGTCTCTGTGTGTGTTTAGTTTAGCCTTGCCTGGCCTCTGTGTGTGTTTAGCCTGGCCTTCGTGTGCGTTCAGCAAGACTCGATTTTCTCTGTGTGTGTTTAGCCTGGCCTCCGTGTGTGTTCAGCAAGACTAGACTGTCTCTGTGTGTTTTTAGCCTGGTCTGGCCTCTATTCACTGTGAATCAGTCCACTCTTGGTTCTGTATTTTGTTCATGAGTCTAACAGAGATCCACATGTTCATTTGATTGAGTCACACATACTGTATGTATGTATAGTTTTATGAACACTAGCCACAGTATAACATTTTTGGATTGTATTTTATGGGTTGTAATATGGCTGGGACTTCAATCTGTGAAATGAGCAACAGACTTGAATCTGAGTTTTACCCAGTGTAGGAGTACTGACCAGTGTGTTACTCTGTGGTTTCATCACATGGGGAGAATCAATCTGAAAATCCCATTATTTCTGTCTGGTCTGGTCAGCAGTGTGTTGCATGTCTAGTTTGTTCTCTGCTGCTGGGGAATTACTTCCTCCTCCCATCCACCCTCTCTCATCGCAGAAAAGGCCTCCACATGATCAATAAGTAAAGGGCAGCGCAATTCTAAGATGTAGAGATTTTTCTTTAGAGGACTGGGACTCCAGTCTGAGATTACAGAGCAGCTCTTTGTTAGGCTGACGGGGCAGAGGAGAGGACAGATGAAGCCTTACAGAAGAACTAGGAAGGAGATCCCATCCCAGCCTGTGAATATTTTCCGCCAGTGGACCGAGAGAAACCTACCCAACCTGTGTACTCCAACAGTCTTTAATTCATCAAAGCAGGCCTTTACATGAAAGAGCTGGTTAAACTTTGATGGAGGGTGAATAAGGAGAGATGTGTAGACAGATAGATGGTTAGAAAGGCAGACAGACAGACACATATAGACAGATTGACAGGCAGACAGGCAGACAGACTGACAAACAGAGGCACATTTTTGAAAACTCTCATATTGACTGTTCTGGTCAGAATTTTTTTGAACATCATCACTCGAGCATGAATGGTCAGGATGGTAGATCGTGATGGTCAATGACTCTTGTGGTAATTGTTGGGGTTATCCCTAATATCCTACGGTCCATGTTCCTGTAGTTATCGTTGTGTTAACTGAGATATAGACAGCCATTCCTCAGATGTTTCACTGACAGGTATATCAGACTCACAGCCCAGAGGATTGTGGAAACCAACTACATGTCTCTCACTCATTTCACTAATCATGCAAGAGCCTCAATCACTTACTCAATTTGACATTTTAATATCAATAAATATACACTTGACTCAGTGAGTTTATCAGTTGTGTTAGAAGTCTATGGAAATAGTGTATTAAAGGCCTCTGAGCCTGTGGATCCCTGTTTGTTCCTCTCTTTTAGCTGACAGATAACAGGAGATGTTACTGAGGAAGTGTGTCTTCCTTTGAACCTGAATCGGAGGTAACCTGAAACCAAGCACTTGGTGCACAGTAGACAGGACTAATGATGAGATGGTTAATGTTGAAGTGTCAAATAGCCCCATTTTGTGTTCTGTGTGTGCGCGCGCGTGTGTGTGCGTGCGCATATGTCCTTGCAAGCATGTACTGTATGTATGCCTGCGTGTGCTTCCGTATGTGTTTCAGACCATTGGTGGATAGTCATTGGGGACAGAGCTGGGTCTGAGGCTGAGACAGTAGCCTCATAGCCCCTGGTCCCCCTTAGGGTGTGGGGGTCCTTGCCCCAGGCTTATCACTTCACACGCTGCTAGCTCTGACTGTCGCTTCCTGAACCCCCTCACCCTCCTTCTCATCCCCCCGTCACGCTCCTTCCTCATTGTGCTGTCTGCACGCTGGTTTGGTGTGTGTGTTTGGGGGTGCTCCCTCCATGCAGGATGCAGGGTCTGTGTTCCAACTGTGGTCAGATAGCAGGGCTGTGATAACCTCTGCCGTGTATGATAACCTCTACTGAGTTCTGCCCCGCCAGCTGACATGGACCAGATGTCATTCTGACCCTATCTCCTTGGGAATGGGGAAAGGGAACAGGAAAGACTGGGGGGGCTAACTGTCAACATTGGACGGTCCCTGGGAAGGTGTGATGGGATGTCAGCTCACATATGAGCTGAGGTAAATTACTGGATGTAGTGAGGCAGGCATTTTGAGCTGCTAGTCTGTTTTTGGGACTTTGCCAATGGCAGTGGTGTTGTTGAAATATTTTATATTATACACTCTTAACCCTAACAAGGTATTTGAAAACATTTACCCATCCTCTCCCCCCAGCCATATTACCCACAATATCAGAATGAATGTCTTTGGAGGAGGCATGGCCGCCACTTCTAACCCCCCTCACACGCCAGCCTCCTGGGGCGCAGGGCCACATAGAGGGGACCTTAGTGCTGTGATCTCATTGTCATTCTGACCCAATGGTGAGAAGAGGAGGCACAGCGCCTTCCCAATGCAGGACAGACAGGTCACCCTCAACACACACACACTGGACCGGGAAAGGCTCTCCACACAGTCAGACCAGTCAGGAGATGTGGAGAGACAGAGGCCAGTGGCCTCCCCTGACCCACACTTCCTCCAGGGAGATAGCCAGACCTCTGGTAACTGTCAGGGTGTCTTCCAGACCTCCACACCAGACCCCTGGGATGCCCACCACGGTGGGAATCCTGCCTTCGATTTCTTTCTTTCTTTCTTTCTTTCTTTCTTTCTTTCTTTCTTTCTTTCTTTCTCTCTCCTCCCAACCCTCCTGCTTTCTTTCTCCCCCCGTTGCTGCTTTCCCCTCAGTCGAGATTAATGAAAACCAGGTCTGAGAGGAAAGAGTGTTCTTCTTCCTCCTCACCACTCCCCCCCCCCTCATCTTCCTCTTCCTCCTCCTCCTCCTCACTTCTTTCTCATAACCCCTCACTCCTTCCCTTTCTCCATGCCGGTGGGTCGATAGTGTTAATTGGCCGCTCCGTCACCAGTGTATTGATTGTGACCACTAATAAAAGGACTATTGATTGGCACTTTGTTTAACACTGGCCCGTGTGGTTTGCCCTGCCCTCTAATGCTATTCCTACAGCAACTATTTCCTGTTCCCCTCTTTCTTAATGTCATAAATTATGTCAGTGGATTTGGGAGATTTTTCTTCCTCCTCTTTCCTCTTATTTTCCTGAATGAATGCAGAGAGGATTTTGAGGAGATGGAGGTCCTCAAACAGTTGAGAACATGGACCTGAGAGCTGATAATGATCAACACACGCTGTGGTTGTTTGTGGTGTATCACACAGAACAGAAATGTCTGTCTGAAACAACGTCCTGTTCCTGTTCCACAGTGACTTCCTGCTTCCTGTGTGTTGTTGGTTGTTGCCATGTGTTATGAAGGCAACAGCCCTAACGGATAGGCCACAATAATATATAGATATACATAACATTTCATGTTATGATTTGTGTTTGATTATTAAACAAATAAACCTTTTATTTGTTCACCCAGAGCACAGAGAACATTCACGTCATGGAGGTAAAAGACATTGTGAAATATCCTGAACATGAACTCTCAATATCAAATTTTACTGTAATGAACCATGGTGCCATATCTCCGAGAAGGATCCTGAAGTATTAGCAAGTCAACGCCAGGTCTCCTGAGAGACACGCTGAAACCTGGAAATGGGTGTAAGTACCTCGGCGCTGGATTTAATTATCCCCATTAAATATTCAATGATCAATAGAATTTGTTTTAGCCGATCAATAGGTGCCAGCGCCTGAAAAGGACAATGTGCATAAGTTGCTATTTGCATTTCAAAGCAGCTTGTGTCACGTGGCCTCATAGGAAATCCATACCATTTTGTACGGCTGTATTTCATATTTATCTGTTTTATCTTCTTATTGCTGACTGCTATTGATCCTAGTCTCTTTATTTACTGCTGTGGAAACTGTCCAGGGTTTAAAGTGTCAAAATGTTCTTAAGGAAAGACAATTTGCTTCTCTCTCTCTCTCTCTCTCTCTCTCTCTCTCTCTCTCTCTCTCTCTCTCTCTCTCTCTCTCTCTCACACCCACCCCTCTTTGGCCCCTTTCCCCCTTTCTCTCCATTCCTCCCAGTAGAAGTGAAAATTAAAACCTGTCATCTTCCCAACCGTACACAGCTCAGTGCTCGCTGCTTACTGGGGTGAATCTGCAACATTATTCAAATAAAGTATCTGTGTGGTGCCATGGGGAATACTGCCGTGCCGAGCCACTTCAAAGCAAACCCCTTCTGCCTAACCCTTCAACAAGGCTTGTTCCCGCCGGAGTCCTATTTTGTTTACCTGCACTTCCTCTAATGGGTTGTTTTTCACCAGCTCTTACATGTTTAGAGAAGACACATTTAGCTAGGTTCAGGTTCAAGCATACACCAACAACACCGTGGAGCACAACATGCTGGGCTCTAGCCGCTTCCATGATCATCTACTGTAGTTACTCACCTGCTGCAGGTTGATAGTGAGGCTGTTTGGTCCTGGTCAAAATACTTTTTTGCCTCTGTCTCTGCCTCTCTCTCTTTCCTTCTCTTCTACTCTTATAGTGAAAACAATAGTGGTCCTAAAAAGGAACCTTGAGGAACCCCCGAAATGTACAGTTGATCTGTCAGAGGATTAACCATCCACAGAGACAATATCTTTCTGACAGATAAGATCTAAACCAGGCCAGAACTTGTCCGTGTAGACCAATTTGGGATTCCAGTCTCTCCAAACGAATGTGGTGACCGATGGTATCAAAAGCAGCACTAAGGTCTAGGAGCACGAGGACAGATGCAGAGCCTCGGTCTGATGCCATTAAAAGGTAATTTACCACCTTCACAAGTGCAGTCTCAGTGCTATGATGGTGTCTAAAACCAGACTGAATCGTTTCATATAAATTTTTTTGTCTCCAGGAAGGAAGTGAGTTGCTGCGCAACAGCCTTTTCATTATTTTTGAAGGGAATGGGAGATTTGATATAGGCCGATAGTTTTTCATATTTTCTGGGTCAAGGTTTGGCTTTTTCAAGAGAGGCTTTATTACTGCTACTTTTAGTGAGTTTGGTACACATCCGGTGGATAGAGAGCCATTTATTATGTTCAA
The DNA here is from genome assembly GCF_045791955.1 of Oncorhynchus clarkii lewisi. NCBI lineage: Eukaryota > Metazoa > Chordata > Actinopteri > Salmoniformes > Salmonidae > Oncorhynchus > Oncorhynchus clarkii. The sequence continues at coordinate 75,980,333 of NC_092152.1, read as the reverse complement.
CATAGGAGGGCCAAGCACTGTGTCATGACTGTCATGATCAGGTCAGGTTACAGGAGACCACAACCCTACAGATTATCTCTCAACTCCAACAGAGGAGAGATCTAGGGGTATGAAGATGTGGGGGGTTTTATGACCCCTCACAGCCATTGTAAATCTTAGGCAACAGACAAAATTCCTTCCTCTCACCATGGAGAACCAGCCTCAGAACATTAAACATGAAATAAAGGGACTTTGGAACAATGGTTTCCGTCAGCCACAATGGTGGTCATGACGATAAATGGATTATGAAAATGAATGTCATTTTTGTTTTGTTATTAAAGGTTAAAGGACAAGGTTATTAGGAAAACATTGTAACTTTAAGAGTTTTCCTAGTATGTGCTTGATGTTTATACATTGTACGTTGTGTGGAAAATGTCCAAATCAAAGAGAATGTATTGGTAAAGATGAAATGTGAAGTTAGTTGTCTAAAATTGGATTTGAGTCAAATCTAACTTGGTACGCCCAGAGAATTGTCCTAAAGACGGTTACGCCCACTTATGACCTGAGGGTATAAGACATGTTAGGTAAGAATTAACATATCAGACTAAGTGACCCGAGCTGCAACAAATGTCTGAGTAGTCAACGAACCCAAAACACAACACGAGGTTGAAGACAAAGGAACCTTATTCTATCCATGCTACGGAGGAGTAGCTGTGTCTAAGCAGGTGAATTCAAGCCGGACCACCTGGCCTCCGCTCCCCATCGAATCGTATCTACACTGTTTCATTCCTACGCTGGCTGTCCTCAGAAGACCCCTTTCAGAACGAGGGCGAGGAATCAGAATATTAAACCAAAAGGACACTGACATTGTGAGGGCAACCAGAGAGTTGAAACCAGAGAAGTGCGTCATACGAGAAGACGAAACGGTCCACGCAGAAACCCACAGCGGAGACCTTCAACACGTAATTACATCATTATATTCTGACCCATAAGAGGGGCAGTTCGGGGCAAGGCTAGGGTTAAAATAAGCATAGCTGACAAATGCACCCAAATGTTTATTTCTCTCGTGGACTTTCGCTTTTTCTCTCTCTTTTAAATCCCCATTTTGGGTACACGCGTCATAGTGTGTTGGCCCGTTATACTAAGTTCTAATCAATAGCCTAGACTGTGTTTTTGTGTATGTGTATCTTTATATTATCATTTTAGCTTTCTAGTAAATTAAAAATCAACTAAAATTGGTGTGGTACGAACTCATTGGTGGGACTCGGATTTGTGCAGATTTCCGGATTATGTGACATTCAGAATGAGACTGTCGAGGAAATTGATTAATTAGCGACTGTTGTAAAATCAATATTCTGATATTCTTTGAGTTAATTTGGGAAATAGAAACTCAATAAAACGAATTTTCCCATGGTACCCCAGGTTAACCTCTCTGGGAAATGTGGGATGCTAGCAAAAATGCAGAGCACCAAATTCAAATAAATTAAACTTTCATGAAATCACACATGTAAGATACCAAATTAAAGCTATACTTGTTGTGAATCCAGCCAACATGTCCTATTTCAAAAAGGCTTTTCGGCGAAAGCAAACAAGGCTTTTATCTGAGGATAGCAGCTCCGTAAACAAAGAGAGAAAAGTATATTTCAACCCTGCAGGCACGACACAAAACACAGAAATAAAAAATATAATTCATGCCTTACCTTTGACGAGCTTCTTTTGTTGGCACTCCAATATGTCCCATAAGCATCACAAATGGTCCCTTTGTTTGATTAATTCCGTCGATATATCCAAAATGTCCAAAATGTCCATCAGTGATTAGAATCCAGAAAAACACCGGTTCCAACTTGCGCAACGTGACTACAAATGATCTCAAAAGTTACCTGTAAACTATGCCAAAACATTTCAAACTACTTTTGTAATTCAACTTTAGGTATTTAACATAAATAATCAATAAAATTGAAGACGGGATGGTCTGTGTTCAATACAGGAGGAAAACAAACTGTAGCATGCTTTCTGGTCACTTGCCTCTAACAAACAGTACACTACAAGTTACCCTCGTGCTGAACAGGGCTACTTCTTAATTTCTCAAAGGAAAAACCTCAACCAATTTCTAAAGACTGTTGACATCCAGTGGAAGCGGTAGGAACTGCAAGAAGATCCCTTAGAAATCTGGATTCTCAATGAAAATCATTGAAAAGAGAGTGACCGCAAAAAAAAAGTTTTTCCTGCTAAATAAGTTATGTTATACTCACAGACATGATTCAAACAGTTTTAAAAACTTCAGAGTGTTTCATATCCAGTTCTGCTAATAATATGCATATCTTATCTGTAACGGTTTTCTTGTGTCGAAGGAGAGGCGGACCAAAATGCAGCGTGGTTGAAGTTCATGTTTTTTAATAAGACAACTAAACATGAACATAATACAAAACAACAAACGTGGAAAACCAAAACAGCCCTATCGGGTGCAACAAACACAGAGACAGGAACAATCACCCACAAAACCCAACACCAAACAGGCTACCTAAATATGGTTCCCAATCAGAGACAATGACTAACACCTGCCTCTGATTGAGAACCATATCAGGCCAAACACAGAAACAGACAAACTAGACACACAACATAGAATGCCCACTCAGATCACACCCTGACCAAACAAAACATAGAAACATACAAAGCAAACTATGGTCAGGGTGTGACAGTACCCCCCCCCCCCCCCCCAAGGTGCGGACTCTGGCCGCAAAACCTGAACCTATTGGGGAGGGTCTGGGTGGGCATCTGTCCACGGTGGCGGCTCTGGTGCTGGACGTGGCCCCCACTTCACCATAGTCTTAATCCGCCCCATTGTCCGCTTCCGTGGCCTCCTAACCACGGCGACCCTTCTAAATGACCCCACTGGACTGAGGGGCAGCTCGGGACAGAGGGGCAGCTCGGGACAGAGGGGCAGCTCGGGACGGGGCGGAAGCTCAGGACAAAGGGGCAGAAGCTCTGGACAGAGGGTCGGAAGCTCTGGACAGAGGGTCGGAAGCTCTGGACAGAGGGTCGGAAGCTCTGGACAGAGGGTCGGAAGCTCTGGACAGAGGGGCGGAAGCTCTGGGCTGAGGGGCGGAAGCTCTGGGCTGAGGGGCTCTGACGCCTCTGGGCTGAGGGGCACTGGCGCCTCTGGGCTGAGGGGCACTGGCGCCTCTGGGCTGAGGGGCTCTGGCGCCTCTGGGCTGAGGGGCACTGGCGCCTCTGGGCTGAGGGGCACTGGCAGATCCTGGCTGACTGGCGGCACTGGCAGATCCTGGCTGACTGGCGGCACTGGAAGATCCTGGCTGACTGGCGGCACTGGCGGCTCCTGGCTGACTGGCGGCACTGGCGGCTCCTGGCTGACTGGCAGCACTGGCGGCTCCTTGCAGACTGGCGGCACTGGCGGCTCCTTGCAGACTGGCGGCACTGGCGGCATCCTAGCATCGTTGGTGCCGATGTGGATAACAATATCCCTATACTCTCTACACGCGCCAGTTTTAGCTTTAATCAGCACCATCTTCAGATTAGCCTTTACGTCGGTAGCCCTGCCCCCTGGTAAATAATGTATGATCGCTGGATGATTCGTTTTAAGTCTAATACTGCGGGTAATGGAGTCGCCAATTACTAGGGTTTTCAATTCGTTAGAGCTAATGGTGGGAGGCTTCGGCGTCTCAGACCCCGTAACGGGAGGTGTAGAGACCAGAGAAGGCTCGGCCTCTGACTCCAACTCGCTGCTTGATGGGAAGAACCGGTTGAAAGTTTCTGTCAGCTGAATGAGCGACACCGGTTTAGCATTCCTACAGCATTTCCCTCCAGAAGCCATTTATACTACTATCTGCAATTACTGGTGGCACAGACGCTGTTTCATCCTTTCCTACACTGAAATTACCCTTGCCTAACGATTGCTGGGCTTGCAGCACAGCTATCCTCGCCGCAAGGCGATCGTTCTTTTGTATATTACGAGTACAGCGACTGCAATTAGAAGGCATCATGTTAACCTCACTAGGGTACGTGGGACGTAGCGTCCCACCTGACCAATATCCAGTGAAATTGCAGAGCGCCAAATTCAAAGAGAGAAATACTCATTATAAAAATTAATACAACATACAAGTGTTATACATCGGTTTAAAGATGAACTTCTTTTTAATCAAACCACGGTGTCAGATTTCAAAAAGTCTTTACGGCGAAAGCATACCATGTGATTATCTGAGAACAGCGCCCAGCAGACAAATCATTACAAACAGTTACCAGCCAAGTAGAGGAGTTACACAAGTCAGAAATAGCGATTACATTAATAACTTATCTTTGATGATCTTCATATGGTTGCACTCACAAGACTCCCATTTACTCAATAAATGTTTGTTTTGTTCGATAAAGTCTTATATCCATCTTATATCCGTGTTTATATCCAAAAACCTCAGTTTTGTTTGAGCGTTTTGTTCAGTAATGCACAGGCTCAAACGCAGTCACAACAGACAGATGAAAAATCCAAATAGTATCCATAATGTTCATAGAAACATGTCATACGATGTTTATAATCAATCCTCAGGTTGTTTTTAGCCTAAATAATCGATAATATTTCAACTGGACAATAACGTAGTCAATATAAAAGGTAAAAAAGAAAGGTGCGCTCTTGGTCATGCGCATGAAAAACCTCTGGGACACCGTAGGGTCCACTCATTCAGACTGCTCTTACTCTCTAATTTTTCAGAATACAAGCCTGAAACAATTTCTAAAGACTGTTGACATCTAGTGGAAGCCATAGGAAGTGCAATTTGAGTCCTAAGTCAATGGATACTTTAATGGCATTCAATAGAAAACTACAAACATACAAAAATCCCACTTCCTGGATGGAATTTTTCTCAGGTTTTTGCCTGCCAAATCAGTTCTGTTATAATCACAGACATTATTTTAAAAGTTTTGAAAACTTTAGAGTGTTTTCTATCCAAATCTACCAATTATATGCATATCCTAGCTTCTGGGCCTGAGTAGCAGGCAGTTTACTTTGGGCACGCTTTTCATCCGGAAGTGAAAATAGTGCCCCCTACCCTCGTGAAGTTAATGTTACTACTTAGCTTCGGCTAGTGGAGGTCCTGATGAACCACGTCCAGATAAGGTGTCCGGAGTTAAAAAGTTGAATGAAAAAAAGTTGAGCGAGGGAAAAACAAAAAATATAAACTTAATTAAAAAGTACAAATCTTGTAAACTTGTCAGGTAGCAAAGTAAGGTTAGCAACAAAACACACAGCAGCACGTGAACAAGTCTACAAGTTGTGACTGTAAATGACGTGTAGAGAGAGGAGGCTGTGTAGTTATAGTGTAGAGGAGGCTGGGTAGTTATAGTGTAGAGGAGGAGGCTGGGTAGTTATAGTGTAGAGAGAGGAGGCTGGGTAGTTATAGTGTAGAGAAAGGAGGCTGGGTAGTTATAGTGTAAAAGAGACTGGGAAGTTATAGTGTAGAGGAGGCTGGGTAGTTATAGTGTAGAGGAGAATGGGTAGTTGTAGTGTTAAGAGAGGAGGCTGGGTAGTTATAGTGTAGAGGAGGCTGAGTAGTTGTAGTGTAGAGAGAGGAGGCTGGGTAGTTATAGTGTAGAGAAAGGAGGCTGAGTAGTTGTAGTGTAGAGAGAGGAGGCTGGGTAGTTATAGTGTAGAGGAGGCTGGGTAGTTGCAGTGTTAAGAGAGGAGGCTGGGTAGTTATAGTGTAGAGGAGGCTGAGTAGTTGTAGTGTAGAGAGAGGAGGCTGGGTAGTTATAGTGTAGAGAAAGGAGGCTGAGTAGTTGTAGTGTAGAGAGAGGAGGCTGGGTAGTTATAGTGTAGAGAAAGGAGGCTGGGTAGTTATAGTGTAGAGGAGGATGGGTAGTTATAGTGTAGAGGAGGCTGGGTAGTTATAGTGTAGAGGAGGCTGGGTAGTTGTAGTGTTAAGAGAGGAGGCTGGGTAGTTATAGTGTAGAGGAGACTGGGAAGTTGTAGTGTAGAGAGAGGGGGCTGGGTAGTTATAGTGTAGAGGAGGATGGGTAGTTATAGTGTACAGGAGGCTGGGTAGTTGTAGTGAAGAGAGAGGAGGCTTTGTGGATATAGTGTAGAGGAGGCAGGGTAGTTATAGTATAGAAGAAGCTGGGTAGTTATAGTGTAGAGGAGGCTGGGTAGTTATAGTGTAGAGGAGGATGGGTAGTTATAGTGTAGAGGAGGATGGGTAGTTATAGTGTAGAGGAGGCTGGGTAGTTAGTGTGTAGAGGAGGCTGGGTAGTTATAGTGTAGAGGAGGCTGGGTAGTTGTAGTGAAGAGAGAGGAGGCTGGGTAGTTATAGTGTAGAGAAAGGAGGCTGAGTAGTTGTAGTGTAGAGAGAGGAGGCTGGGTAGTTATAGTGTAGAGGAGGCTGGGTAGTTGCAGTGTTAAGAGAGGAGGCTGGGTAGTTATAGTGTAGAGGAGGCTGAGTAGTTGTAGTGTAGAGAGAGGAGGCTGGGTAGTTATAGTGTAGAGAAAGGAGGCTGAGTAGTTATAGTGTAGAGGAGGATGGGTAGTTATAGTGTAGAGGAGGCTGGGTAGTTATAGTGTAGAGAGAGGAGGCTGGGTAGTTATAGTGTAGAGAAAGGAGGCTGGGTAGTTATAGTGTAGAGGAGGATGGGTAGTTATAGTGTAGAGGAGGCTGGGTAGTTATAGTGTAGAGGAGGCTGGGTAGTTGTAGTGTTAAGAGAGGAGGCTGGGTAGTTATAGTGTAGAGGAGACTGGGAAGTTGTAGTGTAGAGAGAGGGGGCTGGGTAGTTATAGTGTAGAGGAGGATGGGTAGTTATAGTGTACAGGAGGCTGGGTAGTTGTAGTGAAGAGAGAGGAGGCTTTGTGGATATAGTGTAGAGGAGGCTGGGTAGTTATAGTATAGAAGAAGCTGGGTAGTTATAGTGTAGAGGAGGCTGGGTAGTTATAGTGTAGAGGAGGATGGGTAGTTATAGTGTAGAGGAGGATGGGTAGTTATAGTGTAGAGGAGGCTGGGTAGTTATAGTGTAGAGGAGGCTGGGTAGTTATAGTGTAGAGGAGGCTGGGTAGTTGTAGTGAAGAGAGAGGAGGCTGTGTAGTTATAGTGTAGAGGAGGATGGGTAGTTATAGTGTAGAGGAGGCTG